>NC_143392.1:42282880-42607880 GCF_980474605.1 Leiobunum rupestre
TTTCGTCTCAATGTTTTTTTCCCCTGTGTTGGTACGTTTTTCCCATTGGCACCATACCTCATAGGGCATTCACCTCTGGTAATGAGATATGGTTCCAATAAGATCAGGGACCCCAGAATGAACTCGTACTAATCATCGTTTTTCCATTCTTTCCAGGTTGATATTAAACAACTAGTGTTTCGATGTTGCCGGTCGCGTAAGCCCAAACTGAGAGGCCACTTGGCTCTTTTCGGACAGAGCAGCTACGGCAGCTCCTTCATGAGGACCACCGTCTCAACGACGGCCAACAACACGCCGGCCTTCAACCACGTCTCCCTCAAGCGTAACCAGAACCAGCGCTGTAATACCGGCAACTACGAGCCCAAAAATATCAGCGTCATTGGCTTACCCCTTAGACTAACTCGTACCGGAAGTTCCTCGCCGTCTTCATCTACTGGGCTCAACTAAGTAGAAATGGAGATATATAAGCAACGTATAAATATTAAGTTTCTTGGGATCTCGGATCAGGTAATACCATAAGTCTTTATTTATGTTCCATAAGTATGTCAGCTAGCCGAAATAATTATTGCGTGCATGATGATGTAGAATTGACGTCTTGTCAACAAAGGTACGCAACCCTAGTGAGAAAATTTGGAACCTAGATAACAAATTATCACGCACCTCTCACGGCTCTATAACAAATTATCACGCACCTCTCACGGCTCTCTGCAAGTTCTCACTATGACGACGACGCCTAATTACTTAGTCTGAAGTTCTTCATAATTACAGGGTCATTCTAGAAATAGGAATCTGTAACCATTTATCACATGAAAGATACAAAATTTGCGAGTTAAGTGTTAGGCCGGTTTAATCGGATTGACATATTTATGTTAAAAGTAATTATAGACTTACGATAATACGTTGAAATCTGTTTAGTTACGCGAACTAATATTTTAATATTTTTTGTTTTGATTAGGTTCTTACGCTTATTTTTATACCAATCGAACCGTGTAGTATACGCAGAACTTGATAAAATCTTCGATGGACACTGTCCATTAGACAGGAATGCTCGCTAAGTGTTATAGGTCGATCGAAGTCTGTATAACATGTATCAGAAGTATATACAGATAAGTTTTCATTTCGCTATACTGGTTTTGGGAAGAATATTGGAGTAATTAAAAAGGTATATTATAAATGATTATTCGGGGTGTGTTACAGCGCTTTTCGACCTTGCGAAGTTATACGTTTCACTTCTAGTAAAAGATATACAGGGTGTTTCAATGGGTTATGCAAACCATTAAGGAGTTGCAGGGGGTGAGTTGAGAAGTATGCCTGTTGTTTTCCCATTTTCCTACTATGAGTTAAAAGAGCGCCAGAGAGTTTCAAAGTGTGGCCTACTAGCCCCTGTAGCAGACTGTAATAAGCGCAAAACCAAGCAGCAGGGACTTTAAATACTGCTTAAGTTTACTTCCTTACGCTAGTTACCTCGATTTGTTTACAAACTCCTTTTTTACCTATCACACGAACCCAAACCTTAATGTTCGCATTTCCCTACTGCTTGGTTTGCACTTGATGCAGCCTACTTCCAGGGGATAGTAAGCCACACATTGAAGCTCTCTGTCGCTCTTTTAACTCATCCTAGGAAAATGGAAAAAAACAGGCATACTTCAAAACTCACCCCTACAACTCCTTAAAATTTTGCATAACCTTTTAAAAAACACCCTATATATTATTATCCTCTTTTATTCAGTCATATCCAGTGGTCAGATGGCGTTATACTCATTTCAGAGAAGGTTTAGTGTTTTCACACACATTTTAGTTCAAAAATATTAGTTTACTAAACGGAGTCTTAACCCAGTTTTATCAATCTCGAAAGTGTATTACGGACGAATATCCATCAGATTTCCAGTGTTGGATAAAATATTTCAGTATCGGTATTTTAAATAAAATACTAAATATTCTTTGGGTAAAGTATTGAAATTTGAATACTTTATTTTAGCATTTTAAAATACAAAATACTCAATTTAGAAACATTTCCTTTGGGTAACAATAATTGCTCGAAATGATTATATCAATAACACTCCTACAGAGGTTAAGCAGAGCGCTCTAGAAGTTTGAATGACAGCGTCGAGAGTCACTTAATCTTTTCTTTAAACGTTTATGCTTAGGAGTTAGAGCCTTTTATAACTTGAAGACGACGCCATATTTTTTTTTTGAGATACACAAACATCGGTGTCGACCCGAGGCCTTAGACACCAGCACACACACAATAACTGATTAATCAGGGTGAGATATGTGTAACGGCCACGCCAACGGGGGGATACGTGGGGACAGGGGTGGGGACACCCGTGGCGGAAGTATCCCGACCACCCGTTAGGGGATTGGTAATCGTCCTCACACGGCCTTCCACAAACTCTGCCTCCCGGACGCCTTGGATTACAGGAGTGAGCCACTACTCCCGGCACGACGCCGTATTTAGCTCGAGCTAATGGGACACGTACTATAATATCTATAGTGTTTAAATAACAAGTTGGCAAGCTTGCCAAAATATACCTCTCCTCGGAAGAGTTTGCCCTTGGGCGTATTAACTACTGGATACGGCGCTCAAAGATATTTCGCCATATTCAGGGTCCACCTAAAAACCTAATCCCGGTCTTATCCCAACCGGTAGAATATTTTTTCTTATAATTAAAAAAATATTACAAAATATTATTGCCTTAAACAAATTTCAAATATCAATAGAACAAAAAACCAACTTTAGACCAAGTTATTAAATTAACAAAGCAACAAAAATGAGAAATAGAAAATACAAAATTTTAATTTATTAGAACGCTCACGAAACGTGAAATATAAACGTGCGAGAAACTATTTTATAGACAAAACCCAAGCCATTGTATTAAAGGTCTTAAACAATCTAACATATACGGAAAACAAAAGTTAAAGCGAAAACCAAAATTGTAAGATTTGGACGAAATCGTGCGTTTTGTGATAAAAGCATGAAAATTTGTATACATACATTTTTTTATATGCTAAATCGATTTAAGACGGGAGGGCAACGTAACTATTACGTAACGGCCGTAAAAAGCGATTAAAACGCGCCGTAAAGTGCAATCTGCCTACTCTAACGACCCCCCGAAAAAGCGCCTGTCCACGTGGCTCGTTCGTATGAGAAGGAGAGGGGTTTGTTTAAGGGGGCATCCGTAAAATAAATTTCTTACATTTCCTCTACTTGGTCGGTTTTTAGTATAAAACACGTAAAGTGAAACGTAAATTTATAATTCTATTTTTCAAATCGGAAATAAATCAAAATTGCAAAGAAGAATATATATTCTTAAATTATCGAACCTTTATACATTATTTATCGAGGTTAGAAATTTCTCAAATATAACAGTTATTACTTAATTTACGTTATATATTTGCATTCCAGATATTTGTATATGCTTTTTGATCAAAAACTAATTGAGATATAATTTTTAAATTTTCAGGGTATGCTTATTTAACTTAGTAAAAATTATAAAAGATCCGCTACTACATGGAGTTATTTATTTAAATAAATATTATTTTATTAATTAACTCCATGTATCAGATCTTTTATAATTTTGACTAAGTTACAATTTTTAACCATGGAACAAAATTTTATTATTTATGATTATGCGTATTTAGTTAGGAACGCTTTGAATTGCAAATCGCAGAAAACTCGAATACGTTTTCACGTTTTTTTAATTTATTTTTTGACCGCTAGGTGCTTGGGAACAATTTTCAACGATAAAGTTGTAGAACATACTTGAAAACCTACAAATAAAGTTTGTTCGATCACAAATGAACAATTTTTCCCTTAGATAATGAGGTCAGCAAAATATCAAGTACGCCATAGCAGGTCAAGGGGTTGTTTTACAAAGCTTAGTTAAATTAATTGTTTTTGAGAATAACATGTCAATGTACGATAAGTTGACCATTTATTTGGTACAAACAAGTGAGAGATAGATAAACAAGTACTTTCCAATCAACCTAAAAAAAAACGAAAGGGTGTCAGAATTTATAGCCCGGTGTACCGGTAAGATTTAAACCACGCCACCGGAGGTCTATCATCATAACGCCCTACGCCAGCGTCCACAAACCCGGACACGTGACAAAATCCAAAATGGGTAATAGAACCCTACTACTGATGGTCTCACCTTAGACGCAAGCCACTCAACCCAGCAGAAGGTGCAACAATGGAACGACGAACCCCCACTTCGCACACAGCAGTAGGAATAAGAGCGGATGCTCTACTAACTCCAGCCCACACCCTACCTACATAGGGAATGACAGGCACACAGTGGTCCGCATAACCCGGCACAGCTGGCATCGGATATCCCGGTGGACTCCAAAAGACCGGGAAACGGGACCACTGCACCTCATACGGAGACCCGCCACCCCACAGGAGGCTACCAAATCTTCCGAGGCGGCCAGTTTGCCTTGACACTCTCCGTTAGTCTGTACCGAAACTCAGTTTCCAGCCCAAACCTGACCCAAGTCGGAGGTGGAGATAGGACCATTTGAGCAGAGCTAACATCTCCCAGTGCACCACCGCCCTTATGGGTTACAAGAGCCGGACCCCAACTCCCCGGTTAAGCCACCAGTTATTGCACACTCTAACCCATTTAGGGCCATTAACGAAAGGGTTGCGACATTAACGGTATGGTTCGATGATTGCTCCGTCTGCCGCGATACATGTTTTTGCGCGATGAAGCATACTTTGGAATGCACGCTGGATCATGTCGGGAGTGACCAATTGAAAAGCATCGATGATACGCTAACTTAATTCGACCAGGCGTTGCATAGACATGATCGTTGATGAAACCCCACAGTAAGAAGTACGTCGGTGTGAGGTCAGGTGACCTTGGAGGCCCTTTGATTGCTCAGTTTCATCCTTTCCATTATTGTTGTAATTCAGCGTAAAGGTGGCCTACTACAGCTCGAGGTTGATGTGGAGGCGCACCGTCATGTTGGTACCAGAGTCGTCCGTACTTGGCCAGAGGAGTGTCGTCTAATGCGCCCGCGACTTCATTCAGTTACAAAGATAATTAACTTTGCCCATTTAGAGGGTTGGGCAGAAAAAAATGAGCCATGACCCCATCTCCGACCTAAACCACCCACACGTTTAACCGAAATTGTTGTTGTTGGTCGTGGGGAAATCCGCATCGTTAATTCACATCATTACACATGTGATTGTTTTGGTGGTTAAATGGTCCGTCTCTCACACGAACACTCATCGGTCACCAAGAGCAGATTCGATCTCCATGTTGCTTAACCAGTTACAAAAGTTAAACCCACGAACGGTATCTCCGTCATGGAGAGCTTAATAAAGTGTTGCTCGATAAGGATGGAAATTGTGCTCGTGAAGGATAATCCAAAAGCGGATTCTGGGCAAACCCAACTTTACGTTTGCACTTCGAATACTTGCTTGAGGATATACGATAAGTATGCTAAAACTAGCCCTTCTTAGTCGATGTTTTGACAACCAGCTCCTCAGTATCTTGGATTGACATCTCCATGGTTCTGGAAATCCCGAACAGCTTCGAGAACGGTGTTGTGACTAGGGAATCTGTCAGGATACCGCATTCTGAAAAGTTGACATACCCTACGAGCGTTTCGATGGGCTTCACCAAAACTAATTCGGTCATTTAAGCACGCTGTTCAGCGAAATGCACAGGCATAGTTGAACTTGCAAGACTCAGACTGCGCTTCATGTTGGGTTATTTTGGTTTAAATACTAAAACTAAATTAAAACTTTGTACAAATCCACTAAGAAAAACCAATTTAGTAGGTCTAATTAGACCAGCTTATCTTTATCTCAATTAATTAATTTAATTAATTTGGTCTGCTACGGCGTACTTGATATTTTGCTGACCTCATTATCTAAGGGAAAAATTGTTCGTTTGTGATCGAACAAACGTTATTGGTAGGTTTTCAAGTATGTTCTACAACTTTATCGTTGAAAATTGTTCCCGAGCACCTAGCGATCAAAAAATAAATAAAACAAAACGTGAAAACGTATTCGAGTTTTTGCGATGTGCAATTCAAAGCGTTCCTAACTAAATACGCATACCCTGAAAATTTTAAAATTATATCTCAATTAGTTTTTGAGCAAAAAGCCTGGTCAGAGCAAATCGAGCCACCCTAAAGATATTTTTTTAGATTAATATGTAGATATACAAATATCTGGAATTCAAATATATAACGTAAATTAAGTAATAACTGTTATATTTGAGAAATTTCTAACCTCGATAAATAATGTATAAAGGTTCGATAATTTAAGAATATATATTCTTCTTTGCAATTTTGATTTATTTCCGATTTGAAAAATAGAATTATAAATTTATGTTTCACTTTTAACGTGTTTTATACTAAAAACCGACCAAGTAGAGGAAATGTAAGAAATGTATTTTACGGATGCCCCCTTAAACAAACCTGCTCATACGATCGAGTCACGTGGACAGGCGCTTTTTCGGGGGGTCGTTAGAGTAGGCAGATTGCACTTTACGGCGCGTTTTAATCGCTTTTTACGGCCGTTACGTAATAGTTTAGATTCCTCCAACATAACCATTGCCGTTTTTCTGGACCTAAAGAAGGCATTTGATTATATCGATCACGGTTAATTACTTAAAAAACTATATATAATGGGTATTAGAGCTTTGCCTAATGAGTGGATTAAATCTTATCTTTCGCACAGACCCATTCAAACAAAAATCAATAACTCAGTCTCAAGTAAAAAAAACCTCTCGCTGTGGTCTCCCCCAGGGCTCAATACTATCGCCGATTCTTTTTAATTTATTTTTAACGATATCACGCAACTATTTAATAATGATCCACTAACTTTGTACGCGGACGATTCTCTATTACTTAACAGCGACTGCGATATAAATATTGTAATAGACAAAACTAATGAAAATCTTAATGACATATAAATTTGGCTTAAAAATAACAACCTCGAACTTAATAAGTCCAAAACTGTTTGTAGGCTCATCTCAAATCGGAAAATTAATTTCCCTATCACTAACAATGTACGTATCGCTGGTCATACCCTGGAAAAAGTTTCGTATTACAAGTATCTAGGCCTTTGGATAGACGAATCATTAAACTGGTCAAAGCATGTGGATTATGTCGCTAATAGAATTACCTCCAATATATACGCTATATCTCGCAACCGTCTTTTATTCAGTACTCAAGTCATGTTAAACTTATATTACGCTTTAATATATTCATATGTTAAAGGGAATATAACCTGCAAAGCAATCTTTACGGAAGACCCCTTCAATTTTTCAAATGTCCCTGTACAGTGGCGCCAAACATTTTTAAAGCCAAAGGCAAGAACGGCCAGAGCTGCAAGCGTTGGTGTTCCACACCAAATACCTGAGGTTATATTCCCTTTAACTACTGCACCTTTATTTGGGGTAACACAACCCAAGAAAACATTAATAGACTATTTATTTTACAAAAAAGAATTGTTCGTGTCATTGCTAAAAAGAACTATTACGAACACACCGCCCCTATCTTTCAATCTCTAAATATAAAGTTTCTCAAATTGTTAATTACAGCTCTTTGGTCTTTATCTACAAGTCTATAAATAATGAAATCCACAATGTTTTTACTTTGAATGACAATAATCCTATATATGAGCTAAGGCAGACCAATAAACTAAAAATAACTAAATCTAAACTGAACCGCAGGCTTAACTCAGTGTTTCATAAGGGAGCAAATTTATTCAATTCCCTACAATCTGACCATATCAAAACTCAATCGGCCTTCAAAAAAATGGCACGAGAATTTGTAACGAACTTTGTATAAGGTTTTTCTAATTTTTTTTCTATTGTTATTATTTTCTATTTATTTATTTTATTTAGCAGCCGATAAATGAACTAAGTCTCTTGTTCTTTGATATTTTCTAAAATTAGTTTTTATAAATTTATTAACCGGGCTTAAAAGTCTGCAAAGACTTAGCCCTGCCCCTCTTATGTACTTTTCAAAGGAGTTAATTAAAGACACATTACTATTATTATTATTATTATTATTATTATTATTATTATTATTATTATTATTATTATTATTATTATTATTATTATTATTATTATTATTATTATTATTATTATTACTATTATTATTATTATTATTGTTAAGGGTGGCCTCCCGTCTTAAATCGATTTAGCATATAAACAAGTTGGCAAGCCAAAATATACCTCTCCTCGGAAGACTTGTCCCTAGTGGTATTAATTTCTCGAGATGACCCTTAAAGATATATCTCCGCAATTCAGAGTTATTTATTAAAAACGTAATCCCGGTTCTATCCCGCCCGGTATAAAATTTTAATTATAATTAAAATAATTGAGACGAAACCACCGAGTTTAATTTATTCAGAGTAATATAAATTAAGTAGTTACAACAGCAAGTTAGACGTACTATAACAATACACAATTGAATTTAACCCTTTTTACAGTACAAGTTTATCAGTTGAATATAATACGAAGCAAATTTTAATGAAAGAAAAATCTACAGAGGGTATTTGTATTTTTCTCGCTTACGAAATAGTTGCCGCATCATTAACGCTCATTTTATTTCAACACTCGCCCTTGATGAAGATACCGTAGAATAGCTATATTCGACATCTGGTAGTGGACGACTCGTAGACTTCCAGTTGACGTTGTGACACATACCGCATGAAAAAGACCAATGCCGTCCAATTTCCAATATCATATAATGACTCGCACACCCAGGAAATCAATGACTGCATTAGGAATCGTAGATATTCAAATATCCACACCAAATGTATGAACAAGAAGCAAAACCCTTACCCTCAACAAAGCACATAGAGCCACTTGACTAAACGACAGCTCGTATATCAATAAACTTTAAATAAACGCCTTTTCATTATTAAAACTATATTTAAGACGATAAGAAACCCCGTAAATAAATAACAGAAAACTGACAAAGTGGATCACCCACAGGTTCTACCCTTTACCCTCTTATCTCTGCTGACTGCGCTAAAACAAGATTTGACCTTTAAAATTTCATACGTAAAAAATGTAGACTTTAAAAACCATTAATATACTCTTCCGCTAAGCTGAGTTTATAATTTTAACATGTGTCGGTGGTTCTGTGCTAGAACATTCGCCTGTCATGTACGAGGGCTCGGGTTCGAAACGTGGGTGGCACATTCTTTTTATTCAACAGAGAAGACGCTACATTAGAATATCTTCGATGCAATAATTTAAATGGAAGGAAATTTCGTTCTATTTTAATAAAAACCGAAATTTAATACTCTGTTAATTTGTAATAAACGCTGAAGGTCTAATTTTCGATGAAGCGTAAAAAGTGTCGGTGGTTCTTTTGTAGAACGTCCGCCTGTCATACAGGAGGTCTCGGGTTCAAATCCCGCCCGATGCAATCGCAAATTGCTACTAAGACGAATACCATAAACAATTGGTGGAAACCCTGCCATTTGTCCCAAAAGTCAATAAGAAGTTAGAGAGAAAACGCCCATATATACAAAATGCAAACACAACACACTTAGCACCCACAACCGCCATAACACGAACCCAACATTCCCACATTACAATAACAAAATTTCCAATGAAACTGAATTGAAACTGTTGCGACGGTGAGCGTTAACGAAAAAAAACAACCAAACCAAACCGCACCAACCACAGATTTATCCGTTAACGCTCACTGTCAGACGGTGGTTTTGCCAACCTTTAAACTGCAAAAACGGTTTTTCGACTTTGCTCCGGTAACGCGTTTTGGACTTTGCCCCGGTAACGCGTTCGCAGCCCACAGACAGACAGACAGACACACACACACACACACACACACACACACATACACACACACACACACACTAACACCCACACACCTACACACACACATACACACACACACAGACAGACAGACATGATGATTGTATAACCCCTCCTAGGGGACATACTCCCCTCGGAGAGGTAAAAAATGTATGTATAAAAATTTTCATGTTTTTATCACAAAACGCATGATTTTTTCAACTTGTGAACTGACTAAAAACTATAAGTGAAAGCACTAATAAAAACTGCGTGGGATCACCACGACAGCCCAACAAAGCCGGTAAAAATCAATGCAAATAAAAAATCGTAAACAGGAATTGTCCCTCACATTATCAGCACATTCGATAAACGAAATAAAACATGAAAAATAACCAATAGAAAAATATATAATAATAACCCAATCAAGCAAAATGTTAATTCAAATACTTAGAAATCCAGAAAAAGTCAATCAAAATACCCACGGTAATAAAAATTGTAATAGAAAAAAACCAAAAACACCTTACCGTTAACCATTCCCGGCTTATAACGCACACAAAAAACCCATTAATTGAATAGTGAAGGCTAAACAACAGCGCATATCTCAATATAAATAAAACCAACCTAACCACATTAATGGAAATGTATCGCACATTTAAAGCCGATAAGAAAACACGTAAAATAAATTACGAAGTTACGAGTAAGGTAAGCAAAACGAGAAGGCATAAGATCGCGTTGTACACAACTTAAAATTGTATTCATAAATGACCCTTAACAGTTCAGAAGTAAAAACTAACTTTGGGGATCACCCAGGGGTTCTACCCTTTAACCCTCTTATCTCTGCTGACTGCGCTAAAACAAGATTTAACCATTATAATTTCATACGTAAAAAAATGTAAGAGATTATATACTATTAATATACTCTTCCGCTTAAGCTTAGTTTATAATTTTCAGTGAAGCCTAAAATATATCGGTGGTTCTGTGGTAGAACGCTCACCTGTCATGCAGGAGGGCTCGGGTTCAAATAGCGTCCGATACTATCGTAAATTGAAAATAAGACGTATACCGTGAACATTTGGTTGAAATTCAGTCTTTTGGACGTTGAGTCGTTTACCGTAACCCTCGGCACTCGGTCCGTCCCAAAAATCAATAACCAGAAGAAGTTGGAGAGTAGTTGCCCAGTACATACAAAACACACGCATATCATTCAAGAATCCGATACAAACACGCGACGCCACACACCGACGCACGAGCAAACACACGACACAATAAATAACATAAGCAATGATAAAAACGTTTCCGTATTTCCAAAACCACGTAACCGCTGAACAATGTAAGCAAACTGCAAAAAAAGAGATACGTGGTTTTAGCAAACGTTTTACCAAATATCAAAAACTGTGAACGCGGTGATTGCACTTTGCCCCGGAAGTGCAAAAACAGACAGACAAGGTAATTGTAAAAATACTGAATATTATAATTTTCCTGTCCACAAATCGAGAGGATAATTATGGCAGTTATAAAAAACAAATACAAGGAGAACGCAGCTAGCCTTTAAACACGCTAACGTAGTGTTGTGTACAAATTCCATTGATCTAGCTTTTACGCTGATCGTTTTACGGAAAGGGGGAAGACACTTTTAGAATTTTCCCCTTCCGACGGCAGCAGGTCCTAAAGCGTCTAACTAATGAACATTGTACACAAGAAAATTGACGACTTTTGACGGGTTGCGTTCTCCTTGTATAGGGTGCTGTGTTTGTGGCTCCATACACAAGGCGCGTTTTAGTATTGGTTGTGTACCCGGGTTTCGCAAATATTTCTAAAATCTGTTAAAATTCTATTGTAACTGTAAACGTTTTCTTTGGCAGACAAAGTGAAAGCACGCTTATCTGATTTAAAGAAAATTAATTTCATGAACGTGTAGATGCTCCCGACGTTATCGTTCAAACTTCTAGTGCGTTTTGCTTAACCTCTTGATTCTCGTGGTGCTGCGTATTTCAAAATTATTTGAAATCCAAAATATGCAGAAGAGTCGCAAAAATACCATCTTATGTTGGATTGTAATATGATTACTGTTAAAAGAATTATATTTTTTAAATTTCGGTATTGTGCAACAAAATACTACAAAATAGTATTTGAAATAAAATACTAACTACTATTTTAAAAAATATTTGAAATAAAATACTAACTACTTTTTCAAAAAAGTATTTGAAATAAAATACTAACTACTTTTTCAAAAAAGTATTTGAAATAAAATACTAACTACTTTTTCAAAAAAGTATTTGAAATAAAATACTAAATACTTTTTCAAAATGTATTTAAAATAAAATACTAAATATGAATTTAAAATAGTATTTTAAATTCAAGTATTTAAAATACTACCCAGCACTGCAGATTTCCAGCACAGTCAACAACGGGATAATTATAACTTGAAGAAACTCAATCGAGTCCTAAAAAATTGTACGTCGGAAGTCTGTTAGACGAATACCCAAAGTTTTCAAATCAGATCCTAACTGCCCGAGGTGAGGTCAGGGTTATTCAACTTTTAGGAGGTTAGGTTACGACGCTATACTAGTAAATGAAATGTATAGTTTGTAGACGTTACTGGCGACCGTTATGGGGCGGTGAGCATCTACTTCATCTAGCGCCTTTCCCTTGCCTTTGTGGCTTAGTCGTGCTTCCAGGCTCCGGGGATGTCGTTGGTCTCCCGAATGTCGTTGAAAAGGTTCAGGGGGTCCGCTTGAGCCGTCGGACCTAGCGGCTTTACAAATTCATTTGGCACGTCATCCGGGCCTACAGTCTTTTCCGGCTTTATATCCCTTAAGGCCCTATCTAGTTCCGCTTTAGTGTAAGGCTGCAAGAGTTCATGTTCGGCCGCCACGGTTGGTATTTGGGTCATCGATTCTATGGCTGGATCCATCCTGAGCCATGAGTCCTGCTTCAGCTTAAAGTTGTCTATAGTTAGTGATTCAATAGCTTTGTGGTCCTTGTGGTTAACACCCCGAAGACCCTCAGGGACAATTTTCCCTGCACTCCCTTTGGACCGCTTTAAGAACCCCCAGAAGGTCCGCGCGGAGTTTCGTCCAGCCGTGTTAATTGCTCGCGTCTGTTTAGAGACCGTATCGTAGTCGTGAGAACCGCTTTCTGTTGGTGATACTTTTGGCCGCATTCTTCGATACGGTAGGAGTCACCGGTTTTCCTGGCTCTACGGTATGTCATGTTAGCTAGTTTTCTCGCGCTTCGGGCCTTTCTCAGTTCCGGGGTGTACCACCACAGCTGCCGTTTCGGGGCACCAACGGTACCACAGGCATCTCTCCCAACTTGGAGGATATTCGCTTCGAAATTATCGTACTGGTAAGGCCTCTCCACCAAAGTAGCCTCTAGCGTGGCTGTAAACGTTTGGAGCTTGGTTTCATCTCGTACCTTCCAAGTAGGCTTAGTCAGTGGGGACGGTTTGGCGTGTGAGGGGGTATCGCGCCTTGGACGTGGGTCAATCTCGAGCCAACAGAGATTGTGGTCGCTGTCCAGATCCGTCTCTCCATTTTCATCGATGACCGTTCTCCTTATACGCGGTAGGAGGGGCCTGGAACAGGGATCGTAGTCTATAGTTGTTGCCAGGTCTCCTCGTTGCAGGGTCTTTCTACCCTCACACACTTGTTCCAGGTTAAGGATTGTCAGACGTATTTCGGCCGTGAACGTCAGAAGCGCCGCACCCGCATCGTCCTCACGTCCATCTAGTTCTAGTATGTGATCGTTAAAGTCCCAGACAAGCGAAATGCCTTTCGTGTTTGTCTCGCTGAAGGCATTCCAGGATGGAGCTTCAGTGAGTACCGCCATATTCACAGTCGCGAGGAAGAATTGCTCTCTGTCGTTCTTGTCCGCCACCTGTAACCATAGAGGTTTCTTAAAGCGTTTATGGACAGTTATATTACAAAAAGAAGAAAGCAATGGTGGGGTTTATTTATTCAATGAAAATAATTCAATAACATTTATTTTCATTTATAACTTAAAATAAAGATAATTATTTCAGTAACTATGTATTTAAAAGTATGGCTATCTTTACTCAGTATAAGAAAAAAAGGGGAATTTGTTGAAAGCAAATCTGACTTAAACGAGCCAATGGAATATTTCCGTAATCGAACCTTCTAAAGTTGAACAACTCTGGCCATATATGGAAGTATGTGTTGTGATTTCCTTTGACTGGTATCAAAACACTTAAATGTAGAAAGTTAAAATTATCAGAAAACCTTTCCTGAGTATAGTTTATAGATTTTAAATAAAACATTCTTATTTATTTACTTTCCGTCAAAATTTATAAATTGGCGCCATCTAGTATAAATAAAATCATTTAAATTCAAAATTCTAAATGTTTGTTACTCTGTAACAGCGTTGCCAGACGTACGATAATTATCGCACAGTGCGATAATTTCATCGAAATTTTTAGGGCGTACTATAATTTTCCTGGCGTACGATATCGTACCATTATTTCGATAATTCTGCCTCAACGTACGATAATGTAAAATAATTTTTAGGTTTCTGGAAAAACCTACGAACGATTTAAATTTTATTATTAATTTATATAACTTGTACTTAAAAATGAATGATATACATTTTCTGCCGAACGTGCTGCGTAGTCCTGAGTATGAGTTTATTACTCCTAGCTGTTACCGCTGTAACCGCTGCTCTTCGTGAAACTCCGATGGAGTTGACGTTTATATGTAAAAATCTTCAAACATTTTTTATACAGTTTTAAACATATTAAGTTCAGTTAATAATGATAATAGGCATTTTGTATATTTCCCGGAAATAAAACTCCTGTAGTGCTTTCAAAAAGAAATGTGCGATAATTTACCAGGAAAACGATAATGTTTTTGCCTAAAGATACGATAATTTAAGATTTGTGATCTGGCAACACTGCTCTGTAAGCAATTTGTGAATCGATTTATTTGGAGTAGGCAAGAAATATGGTAGGCATGGTGGTAAATCTATTTTATTTTTGTAGAGTCCAAAATTCGGCTCGGAAAGCTTTGATGCCTTAGCACACCGCACGAAGCCGAGGGAAATTGCGAACGACACAGAAGAGGATTGGCGTCCTCAATTATCGGAAACAGGCTGGAATATTTAAAAGACATAACAAAACTGAAAACACTGTAACTGAAAACCTAAAGTGTAAATAGTTCTAGACATATATTTAGTTATAAATAGGTAATACTTTTTTTCGACAGTCAAATATTAGCTACCATTGATGATTCATCATTTTCATGACCAAAAATATAATTTGAAAAAGTCTTTAAACTAATTTAGTACACCAGAAATAAATGGTAATTTGTGAACGGCTCCAAATATAATATTATAATTTTCTAATATTACATTAAAATTTATTTATATATTTTAATTTAAAATTAACCATTGATTTTTTATGTAATATAATAAATTATATGAAACATTCAATGGTGGTTATTTTATAATGTTTTAATGCATAGAATAAATTTTTAAGTTTTTTTAATTTTGGCTCCTCGTTACAACTTGAGGGGGAAAAGTACATTTTTTTAAGTAACGTAATTGGACCCATTATTAAAATATTTCGTATTGCCATATAGTACCTCTCTCTTTTCTGGTCCAATGATATCTATAAATCAATGTTATCTTTAGCACTACCAAAGGCAGCGATTTCTCCCACTCCGCTGTCACCTAGGAGCAACAAACACCAGGAGAACGCAGCTAGCCTTTAAACACGCTAACGCAGGGTTGTGTACAAATTTCATTGGACGAACCTTTACGCTGAACGTTTTACGGGCGGGGGAAGACAATTTCCAAAATTTTCCCCTTCCGCCGGCAGCAGGCGTTAAGCGTCTAACCAATGAAAACTGTACGCAAGAAAATGCACGACTTTTGACGGGCTGCGTTCTCCTTGTGTGGGGTGTTGTGTTTATTTCTCTTGGCTAAAACACGGTCATTTAGATATAAACCTCGTTCTGAAGTAATATTTAAATAGATTTAATTTTAATCGGTTATTATTTGAAAAGAAAATGAAAAACCACTCTGTTCTAAATAAAATGTACATAAAACTGACAATTGCATCATTTTGAGCTCTTAGTTAAGCAACGTGCTCTTATTTCAAAATTGCGGAGCTAAAAATAGCAGATCAACAGCATATAGAAACCTGTTAATGAAGCTCCGAGGAAACCAAATAATCTGATAGTCTACGAAACGTTGATTCCGGGTAAATGCCATCGTATTAAATCTCGAAATGCGGCTATTGGTTTCCGAAAACAATTAATAACTCAGCAACTTAAAAGCCCATATACAGACCTCACCTATATAGCAGAGCCCTTCTAGTTTATCTCTATCTGTTGTCAGAATAACTACCAGGTTACGTTGTTGGCGATAAATACCAGTAAAATAGTGTTTTTGGGCTCAAATTTCAAAATAACTAGGGTGGGATGCTATAACTCCAAACACTTTTTACAAATCGTTTAATAACATAAATGATTTTTAACGAAAGGAAAAAATTCAAGGGGGGATATTAAGAACCATTCCTTAGACACATTCTCCCTCAATTTTAAACTTCAAAACTTTCATTAAATTTAAATTAAATCAATTTCCCAAAGACAGTATTAAAGGCTAACTCCGAACAGTGTACACCGCCTTTCCAACTCCGAACTCCATTGGGTAACTCTGAACACCAAAGAAATTGCCAATTTTCTAGGTAAGGTACGTTTATGAACTTCTCTACTTTCTATTAGCTTAGGAAATTACATACTGTATATACAGGGTGTAAATTAAGAACCGAACCAGGGCGATTATCTCAAAATGTGTTTTAGTTACGAATTTGAAATTTTGGGGTGTCATAGAGCGTGCAGAGGAAAACCGACTATGAACATTTCAATGACCTGAACTCTTGTCTTCAAGGTCATCCGAAAATGATCATAGGATATATGATATATAAGTAGCTATGTTTTTAAATATGAACTAAGATAAATATTTGGCTAACACTTTTCAAACATTTTTAATTGGAAGTCTTTTCGTCGCTGCCTGTTCTAAGAATATGGCGGAATTTTTCAAATAAAGCGTAATTTTAGAATTAAATTAATATTTAATTGAAATTAAGCAGTGGATAATGATTCAACTGCACGGCATTCTGAAAGACATCTTTTATGCTCGAGCACCCGTCTTTGAGTGTAAAGTAAATACAGATTTATAACTAAAGATTCGGTCTCGATTTGGAAAGAATAATTCATAGTGATAGTTTGGAATTCCTTCTAGAATACATATTTGGAAAAATATGTAACTGAGCGGACCCCTGGAACTCTAAATTTAATTTAATAGGTTGTCCGGTTATTGACAAACGTTCAAAGCCTTTGATTTTTATGAATTAAGTTAAAAGCAGCTTGAGTTTAAATGATTCAGAACGAAGCCGAATGTTTAGCTCGAGCGGTTCAATGCGGATATTCACTGCTTTTTCACGACGAAATATTTTCTAAATAACGGATATTAATTTAAAGAAATTTTACATTTTGTTGTATGGTTTTGTTAAACTTTCATCGCGTATCGGTAGAGCTCGGCGTTTAGATAAGAAATATTCGTTTTAATCCATAACCGAAAATTATCTGAATAAAAACTTATTTTTTGTATAATTAATCGATTTGTAACCGCGAATAATATCCGTAAATAAACAGTTAACCAAAATTTTAATGAATAATCGAAATTTTGATGGTTAATTTATCTTTTCCGCCGAGCTCTACGTATTGGAACGTATCTTACCTAAAGGAAGACGATAGACGTTCTTCCGATTCGCTTTTAATAAACCACCCTTATCGTCGGTGCGACGTTCTCAAACAAAAACCTGAAAATCGGAGCCCACTGCCGAAACCCGGGATCGAACCAGGGACCTTTAGATCTTCAGTCTAACGCTCTCCCAACTGAGCTATTTCGGCCCTGAAGGAAGGCGATAGACGTTCTTCCGATTCGCTTTTAATAAACCACCCTTTTCGTCGGTGCGACGCTCTCAAACAAAAACCTGAAAATCGGAGCCCACTGCCGAAACCCGGGACCTTTAGATCTTCAGTCTAACGCTCTCCCAACTGAGCTATTTCGGCCCTGAAGGAAGGCGATAGACGTTCTTCCGATTCGCTTTTAATAAACCACCCTTATCGTCGGTGCGACGTTCTCAAACAAAAACCTGAAAATCGGAGCCCACTGCCGAAACCCGGGATCGAACCAGGGACCTTTAGATCTTCAGTCTAACGCTCTCCCAACTGAGCTATTTCGGCCCTGAAGGAAGGCGATAGACGTTCTTCCGATTCGCTTTTAATAAACCACCCTTATCGTCGGTGCGACGTTCTCAAACAAAAACCTGAAAATCGGAGCCCACTGCCGAAACCCGGGATCGAACCAGGGACCTTTAGATCTTCAGTCTAACGCTCTCCCAACTGAGCTATTTCGGCCCTGAAGGAAGGCGATAGACGTTCTTCCGATTCGCTTTTAATAAACCACCCTTATCGTCGGTGCGACGTTCTCAAACAAAAACCTGAAAATCGGAGCCCACTGCCGAAACCCGGGATCGAACCAGGGACCTTTAGATCTTCAGTCTAACGCTCTCCCAACTGAGCTATTTCGGCCCTGAAGGAAGGCGATAGACGTTCTTCCGATTCGCTTTTAATAAACCACCCTTTTCGTCGGTGCGACGCTCTCAAACCAAAACCTGAAAATCGGAGCCCACTGCCGAAACCCGGGACCTTTAGATCTTCAGTCTAACGCTCTCCCAACTGAGCTATTTCGGCCCTGAAGGAAGGCGATAGACGTTCTTCCGATTCGCTTTTAATAAACCACCCTTTTCGTCGGTGCGACGCTCTCAAACAAAAATCTGAAAATCGAAGCCCACTGCCGAAACCCGGGATCGAACCAGGGACCTTTAGATCTTCAGTCTAACGCTCTCCCAACTGAGCTATTTCGGCCCTGAAGGAAGGCGATAGACGTTCTTCCGATTCGCTTTTAATAAACCACCCTTTTCGTCGGTGCGACGCTCTCAAACCAAAACCTGAAAATCGGAGCCCACTGCCGAAACCCGGGACCTTTAGATCTTCAGTCTAACGCTCTCCCAACTGAGCTATTTCGGCCCTGAAGGAAGGCGATAGACGTTCTTCCGATTCGCTTTTAATAAACCACCCTTTTCGTCGGTGCGACGCTCTCAAACAAAAATCTGAAAATCGAAGCCCACTGCCGAAACCCGGGATCGAACCAGGGACCTTTAGATCTTCAGTCTAACGCTCTCCCAACTGAGCTATTTCGGCCCTGAAGGAAGGCGATAGACGTTCTTCCGATTCGCTTTTAATAAACCACCCTTTTCGTCGGTGCGACGCTCTCAAACCAAAACCTGAAAATCGGAGCCCACTGCCGAAACCCGGGACCTTTAGATCTTCAGTCTAACGCTCTCCCAACTGAGCTATTTCGGCCCTGAAGGAAGGCGATAGACGTTCTTCCGATTCGCTTTTAATAAACCACCCTTTTCGTCGGTGCGACGCTCTCAAACAAAAATCTGAAAATCGAAGCCCACTGCCGAAACCCGGGATCGAACCAGGGACCTTTAGATCTTCAGTCTAACGCTCTCCCAACTGAGCTATTTCGGCCCTGAAGGAAGGCGATAGACGTTCTTCCGATTCGCTTTTAATAAACCACCCTTTTCGTCGGTGCGACGCTCTCAAACCAAAACCTGAAAATCGGAGCCCACTGCCGAAACCCGGGACCTTTAGATCTTCAGTCTAACGCTCTCCCAACTGAGCTATTTCGGCCCTGAAGGAAGGCGATAGACGTTCTTCCGATTCGCTTTTAATAAACCACCCTTTTCGTCGGTGCGACGCTCTCAAACAAAAATCTGAAAATCGAAGCCCACTGCCGAAACCCGGGATCGAACCAGGGACCTTTAGATCTTCAGTCTAACGCTCTCCCAACTGAGCTATTTCGGCCCTGAAGGAAGGCGATAGACGTTCTTCCGATTCGCTTTTAATAAACCACCCTTTTCGTCGGTGCGACGCTCTCAAACCAAAACCTGAAAATCGGAGCCCACTGCCGAAACCCGGGACCTTTAGATCTTCAGTCTAACGCTCTCCCAACTGAGCTATTTCGGCCCTGAAGGAAGGCGATAGACGTTCTTCCGATTCGCTTTTAATAAACCACCCTTTTCGTCGGTGCGACGCTCTCAAACAAAAATCTGAAAATCGAAGCCCACTGCCGAAACCCGGGATCGAACCAGGGACCTTTAGATCTTCAGTCTAACGCTCTCCCAACTGAGCTATTTCGGCCCTGAAGGAAGGCGATAGACGTTCTTCCGATTCGCTTTTAATAAACCACCCTTTTCGTCGGTGCGACGCTCTCAAACCACAACCTGAAAATCGGAGCCCACTGCCGAAACCCGGGACCTTTAGATCTTCAGTCTAACGCTCTCCCAACTGAGCTATTTCGGCCCTGAAGGAAGGCGATAGACGTTCTTCCGATTCGCTTTTAATAAACCACCCTTATCGTCGGTGCGACGCTCTCAAACAAAAACCTGAAAATCGGAGCCCACTGCCGAAACCCGGGATCGAACCAGGGACCTTTAGATCTTCAGTCTAACGCTCTCCCAACTGAGCTATTTCGGCCCTGAAGGAAGGCGATAGACGTTCTTCCGATTCGCTTTTAATAAACCACCCTTTTCGTCGGTGCGACGCTCTCAAACCAAAACCTGAAAATCGGAGCCCACTGCCGAAACCCGGGACCTTTAGATCTTCAGTCTAACGCTCTCCCAACTGAGCTATTTCGGCCCTGAAGGAAGGCGATAGACGTTCTTCCGATTCGCTTTTAATAAACCACCCTTTTCGTCGGTGCGACGCTCTCAAACAAAAACCTGAAAATCGGAGCCCACTGCCGAAACCCGGGACCTTTAGATCTTCAGTCTAACGCTCTCCCAACTGAGCTATTTCGGCCCTGAAGGAAGGCGATAGACGTTCTTCCGATTCGCTTTTAATAAACCACCCTTTTCGTCGGTGCGACGCTCTCAAACCAAAACCTGAAAATCGGAGCCCACTGCCGAAACCCGGGACCTTTAGATCTTCAGTCTAACGCTCTCCCAACTGAGCTATTTCGGCCCTGAAGGAAGGCGATAGACGTTCTTCCGATTCGCTTTTAATAAACCACCCTTTTCGTCGGTGCGACGCTCTCAAACAAAAACCTGAAAATCGGAGCCCACTGCCGAAACCCGGGACCTTTAGATCTTCAGTCTAACGCTCTCCCAACTGAGCTATTTCGGCCCTGAAGGAAGGCGATAGACGTTCTTCCGATTCGCTTTTAATAAACCACCCTTTTCGTCGGTGCGACGCTCTCAAACCAAAACCTGAAAATCGGAGCCCACTGCCGAAACCCGGGACCTTTAGATCTTCAGTCTAACGCTCTCCCAACTGAGCTATTTCGGCCCTGAAGGAAGGCGATAGACGTTCTTCCGATTCGCTTTTAATAAACCACCCTTTTCGTCGGTGCGACGCTCTCAAACCAAAACCTGAAAATCGGAGCCCACTGCCGAAACCCGGGACCTTTAGATCTTCAGTCTAACGCTCTCCCAACTGAGCTATTTCGGCCCTGAAGGAAGGCGATAGACGTTCTTCCGATTCGCTTTTAATAAACCACCCTTTTCGTCGGTGCGACGCTCTCAAACCACAACCTGAAAATCGGAGCCCACTGCCGAAACCCGGGACCTTTAGATCTTCAGTCTAACGCTCTCCCAACTGAGCTATTTCGGCCCTGAAGGAAGGCGATAGACGTTCTTCCGATTCGCTTTTAATAAACCACCCTTTTCGTCGGTGCGACGCTCTCAAACCAAAACCTGAAAATCGGAGCCCACTGCCGAAACCCGGGACCTTTAGATCTTCAGTCTAACGCTCTCCCAACTGAGCTATTTCGGCCCTGAAGGAAGGCGATAGACGTTCTTCCGATTCGCTTTTAATAAACCACCCTTTTCGTCGGTGCGACGCTCTCAAACCAAAACCTGAAAATCGGAGCCCACTGCCGAAACCCGGGACCTTTAGATCTTCAGTCTAACGCTCTCCCAACTGAGCTATTTCGGCCCTGAAGGAAGGCGATAGACGTTCTTCCGATTCGCTTTTAATAAACCACCCTTTTCGTCGGTGCGACGCTCTCAAACCAAAACCTGAAAATCGGAGCCCACTGCCGAAACCCGGGACCTTTAGATCTTCAGTCTAACGCTCTCCCAACTGAGCTATTTCGGCCCTGAAGGAAGGCGATAGACGTTCTTCCGATTCGCTTTTAATAAACCACCCTTTTCGTCGGTGCGACGCTCTCAAACCAAAACCTGAAAATCGGAGCCCACTGCCGAAACCCGGGACCTTTAGATCTTCAGTCTAACGCTCTCCCAACTGAGCTATTTCGGCCCTGAAGGAAGGCGATAGACGTTCTTCCGATTCGCTTTTAATAAACCACCCTTTTCGTCGGTGCGACGCTCTCAAACCAAAACCTGAAAATCGGAGCCCACTGCCGAAACCCGGGACCTTTAGATCTTCAGTCTAACGCTCTCCCAACTGAGCTATTTCGGCCCTGAAGGAAGGCGATAGACGTTCTTCCGATTCGCTTTTAATAAACCACCCTTTTCGTCGGTGCGACGCTCTCAAACCACAACCTGAAAATCGGAGCCCACTGCCGAAACCCGGGACCTTTAGATCTTCAGTCTAACGCTCTCCCAACTGAGCTATTTCGGCCCTGAAGGAAGGCGATAGACGTTCTTCCGATTCGCTTTTAATAAACCACCCTTTTCGTCGGTGCGACGCTCTCAAACCAAAACCTGAAAATCGGAGCCCACTGCCGAAACCCGGGACCTTTAGATCTTCAGTCTAACGCTCTCCCAACTGAGCTATTTCGGCCCTGAAGGAAGGCGATAGACGTTCTTCCGATTCGCTTTTAATAAACCACCCTTTTCGTCGGTGCGACGCTCTCAAACCAAAACCTGAAAATCGGAGCCCACTGCCGAAACCCGGGACCTTTAGATCTTCAGTCTAACGCTCTCCCAACTGAGCTATTTCGGCCCTGAAGGAAGGCGATAGACGTTCTTCCGATTCGCTTTTAATAAACCACCCTTTTCGTCGGTGCGACGCTCTCAAACCAAAACCTGAAAATCGGAGCCCACTGCCGAAACCCGGGACCTTTAGATCTTCAGTCTAACGCTCTCCCAACTGAGCTATTTCGGCCCTGAAGGAAGGCGATAGACGTTCTTCCGATTCGCTTTTAATAAACCACCCTTTTCGTCGGTGCGACGCTCTCAAACCAAAACCTGAAAATCGGAGCCCACTGCCGAAACCCGGGACCTTTAGATCTTCAGTCTAACGCTCTCCCAACTGAGCTATTTCGGCCCTGAAGGAAGGCGATAGACGTTCTTCCGATTCGCTTTTAATAAACCACCCTTTTCGTCGGTGCGACGCTCTCAAACCAAAACCTGAAAATCGGAGCCCACTGCCGAAACCCGGGACCTTTAGATCTTCAGTCTAACGCTCTCCCAACTGAGCTATTTCGGCCCTGAAGGAAGGCGATAGACGTTCTTCCGATTCGCTTTTAATAAACCACCCTTTTCGTCGGTGCGACGCTCTCAAACAAAAACCTGAAAATCGGAGCCCACTGCCGAAACCCGGGACCTTTAGATCTTCAGTCTAACGCTCTCCCAACTGAGCTATTTCGGCCCTGAAGGAAGGCGATAGACGTTCTTCCGATTCGCTTTTAATAAACCACCCTTTTCGTCGGTGCGACGCTCTCAAACCAAAACCTGAAAATCGGAGCCCACTGCCGAAACCCGGGACCTTTAGATCTTCAGTCTAACGCTCTCCCAACTGAGCTATTTCGGCCCTGAAGGAAGGCGATAGACGTTCTTCCGATTCGCTTTTAATAAACCACCCTTTTCGTCGGTGCGACGCTCTCAAACCAAAACCTGAAAATCGGAGCCCACTGCCGAAACCCGGGACCTTTAGATCTTCAGTCTAACGCTCTCCCAACTGAGCTATTTCGGCCCTGAAGGAAGGCGATAGACGTTCTTCCGATTCGCTTTTAATAAACCACCCTTTTCGTCGGTGCGACGCTCTCAAACCAAAACCTGAAAATCGGAGCCCACTGCCGAAACCCGGGACCTTTAGATCTTCAGTCTAACGCTCTCCCAACTGAGCTATTTCGGCCCTGAAGGAAGGCGATAGACGTTCTTCCGATTCGCTTTTAATAAACCACCCTTTTCGTCGGTGCGACGCTCTCAAACCAAAACCTGAAAATCGGAGCCCACTGCCGAAACCCGGGACCTTTAGATCTTCAGTCTAACGCTCTCCCAACTGAGCTATTTCGGCCCTGAAGGAAGGCGATAGACGTTCTTCCGATTCGCTTTTAATAAACCACCCTTTTCGTCGGTGCGACGCTCTCAAACAAAAACCTGAAAATCGGAGCCCACTGCCGAAACCCGGGACCTTTAGATCTTCAGTCTAACGCTCTCCCAACTGAGCTATTTCGGCCCTGAAGGAAGGCGATAGACGTTCTTCCGATTCGCTTTTAATAAACCACCCTTTTCGTCGGTGCGACGCTCTCAAACCAAAACCTGAAAATCGGAGCCCACTGCCGAAACCCGGGACCTTTAGATCTTCAGTCTAACGCTCTCCCAACTGAGCTATTTCGGCCCTGAAGGAAGGCGATAGACGTTCTTCCGATTCGCTTTTAATAAACCACCCTTTTCGTCGGTGCGACGCTCTCAAACCAAAACCTGAAAATCGGAGCCCACTGCCGAAACCCGGGACCTTTAGATCTTCAGTCTAACGCTCTCCCAACTGAGCTATTTCGGCCCTGAAGGAAGGCGATAGACGTTCTTCCGATTCGCTTTTAATAAACCACCCTTTTCGTCGGTGCGACGCTCTCAAACCAAAACCTGAAAATCGGAGCCCACTGCCGAAACCCGGGACCTTTAGATCTTCAGTCTAACGCTCTCCCAACTGAGCTATTTCGGCCCTGAAGGAAGGCGATAGACGTTCTTCCGATTCGCTTTTAATAAACCACCCTTTTCGTCGGTGCGACGCTCTCAAACAAAAACCTGAAAATCGGAGCCCACTGCCGAAACCCGGGACCTTTAGATCTTCAGTCTAACGCTCTCCCAACTGAGCTATTTCGGCCCTGAAGGAAGGCGATAGACGTTCTTCCGATTCGCTTTTAATAAACCACCCTTTTCGTCGGTGCGACGCTCTCAAACCACAACCTGAAAATCGGAGCCCACTGCCGAAACCCGGGACCTTTAGATCTTCAGTCTAACGCTCTCCCAACTGAGCTATTTCGGCCCTGAAGGAAGGCGATAGACGTTCTTCCGATTCGCTTTTAATAAACCACCCTTTTCGTCGGTGCGACGCTCTCAAACCAAAACCTGAAAATCGGAGCCCACTGCCGAAACCCGGGACCTTTAGATCTTCAGTCTAACGCTCTCCCAACTGAGCTATTTCGGCCCTGAAGGAAGGCGATAGACGTTCTTCCGATTCGCTTTTAATAAACCACCCTTTTCGTCGGTGCGACGCTCTCAAACCAAAACCTGAAAATCGGAGCCCACTGCCGAAACCCGGGACCTTTAGATCTTCAGTCTAACGCTCTCCCAACTGAGCTATTTCGGCCCTGAAGGAAGGCGATAGACGTTCTTCCGATTCGCTTTTAATAAACCACCCTTTTCGTCGGTGCGACGCTCTCAAACCAAAACCTGAAAATCGGAGCCCACTGCCGAAACCCGGGACCTTTAGATCTTCAGTCTAACGCTCTCCCAACTGAGCTATTTCGGCCCTGAAGGAAGGCGATAGACGTTCTTCCGATTCGCTTTTAATAAACCACCCTTTTCGTCGGTGCGACGCTCTCAAACAAAAACCTGAAAATCGGAGCCCACTGCCGAAACCCGGGACCTTTAGATCTTCAGTCTAACGCTCTCCCAACTGAGCTATTTCGGCCCTGAAGGAAGGCGATAGACGTTCTTCCGATTCGCTTTTAATAAACCACCCTTTTCGTCGGTGCGACGCTCTCAAACCACAACCTGAAAATCGGAGCCCACTGCCGAAACCCGGGACCTTTAGATCTTCAGTCTAACGCTCTCCCAACTGAGCTATTTCGGCCCTGAAGGAAGGCGATAGACGTTCTTCCGATTCGCTTTTAATAAACCACCCTTTTCGTCGGTGCGACGCTCTCAAACCAAAACCTGAAAATCGGAGCCCACTGCCGAAACCCGGGACCTTTAGATCTTCAGTCTAACGCTCTCCCAACTGAGCTATTTCGGCCCTGAAGGAAGGCGATAGACGTTCTTCCGATTCGCTTTTAATAAACCACCCTTTTCGTCGGTGCGACGCTCTCA
Organism: Leiobunum rupestre; assembly: GCF_980474605.1. Classification (NCBI taxonomy): domain Eukaryota; kingdom Metazoa; phylum Arthropoda; class Arachnida; order Opiliones; family Sclerosomatidae; genus Leiobunum; species Leiobunum rupestre. Next base: position 42,309,047 of record NC_143392.1, read on the forward strand.
AACCAAAACCTGAAAATCGGAGCCCACTGCCGAAACCCGGGACCTTTAGATCTTCAGTCTAACGCTCTCCCAACTGAGCTATTTCGGCCCTGAAGGAAGGCGATAGACGTTCTTCCGATTCGCTTTTAATAAACCACCCTTTTCGTCGGTGCGACGCTCTCAAACAAAAACCTGAAAATCGGAGCCCACTGCCGAAACCCGGGACCTTTAGATCTTCAGTCTAACGCTCTCCCAACTGAGCTATTTCGGCCCTGAAGGAAGGCGATAGACGTTCTTCCGATTCGCTTTTAATAAACCACCCTTTTCGTCGGTGCGACGCTCTCAAACCACAACCTGAAAATCGGAGCCCACTGCCGAAACCCGGGACCTTTAGATCTTCAGTCTAACGCTCTCCCAACTGAGCTATTTCGGCCCTGAAGGAAGGCGATAGACGTTCTTCCGATTCGCTTTTAATAAACCACCCTTTTCGTCGGTGCGACGCTCTCAAACAAAAACCTGAAAATCGGAGCCCACTGCCGAAACCCGGGACCTTTAGATCTTCAGTCTAACGCTCTCCCAACTGAGCTATTTCGGCCCTGAAGGAAGGCGATAGACGTTCTTCCGATTCGCTTTTAATAAACCACCCTTTTCGTCGGTGCGACGCTCTCAAACCACAACCTGAAAATCGGAGCCCACTGCCGAAACCCGGGACCTTTAGATCTTCAGTCTAACGCTCTCCCAACTGAGCTATTTCGGCCCTGAAGGAAGGCGATAGACGTTCTTCCGATTCGCTTTTAATAAACCACCCTTTTCGTCGGTGCGACGCTCTCAAACCAAAACCTGAAAATCGTAGCCCACTGCCGAAACCCGGGACCTTTAGATCTTCAGTCTAACGCTCTCCCAACTGAGCTATTTCGGCCCTGAAGGAAGGCGATAGACGTTCTTCCGATTCGCTTTTAATAAACCACCCTTTTCGTCGGTGCGACGCTCTCAAACCAAAACCTGAAAATCGGAGCCCACTGCCGAAACCCGGGACCTTTAGATCTTCAGTCTAACGCTCTCCCAACTGAGCTATTTCGGCCCTGAAGGAAGGCGATAGACGTTCTTCCGATTCGCTTTTAATAAACCACCCTTTTCGTCGGTGCGACGCTCTCAAACCACAACCTGAAAATCGGAGCCCACTGCCGAAACCCGGGACCTTTAGATCTTCAGTCTAACGCTCTCCCAACTGAGCTATTTCGGCCCTGAAGGAAGGCGATAGACGTTCTTCCGATTCGCTTTTAATAAACCACCCTTTTCGTCGGTGCGACGCTCTCAAACCACAACCTGAAAATCGGAGCCCACTGCCGAAACCCGGGACCTTTAGATCTTCAGTCTAACGCTCTCCCAACTGAGCTATTTCGGCCCTGAAGGAAGGCGATAGACGTTCTTCCGATTCGCTTTTAATAAACCACCCTTTTCGTCGGTGCGACGCTCTCAAACCAAAACCTGAAAATCGGAGCCCACTGCCGAAACCCGGGACCTTTAGATCTTCAGTCTAACGCTCTCCCAACTGAGCTATTTCGGCCCTGAAGGAAGGCGATAGACGTTCTTCCGATTCGCTTTTAATAAACCACCCTTTTCGTCGGTGCGACGCTCTCAAACCACAACCTGAAAATCGGAGCCCACTGCCGAAACCCGGGACCTTTAGATCTTCAGTCTAACGCTCTCCCAACTGAGCTATTTCGGCCCTGAAGGAAGGCGATAGACGTTCTTCCGATTCGCTTTTAATAAACCACCCTTTTCGTCGGTGCGACGCTCTCAAACCACAACCTGAAAATCGGAGCCCACTGCCGAAACCCGGGACCTTTAGATCTTCAGTCTAACGCTCTCCCAACTGAGCTATTTCGGCCCTGAAGGAAGGCGATAGACGTTCTTCCGATTCGCTTTTAATAAACCACCCTTTTCGTCGGTGCGACGCTCTCAAACCAAAACCTGAAAATCGGAGCCCACTGCCGAAACCCGGGATCGAACCAGGGACCTTTAGATCTTCAGTCTAACGCTCTCCCAACTGAGCTATTTCGGCCCTGAAGGAAGGCGATAGACGTTCTTCCGATTCGCTTTTAATAAACCACCCTTTTCGTCGGTGCGACGCTCTCAAACCACAACCTGAAAATCGGAGCCCACTGCCGAAACCCGGGACCTTTAGATCTTCAGTCTAACGCTCTCCCAACTGAGCTATTTCGGCCCTGAAGGAAGGCGATAGACGTTCTTCCGATTCGCTTTTAATAAACCACCCTTTTCGTCGGTGCGACGCTCTCAAACCAAAACCTGAAAATCGGAGCCCACTGCCGAAACCCGGGACCTTTAGATCTTCAGTCTAACGCTCTCCCAACTGAGCTATTTCGGCCCTGAAGGAAGGCGATAGACGTTCTTCCGATTCGCTTTTAATAAACCACCCTTTTCGTCGGTGCGACGCTCTCAAACCAAAACCTGAAAATCGGAGCCCACTGCCGAAACCCGGGATCGAACCAGGGACCTTTAGATCTTCAGTCTAACGCTCTCTCAACTGAGCTATTTCGGCCCTGAAGGAAGGCGATAGACGTTCTTCCGATTCGCTTTTAATAAACCACCCTTTTCGTCGGTGCGACGCTCTCAAACCAAAACCTGAAAATCGGAGCCCACTGCCGAAACCCGGGATCGAACCAGGGACCTTTAGATCTTCAGTCTAACGCTCTCCCAACTGAGCTATTTCGGCCCTGAAGGAAGGCGATAGACGTTCTTCCGATTCGCTTTTAATAAACCACCCTTTTCGTCGGTGCGACGCTCTCAAACCAAATCCTGAAAATCGGAGCCCACTGCCGAAACCCGGGACCTTTAGATCTTCAGTCTAACGCTCTCCCAACTGAGCTATTTCGGCCCTGAAGGAAGGCGATAGACGTTCTTCCGATTCGCTTTTAATAAACCACCCTTTTCGTCGGTGCGACGCTCTCAAACCAAAACCTGAAAATCGGAGCCCACTGCCGAAACCCGGGACCTTTAGATCTTCAGTCTAACGCTCTCCCAACTGAGCTATTTCGGCCCTGAAGGAAGGCGATAGACGTTCTTCCGATTCGCTTTTAATAAACCACCCTTTTCGTCGGTGCGACGCTCTCAAACCAAAACCTGAAAATCGGAGCCCACTGCCGAAACCCGGGACCTTTAGATCTTCAGTCCAACGCTCTCCCAACTGAGCTATTTCGGCCCTGAAGGAAGGCGATAGACGTTCTTCCGATTCGCTTTTAATAAACCACCCTTATCGTCGGTGCGACGCTCTCAAACAAAAACCTGAAAATCGGAGCCCACTGCCGAAACCCGGGATCGAACCAGGGACCTTTAGATCTTCAGTCTAACGCTCTCCCAACTGAGCTATTTCGGCCCTGAAGGAAGGCGATAGACGTTCTTCCGATTCGCTTTTAATAAACCACCCTTTTCGTCGGTGCGACGCTCTCAAACCAAAACCTGAAAATCGGAGCCCACTGCCGAAACCCGGGATCGAACCAGGGACCTTTAGATCTTCAGTCTAACGCTCTCCCAACTGAGCTATTTCGGCCCTGAAGGAAGGCGATAGACGTTCTTCCGATTCGCTTTTAATAAACCACCCTTTTCGTCGGTGCGACGCTCTCAAACCAAAACCTGAAAATCGGAGCCCACTGCCGAAACCCGGGACCTTTAGATCTTCAGTCTAACGCTCTCCCAACTGAGCTATTTCGGCCCTGAAGGAAGGCGATAGACGTTCTTCCGATTCGCTTTTAATAAACCACCCTTTTCGTCGGTGCGACGCTCTCAAACCAAAACCTGAAAATCGGAGCCCACTGCCGAAACCCGGGACCTTTAGATCTTCAGTCTAACGCTCTCCCAACTGAGCTATTTCGGCCCTGAAGGAAGGCGATAGACGTTCTTCCGATTCGCTTTTAATAAACCACCCTTTTCGTCGGTGCGACGCTCTCAAACCAAAACCTGAAAATCGGAGCCCACTGCCGAAACCCGGGACCTTTAGATCTTCAGTCTAACGCTCTCCCAACTGAGCTATTTCGGCCCTGAAGGAAGGCGATAGACGTTCTTCCGATTCGCTTTTAATAAACCACCCTTATCGTCGGTGCGACGCTCTCAAACAAAAACCTGAAAATCGGAGCCCACTGCCGAAACCCGGGACCTTTAGATCTTCAGTCTAACGCTCTCCCAACTGAGCTATTTCGGCCCTGAAGGAAGGCGATAGACGTTCTTCCGATTCGCTTTTAATAAACCACCCTTTTCGTCGGTGCGACGCTCTCAAACCAAAACCTGAAAATCGGAGCCCACTGCCGAAACCCGGGATCGAACCAGGGACCTTTAGATCTTCAGTCTAACGCTCTCCCAACTGAGCTATTTCGGCCCTGAAGGAAGGCGATAGACGTTCTTCCGATTCGCTTTTAATAAACCACCCTTTTCGTCGGTGCGACGCTCTCAAACCAAAACCTGAAAATCGGAGCCCACTGCCGAAACCCGGGACCTTTAGATCTTCAGTCTAACGCTCTCCCAACTGAGCTATTTCGGCCCTGAAGGAAGGCGATAGACGTTCTTCCGATTCGCTTTTAATAAACCACCCTTTTCGTCGGTGCGACGCTCTCAAACCAAAACCTGAAAATCGGAGCCCACTGCCGAAACCCGGGATCGAACCAGGGACATTTAGATCTTCAGTCTAACGCTCTCCCAACTGAGCTATTTCGGCCCTGAAGGAAGGCGATAGACGTTCTTCCGATTCGCTTTTAATAAACCACCCTTTTCGTCGGTGCGACGCTCTCAAACCAAAACCTGAAAATCGGAGCCCACTGCCGAAACCAGGGACCTTTAGATCTTCAGTCTAACGCTCTCCCAACTGAGCTATTTCGGCCCTGAAGGAAGGCGATAGACGTTCTTCCGATTCGCTTTTAATAAACCACCCTTTTCGTCGGTGCGACGCTCTCAAACCAAAACCTGAAAATCGGAGCCCACTGCCGAAACCAGGGACCTTTAGATCTTCAGTCTAACGCTCTCCCAACTGAGCTATTTCGGCCCTGAAGGAAGGCGATAGACGTTCTTCCGATTCGCTTTTAATAAACCACCCTTTTCGTCGGTGCGACGCTCTCAAACCAAAACCTGAAAATCGGAGCCCACTGCCGAAACCCGGGACCTTTAGATCTTCAGTCTAACGCTCTCCCAACTGAGCTATTTCGGCCCTGAAGGAAGGCGATAGACGTTCTTCCGATTCGCTTTTAATAAACCACCCTTTTCGTCGGTGCGACGCTCTCAAACCAAAACCTGAAAATCGGAGCCCACTGCCGAAACCCGGGACCTTTAGATCTTCAGTCTAACGCTCTCCCAACTGAGCTATTTCGGCCCTGAAGGAAGGCGATAGACGTTCTTCCGATTCGCTTTTAATAAACCACCCTTATCGTCGGTGCGACGCTCTCAAACAAAAACCTGAAAATCGGAGCCCACTGCCGAAACCCGGGATCGAACCAGGGACCTTTAGATCTTCAGTCTAACGCTCTCCCAACTGAGCTATTTCGGCCCTGAAGGAAGGCGATAGACGTTCTTCCGATTCGCTTTTAATAAACCACCCTTTTCGTCATTGCGACGCTCTCAAACCAAAACCTGAAAATCGGAGCCCACTGCCGAAACCCGGGATCGAACCAGGGACCTTTAGATCTTCAGTCTAACGCTCTCCCAACTGAGCTATTTCGGCCCTGAAGGAAGGCGATAGACGTTCTTCCGATTCGCTTTTAATAAACCACCCTTTTCGTCGGTGCGACGCTCTCAAACCAAAACCTGAAAATCGGAGCCCACTGCCGAAACCCGGGACCTTTAGATCTTCAGTCTAACGCTCTCCCAACTGAGCTATTTCGGCCCTGAAGGAAGGCGATAGACGTTCTTCCGATTCGCTTTTAATAAACCACCCTTTTCGTCGGTGCGACGCTCTCAAACCACAACCTGAAAATCGGAGCCCACTGCCGAAACCCGGGACCTTTAGATCTTCAGTCTAACGCTCTCCCAACTGAGCTATTTCGGCCCTGAAGGAAGGCGATAGACGTTCTTCCGATTCGCTTTTAATAAACCACCCTTTTCGTCGGTGCGACGCTCTCAAACCAAAACCTGAAAATCGGAGCCCACTGCCGAAACCCGGGACCTTTAGATCTTCAGTCTAACGCTCTCCCAACTGAGCTATTTCGGCCCTGAAGGAAGGCGATAGACGTTCTTCCGATTCGCTTTTAATAAACCACCCTTTTCGTCGGTGCGACGCTCTCAAACAAAAACCTGAAAATCGGAGCCCACTGCCGAAACCCGGGATCGAACCAGGGACCTTTAGATCTTCAGCCTAACGCTCTCCCAACTGAGCTATTTCGGCCCTGAAGGAAGGCGATAGACGTTCTTCCGATTCGCTTTTAATAAACCACCCTTTTCGTCGGTGCGACGCTCTCAAACCAAAACCTGAAAATCGGAGCCCACTGCCGAAACCCGGGACCTTTAGATCTTCAGTCTAACGCTCTCCCAACTGAGCTATTTCGGCCCTGAAGGAAGGCGATAGACGTTCTTCCGATTCGCTTTTAATAAACCACCCTTTTCGTCGGTGCGACGCTCTCAAACCAAAACCTGAAAATCGGAGCCCACTGCCGAAACCCGGGACCTTTAGATCTTCAGTCTAACGCTCTCCCAACTGAGCTATTTCGGCCCTGAAGGAAGGCGATAGACGTTCTTCCGATTCGCTTTTAATAAACCACCCTTATCGTCGGTGCGACGCTCTCAAACAAAAACCTGAAAATCGGAGCCCACTGCCGAAACCCGGGATCGAACCAGGGACCTTTAGATCTTCAGTCTAACGCTCTCCCAACTGAGCTATTTCGGCCCTGAAGGAAGGCGATAGACGTTCTTCCGATTCGCTTTTAATAAACCACCCTTTTCGTCGGTGCGACGCTCTCAAACCAAAACCTGAAAATCGGAGCCCACTGCCGAAACCCGGGACCTTTAGATCTTCAGTCTAACGCTCTCCCAACTGAGCTATTTCGGCCCTGAAGGAAGACGATGGACGTCGTTCCGATTCGCTTTTAATAAACCACCCTTTTCGTCGGTGCGACGCTCTCAAACCAAAACCTGAAAATCGGAGCCCACTGCCGAAACCCGGGACCTTTAGATCTTCAGTCTAACGCTCTCCCAACTGAGCTATTTCGGCCCTGAAGGAAGGCGATAGACGTTCTTCCGATTCGCTTTTAATAAACCACCCTTTTCGTCGGTGCGACGCTCTCAAACCAAAACCTGAAAATCGGAGCCCACTGCCGAAACCCGGGATCGAACCAGGGACCTTTAGATCTTCAGTCTAACGCTCTCCCAACTGAGCTATTTCGGCCCTGAAGGAAGGCGATAGACGTTCTTCCGATTCGCTTTTAATAAACCACCCTTTTCGTCGGTGCGACGCTCTCAAACCAAAACCTGAAAATCGGAGCCCACTGCCGAAACCCGGGACCTTTAGATCTTCAGTCTAACGCTCTCCCAACTGAGCTATTTCGGCCCTGAAGGAAGACGATGGACGTCGTTCCGATTCGCTTTTAATAAACCACCCTTTTCGTCGGTGCGACGCTCTCAAACAAAAACCTGAAAATCGGAGCCCACTGCCGAAACCCGGGACCTTTAGATCTTCAGTCTAACGCTCTCCCAACTGAGCTATTTCGGCCCTGAAGGAAGACGATGGACGTCGTTCCGATTCGCTTTTAATAAACCACCCTTTTCGTCGGTGCGACGCTCTCAAACCAAAACCTGAAAATCGGAGCCCACTGCCGAAACCCGGGACCTTTAGATCTTCAGTCTAACGCTCTCCCAACTGAGCTATTTCGGCCCTGAAGGAAGGCGATAGACGTTCTTCCGATTCGCTTTTAATAAACCACCCTTTTCGTCGGTGCGACGCTCTCAAACCAAAACCTGAAAATCGGAGCCCACTGCCGAAACCCGGGATCGAACCAGGGACCTTTAGATCTTCAGTCTAACGCTCTCCCAACTGAGCTATTTCGGCCCTGAAGGAAGGCGATAGACGTTCTTCCGATTCGCTTTTAATAAACCACCCTTTTCGTCGGTGCGACGCTCTCAAACCAAAACCTGAAAATCGGAGCCCACTGCCGAAACCCGGGACCTTTAGATCTTCAGTCTAACGCTCTCCCAACTGAGCTATTTCGGCCCTGAAGGAAGACGATGGACGTCGTTCCGATTCGCTTTTAATAAACCACCCTTTTCGTCGGTGCGACGCTCTCAAACAAAAACCTGAAAATCGGAGCCCACTGCCGAAACCCGGGATCGAACCAGGGACCTTTAGATCTTCAGTCTAACGCTCTCCCAACTGAGCTATTTCGGCCCTGAAGGAAGGCGATAGACGTTCTTCCGATTCGCTTTTAATAAACCACCCTTATCGTCGGTGCGACGCTCTCAAACAAAAACCTGAAAATCGGAGCCCACTGCCGAAACCCGGGATCGAACCAGGGACCTTTAGATCTTCAGTCTAACGCTCTCCCAACTGAGCTATTTCGGCCCTGAAGGAAGGCGATAGACGTTCTTCCGATTCGCTTTTAATAAACCACCCTTATCGTCGGTGCGACGCTCTCAAACAAAAACCTGAAAATCGGAGCCCACTGCCGAAACCCGGGATCGAACCAGGGACCTTTAGATCTTCAGTCTAACGCTCTCCCAACTGAGCTATTTCGGCCCTGAAGGAAGGCGATAGACGTTCTTCCGATTCGCTTTTAATAAACCACCCTTTTCGTCGGTGCGACGCTCTCAAACAAAAACCTGAAAATCGAAGCCCACTGCCGAAACCCGGGATCGAACCAGGGACCTTTAGATCTTCAGTCTAACGCTCTCCCAACTGAGCTATTTCGGCCCTGAAGGAAGGCGATAGACGTTCTTCCGATTCGCTTTTAATAATTCACCCTTTTCATCGGTGCGACGCTCTCAAACCAAAACCTGAAAATCGGAGCCCACTGCCGAAACCCGGGACCTTTAGATCTTCAGTCTAACGCTCTCCCAACTGAGCTATTTCGGCCCTGAAGGAAGGCGATAGACGTTCTTCCGATTCGCTTTTAATAAACCACCCTTATCGTCAGTGCGACGCTCTCAAACAAAAACCTGAAAATCGGAGCCCACTGCCGAAACCCGGGATCGAACCAGGGACCTTTAGATCTTCAGTCTAACGCTCTCCCAACTGAGCTATTTCGGCCCTGAAGGAAGGCGATAGACGTTCTTCCGATTCGCTTTTAATAAACCACCCTTTTCGTCGGTGCGACGCTCTCAAACCAAAACCTGAAAATCGGAGCCCACTGCCGAAACCCGGGACCTTTAGATCTTCAGTCTAACGCTCTCCCAACTGAGCTATTTCGGCCCTGAAGGAAGGCGATAGACGTTCTTCCGATTCGCTTTTAATAAACCACCCTTTTCGTCGGTGCGACGCTCTCAAACCAAAACCTGAAAATCGGAGCCCACTGCCGAAACCCGGGACCTTTAGATCTTCAGTCTAACGCTCTCCCAACTGAGCTATTTCGGCCCTGAAGGAAGACGATGGACGTCGTTCCGATTCGCTTTTAATAAACCACCCTTTTCGTCGGTGCGACGCTCTCAAACCAAAACCTGAAAATCGGAGCCCACTGCCGAAACCCGGGACCTTTAGATCTTCAGTCTAACGCTCTCCCAACTGAGCTATTTCGGCCCTGAAGGAAGGCGATAGACGTTCTTCCGATTCGCTTTTAATAAACCACCCTTATCGTCGGTGCGACGCTCTCAAACAAAAACCTGAAAATCGGAGCCCACTGCCGAAACCCGGGATCGAACCAGGGACCTTTAGATCTTCAGTCTAACGCTCTCCCAACTGAGCTATTTCGGCCCTGAAGGAAGGCGATTGACGTTCTTCCGATTCGCTTTTAATAAACCACCCTTATCGTCGGTGCGACGCTCTCAAACAAAAACCTGAAAATCGGAGCCCACTGCCGAAACCCGGGATCGAACCAGGGACCTTTAGATCTTCAGTCTAACGCTCTCCCAACTGAGCTATTTCGGCCCTGAAGGAAGGCGATAGACGTTCTTCCGATTCGCTTTTAATAAACCACCCTTTTCGTCGGTGCGACGCTCTCAAACAAAAACCTGAAAATCGGAGCCCACTGCCGAAACCCGGGATCGAACCAGGGACCTTTAGATCTTCAGTCTAACGCTCTCCCAACTGAGCTATTTCGGCCCTGAAGGAAGGCGATAGACGTTCTTCCGATTCGCTTTTAATAAACCACCCTTTTCGTCGGTGCGACGCTCTCAAACAAAAACCTGAAAATCGGAGCCCACTGCCGAAACCCGGGATCGAACCAGGGACCTTTAGATCTTCAGTCTAACGCTCTCCCAACTGAGCTACTTCGGCCCTGAAGGAAGGCGATAGACGTTCTTCCGATTCGCTTTTAATAAACCACCCTTTTCGTCGGTGCGACGCTCTCAAACAAAAACCTGAAAATCGAAGCCCACTGCCGAAACCCGGGATCGAACCAGGGACCTTTAGATCTTCAGTCTAACGCTCTCCCAACCGAGCTATTTCGGCCCTGAAGGAAGGCGATAGACGTTCTTCCGATTCGCTTTTAATAAACCACCCTTTTCGTCGGTGCGACGCTCTCAAACCAAAACCTGAAAATCGGAGCCCACTGCCGAAACCCGGGATCGAACCAGGGACCTTTAGATCTTCAGTCTAACGCTCTCCCAACTGAGCTATTTCGGCCCTGAAGGAAGGCGATAGACGTTCTTCCGATTCGCTTTTAATAAACCACCCTTTTCGTCGGTGCGACGCTCTCAAACAAAAACCTGAAAATCGGAGCCCACTGCCGAAACCCGGGATCGAACCAGGGACCTTTAGATCTTCAGTCTAACGCTCTCCCAACTGAGCTATTTCGGCCCTGAAGGAAGGCGATAGACGTTCTTCCGATTCGCTTTTAATAAACCACCCTTTTCGTCGGTGCGACGCTCTCAAACCAAAACCTGAAAATCGGAGCCCACTGCCGAAACCCGGGACCTTTAGATCTTCAGTCTAACGCTCTCCCAACTGAGCTATTTCGGCCCTGAAGGAAGGCGATAGACGTTCTTCCGATTCGCTTTTAATAAACCACCCTTTTCGTCGGTGCGACGCTCTCAAACCAAAACCTGAAAATCGGAGCCCACTGCCGAAACCCGGGACCTTTAGATCTTCAGTCTAACGCTCTCCCAACTGAGCTATTTCGGCCCTGAAGGAAGGCGATAGACGTTCTTCCGATTCGCTTTTAATAAACCACCCTTTTCGTCGGTGCGACGCTCTCAAACAAAAACCTGAAAATCGGAGCCCACTGCCGAAACCCGGGACCTTTAGATCTTCAGTCTAACGCTCTCCCAACTGAGCTATTTCGGCCCTGAAGGAAGACGATGGACGTCGTTCCGATTCGCTTTTAATAAACCACCCTTTTCGTCGGTGCGACGCTCTCAAACAAAAACCTGAAAATCGGAGCCCACTGCCGAAACCCGGGAACGAACCAGGGACCTTTAGATCTTCAGTCTAACGCTCTCCCAACTGAGCTATTTCGGCCCTGAAGGAAGGCGATAGACGTTCTTCCGATTCGCTTTTAATAAACCACCCTTTTCGTCGGTGCGACGCTCTCAAACAAAAACCTGAAAATCGGAGCCCACTGTCGAAACCCGGGATCGAACCAGGGACCTTTAGATCTTCAGTCTAACGCTCTCCCAACTGAGCTATTTCGGCCCTGAAGGAAGGCGATAGACGTTCTTCCGATTCGCTTTTAATAAACCACCCTTTTCGTCGGTGCGACGCTCTCAAACAAAAATCTGAAAATCGAAGCCCACTGCCGAAACCCGGGATCGAACCAGGGACCTTTAGATCTTCAGTCTAACGCTCTCCCAACTGAGCTATTTCGGCCCTGAAGGAAGGCGATAGACGTTCTTCCGATTCGCTTTTAATAAACCACCCTTTTCGTCGGTGCGACGCTCTCAAACAAAAACCTGAAAATCGGAGCCCACTGCCGAAACCCGGGATCGAACCAGGGACCTTTAGATCTTCAGTCTAACGCTCTCCCAACTGAGCTATTTCGGCCCTGAAGGAAGGCGATAGACGTTCTTCCGATTCGCTTTTAATAAACCACCCTTATCGTCGGTGCGACGTTCTCAAACAAAAACCTGAAAATCGGAGCCCACTGCCGAAACCCGGGATCGAACCAGGGACCTTTAGATCTTCAGTCTAACGCTCTCCCAACTGAGCTATTTCGGCCCTGAAGGAAGGCGATAGACGTTCTTCCGATTCGCTTTTAATAAACCACCCTTTTCGTCGGTGCGACGCTCTCAAACCAAAACCTGAAAATCGGAGCCCACTGCCGAAACCCGGGACCTTTAGATCTTCAGTCTAACGCTCTCCCAACTGAGCTATTTCGGCCCTGAAGGAAGACGATGGACGTCGTTCCGATTCGCTTTTAATAAACCACCCTTTTCGTCGGTGCGACGCTCTCAAACCAAAACCTGAAAATCGGAGCCCACTGCCGAAACCCGGGACCTTTAGATCTTCAGTCTAACGCTCTCCCAACTGAGCTATTTCGGCCCTGAAGGAAGGCGATAGACGTTCTTCCGATTCGCTTTTAATAAACCACCCTTATCGTCGGTGCGACGTTCTCAAACAAAAACCTGAAAATCGGAGCCCACTGCCGAAACCCGGGACCTTTAGATCTTCAGTCTAACGCTCTCCCAACTGAGCTATTTCGGCCCTGAAGGAAGGCGATAGACGTTCTTCCGATTCGCTTTTAATAAACCACCCTTTTCGTCGGTGCGACGCTCTCAAACAAAAACCTGAAAATCGGAGCCCACTGCCGAAACCCGGGACCTTTAGATCTTCAGTCTAACGCTCTCCCAACTGAGCCATTTCGGCCCTGAAGGAAGGCGATAGACGTTCTTCCGATTCGCTTTTAATAAACCACCCTTTTCGTCGGTGCGACGCTCTCAAACAAAAACCTGAAAATCGGAGCCCACTGCCGAAACCCGGGACCTTTAGATCTTCAGTCTAACGCTCTCCCAACTGAGCTATTTCGGCCCTGAAGGAAGGCGATAGACGTTCTTCCGATTCGCTTTTAATAAACCACCCTTTTCGTCGGTGCGACGCTCTCAAACCAAAACCTGAAAATCGGAGCCCACTGCCGAAACCCGGGACCTTTAGATCTTCAGTCTAACGCTCTCCCAACTGAGCTATTTCGGCCCTGAAGGAAGACGATGGACGTCGTTCCGATTCGCTTTTAATAAACCACCCTTTTCGTCGGTGCGACGCTCTCAAACAAAAACCTGAAAATCGGAGCCCACTGCCGAAACCCGGGACCTTTAGATCTTCAGTCTAACGCTCTCCCAACTGAGCTATTTCGGCCCTGAAGGAAGACGATGGACGTCGTTCCGATTCGCTTTTAATAAACCACCCTTTTCGTCGGTGCGACGCTCTCAAACAAAAACCTGAAAATCGGAGCCCACTGCCGAAACCCGGGATCGAACCAGGGACCTTTAGATCTTCAGTCTAACGCTCTCCCAACTGAGCTATTTCGGCCCTGAAGGAAGGCGATAGACGTTCTTCCGATTCGCTTTTAATAAACCACCCTTTTCGTCGGTGCGACGCTCTCAAACAAAAACCTGAAAATCGGAGCCCACTGCCGAAACCCGGGACCTTTAGATCTTCAGTCTAACGCTCTCCCAACTGAGCTATTTCGGCCCTGAAGGAAGACGATGGACGTCGTTCCGATTCGCTTTTAATAAACCACCCTTTTCGTCGGTGCGACGCTCTCAAACAAAAACCTGAAAATCGGAGCCCACTGCCGAAACCCGGGATCGAAACAGGGACCTTTAGATCTTCAGTCTAACGATCTCCCAACTGAGCTATTTCGGCCCTGAAGGAAGATGATGGACGTCGCTCCGATTCGCTTTTAATAAACCACCCTTTTCGTCGGTGCGACGCTCTCAAACAAAAACCTGAAAATCGGAGCCCACTGCCGAAACCCGGGATCGAACCAGGGACCTTTAGATCTTCAGTCTAACGCTCTCCCAACTGAGCTATTTCGGCCCTGAAGGAAGGCGATAGACGTTCTTCCGATTCGCTTTTAATAAACCACCCTTTTCGTCGGTGCGACGCTCTCAAACAAAAACCTGAAAATCGGAGCCCACTGCCGAAACCCGGGACCTTTAGATCTTCAGTCTAACGCTCTCCCAACTGAGCTATTTCGGCCCTGAAGGAAGACGATGGACGTCGTTCCGATTCGCTTTTAATAAACCACCCTTTTCGTCGGTGCGACGCTCTCAAACAAAAACCTGAAAATCGGAGCCCACTGCCGAAACCCGGGATCGAACCAGGGACCTTTAGATCTTCAGTCTAACGCTCTCCCAACTGAGCTATTTCGGCCCTGAAGGAAGGCGATAGACGTTCTTCCGATTCGCTTTTAATAAACCACCCTTTTCGTCGGTGCGACGCTCTCAAACAAAAACCTGAAAATCGGAGCCCACTGCCGAAACCCGGGACCTTTAGATCTTCAGTCTAACGCTCTCCCAACTGAGCTATTTCGGCCCTGAAGGAAGACGATGGACGTCGTTCCGATTCGCTTTTAATAAACCACCCTTTTCGTCGGTGCGACGCTCTCAAACAAAAACCTGAAAATCGGAGCCCACTGCCGAAACCCGGGATCGAAACAGGGACCTTTAGATCTTCAGTCTAACGCTCTCCCAACTGAGCTATTTCGGCCCTGAAGGAAGATGATGGACGTCGCTCCGATTCGCTTTTAATAAACCACCCTTTTCGTCGGTGCGACGCTCTCAAACAAAAACCTGAAAATCGGAGCCCACTGCCGAAACCCGGGATCGAACCAGGGACCTTTAGATCTTCAGTCTAACGCTCTCCCAACTGAGCTATTTCGGCCCTGAAGGAAGGCGATAGACGTTCTTCCGATTCGCTTTTAATAAACCACCCTTTTCGTCGGTGCGACGCTCTCAAACAAAAACCTGAAAATCGGAGCCCACTGCCGAAACCCGGGACCTTTAGATCTTCAGTCTAACGCTCTCCCAACTGAGCTATTTCGGCCCTGAAGGAAGACGATGGACGTCGTTCCGATTCGCTTTTAATAAACCACCCTTTTCGTCGGTGCGACGCTCTCAAACAAAAACCTGAAAATCGGAGCCCACTGCCGAAACCCGGGATCGAACCAGGGACCTTTAGATCTTCAGTCTAACGCTCTCCCAACTGAGCTATTTCGGCCCTGAAGGAAGGCGATAGACGTTCTTCCGATTCGCTTTTAATAAACCACCCTTTTCGTCGGTGCGACGCTCTCAAACAAAAACCTGAAAATCGGAGCCCACTGCCGAAACCCGGGACCTTTAGATCTTCAGTCTAACGCTCTCCCAACTGAGCTATTTCGGCCCTGAAGGAAGACGATGGACGTCGTTCCGATTCGCTTTTAATAAACCACCCTTTTCGTCGGTGCGACGCTCTCAAACAAAAACCTGAAAATCGGAGCCCACTGCCGAAACCCGGGATCGAAACAGGGACCTTTAGATCTTCAGTCTAACGCTCTCCCAACTGAGCTATTTCGGCCCTGAAGGAAGATGATGGACGTCGCTCCGATTCGCTTTTAATAAACCACCCTTTTCGTCGGTGCGACGCTCTCAAACAAAAACCTGAAAATCGGAGCCCACTGCCGAAACCCGGGATCGAACCAGGGACCTTTAGATCTTCAGTCTAACGCTCTCCCAACTGAGCTATTTCGGCCCTGAAGGAGGACGATGGACGTCGTTCCGATTCGCTTTCAAACAAAAACCTGAAAATCGGAGCCCACTGCCGAAACCCGGGACCTTTAGATCTTCAGTCTAACGCTCTCCCAACTGAGCTATTTCGGCCCTGAAGGATGATGATGGACATCGCTCCGATTCGCTTTTAATAAACCACCCTTTTCGTCGGTGCGACGCTCTCAAACAAAAACCTGAAAATCGAAGCCCACTGCCGAAACCCGGGATCGAACCAGGGACCTTTAGATCTTCAGTCTAACGCTCTCCCAACTGAGCTATTTCGGCCCTGAAGGAAGATGATGGACGTCGTTCCGATTCGCTTTTAATAAACCACCCTTTTCGTCGGTGCGACGCTCTCAAACAAAAACCTGAAAATCGGAGCCCACTGCCGAAACCCGGGATCGAACCAGGGACCTTTAGATCTTCAGTCTAACGCTCTCCCAACTGAGCTATTTCGGCACTGAAGGAAGATGATGGACGTTCTTCCGATTCGCTTTTAATAAACCACCCTTTTCGTCGGTGCGACGCTCTCAAACAAAAACCTGAAAATCGGAGCCCACTGCCGAAACCCGGGACCTTTAGATCTTCAGTCTAACGCTCTCCCAACTGAGCTATTGCGGCCCTGAAGGAAGATGATGGACGTCGCTCCGATTCGCTTTTAATAAACCACCCTTTTCGTCGGTGCGACGCTCTCAAACAAAAACCTGAAAATCGGAGCCCACTGCCGAAACCCGGGATCGAACCAGGGACCTTTAGATCTTCAGTCTAACGCTCTCCCAACTGAGCTATTTCGGCCCTGAAGGAAGGCGATAGACGTTCTTCCGATTCGCTTTTAATAAACCACCCTTTTCGTCGGTGCGACGCTCTCAAACAAAAACCTGAAAATCGGAGCCCACTGCCGAAACCCGGGACCTTTAGATCTTCAGTCTAACGCTCTCCCAACTGAGCTATTTCGGCCCTGAAGGAAGACGATGGACGTCGTTCCGATTCGCTTTTAATAAACCACCATTTTCGTCGGTGCGACGCTCTCAAACAAAAACCTGAAAATCGGAGCCCACTGCCGAAACCCGGGATCGAAACAGGGACCTTTAGATCTTCAGTCTAACGCTCTCCCAACTGAGCTATTTCGGCCCTGAAGGAAGATGATGGACGTCGCTCCGATTCGCTTTTAATAAACCACCCTTTTCGTCGGTGCGACGCTCTCAAACAAAAACCTGAAAATCGGAGCCCACTGCCGAAACCCGGGATCGAACCAGGGACCTTTAGATCTTCAGTCTAACGCTCTCCCAACTGAGCTATTTCGGCCCTGAAGGAGGACGATGGACGTCGTTCCGATTCGCTTTCAAACAAAAACCTGAAAATCGGAGCCCACTGCCGAAACCCGGGACCTTTAGATCTTCAGTCTAACGCTCTCCCAACTGAGCTATTTCGGCCCTGAAGGAGGACGATGGACGTCGTTCCGATTCGCTTTCAAACAAAAACCTGAAAATCGGAGCCCACTGCCGAAACCCGGGACCTTTAGATCTTCAGTCTAACGCTCTCCCAACTGAGCTATTTCGGCCCTGAAGGATGATGATGGACATCGCTCCGATTCGCTTTTAATAAACCACCCTTTTCGTCGGTGCGACGCTCTCAAACAAAAACCTGAAAATCGGAGCCCACTGCCGAAACCCGGGACCTTTAGATCTTCAGTCTAACGCTCTCCCAACTGAGCTATTTCGGCCCTGAAGGAAGATGATGGACGTCGTTCCGATTCGCTTTTAATAAACCACCCTTTTCGTCGGTGCGACGCTCTCAAACAAAAACCTGAAAATCGGAGCCCACTGCCGAAACCCGGGATCGAACCAGGGACCTTTAGATCTTCAGTCTAACGCTCTCCCAACTGAGCTATTTCGGCACTGAAGGAAGATGATGGACGTTCTTCCGATTCGCTTTTAATGAACCACCCTTTTCGTCGGTGCGACGCTCTCAAACAAAAACCTGAAAATCGGAGCCCACTGCCGAAACCCGGGATCGAACCAGGGACCTTTAGATCTTCAGTCTAACGCTCTCCCAACTGAGCTATTTCGGCCCTGAAGGAAGACAATGGACAAAAACCAAATAAAACCATTTATTAATTAACTTCCTATTTTTTTAATTATGATTTCCTTACAGACCTTTATTTTGGCACTGACATTCTCGACAAGCTCTGACTTGGACTTGAACTGAGAAGCATGTTTTTGTCCTTGGAAGTAGAATATTTCGCCTAAGGCATTTTTAAACGCTGCTGAGTATTAAACATAATAACTGAACTGATTTTCAGAGCTATTTTTCCTAATGGACATACCCATAAAATTGAATTATTTTCAATGTTGTAATTAAAGATAGAGTCGTAAAAAACAAAAGAATTTATTGTTGCTTCATAAAACGAAGAACAATTTAGTAATATTGATTAAACAAATACCATTTTTGTCAATTTGTGTTGCTAATATAGAAGGCCTATACAATTAAATCTACGTAGCAAAAATTACATTGTACAATTTGGTTTTTCCTTTTTTCATAATTTGTTTAAAGCTATCCACAAAAGGCACTGTTCATTTAATTGTTGACTATAAAATATACCACTTAAAATGATGGATGATTTCATGTGTGTATTATGTTAAATACATTAAGTTAGTTTTCTTTTTCTTAAATCTGGGAATTATTTTCCCTACATCATTCTGAAGAAATTAACAATCACAATGGGGAAGAAATTGTCCGAACTGTGAACGTTCGTAGTCTGAAAGATATTCAATAGATTTTAAACTTCCAATTTTTAAAACCAGACTACATTTTGTGATGCAGCATGCAATAGGTTTTCTTCATACTCTTAAAGGCCTGGATAATTAAATTTTATTCAAAATCATCACCTTTAAATCAACCCAAATTGCAATGCTCTGGTAGAACAGATATTTCATATTACACCTTTCTTAGAACACAAAATGTTTAGATTCAAGTTAATAAAATGTGCTTTGAAATTCTCTTAAAACTTAAAAAAAGTAAAAACCGAAATATCCAACAAGCATTACAATTTTGGCAGATTACATCCATTCGATTTATTACTAGCCAAATTCTAGCATCCCACAAATTTAAGAAAAAATGAGTAGATCTCACCTTTCTTCATTTTTCTTCCTGAGTTGCTCTTCAATTTGGCTAAGTTGATTGCGTTTTCCTTGCAAAACATTGAAATGATTTGTGCCAGTTGGATTTGACTCCAATTCAACGATTTGATGATTTAATTGTCGCGACTGTTCCCTTAGCTGCTGAATAGTTGTGTAGATTTCTTCATCATCCTTTCATAAAAACAATTTACATGGTCAGTGCTTTCAACTCGAACATTATTAAACCATTTCAAATTCCATATAGCAAAGCAAAATCTAAAACAGAGCCATCATATTATCCTTAATTACAAAACTTAGTGGGTATTTCCTCCATCTAGTGAAGATTCATTTGCCCTTCGTCATTCCACTTGGGAGTTAAGACATTATGACTGGGTCTTCATTACATTGGGGCAACAAAATTTTAAACCACGGACTTTTGGAATCAACTTATTCCACTTAAGCAATTAAGTTACTAGCCAATGGTTTTATTTCTGTTCTGGAATACCATATTAGACCATATACCTAAAATTATTTAAATTAAAAATTGCATATAACACTTGGAATGTCCAAGAAACAAGTGGAGTTTTTGAGCCAACATATACAGTCATGCTAAGCTCATCGCCAATTTGAGATTAAGCCATGACTTAAATACGTGTATTTATGGGTAACAAGACCAATTTTGTAAAGAACATTTTTAATTATCAGTGAGAAGATTAATAGGGATTTTTTTGTATAAATTCTGTGGTATATTTCCTGAGTGAAGGTGGCGAGGGTTTTTTTTTCCAATGTAATTCTATATAAAAATAGTTACATCTTATGTTTAGCATTTCACGAAGTTTAAACTATGTCCATTTAGCCAGATACATTCGCGCCATGATGGAAATGGATTCTTTGGACATTCCAAGTATATACATAAATGTTTTACTTTGTTACCATGGCTAATAAATATTTGAAATATTTTTAAAAAAAGATTTAAAATATATACAGATATTTTATTCTAGCTAAATTCATGGAATTGAAAAATTCTTGAATACTTCACTGAATTATTGGTTTGAAAACATAAGAAGCTTAATAAAGACTTAATTTGATGGGTCTATTACAGATTCCCACTTGAGGTTTTTTTTAATAAAAACCTTTCCTACCAATTACTCATCCTTTAGGATTGCTTTTGGAAAAATATTAAAATATCATTTAATTCTAAACTTGAAAGACTTTTGGCTATATTATTATTGCTAACCATCTAGTAAAATTAAAATCAAGTCACCTTGGCATTATAAATGTCAAGACGAATCAGTAAAGATGCCAGTTCCAGTTCTTCCGAGTATTCATTCTTTAAAGGAACACTCCTACACCCTTTTTTCCAGAAAATAAAACGTTTAAAGCACAAAACTTAAAGGCAAAAAAATTAATTTACCTTGTTGTAAAGACGTGACAGGGTACACTGCTTGTCCAAGGAAAATGGGATCCCCAAAAACATCTTCAGCTAAAACGAGAAATCTTAGCATGGCAAACTCAGGATTTCTGATGTAGAAATCAATTTGTTCCTTCCACGTTGGATTGAAACCATTTTCAGCTAAAAGAAAATATTTAACGTTACATTCAAACAATTTTATTTAAGCTTTTAAAAACTGACTTACAAATAGTTTGAGTTTTTTGCTTATCATTGTCAAAATCCGCTCCGATAATTTCAACTTCAACATACGGACTCACAATTCCTTTTTTAGGTTTCATTAGGTGTCTAGCTGCTATTAACTGGAATTTTTAAAAATTGTACTAAAACCTCAAATTCTACAAATTTAAATTTCTAAGGGTATCACTTTGATAGATAAAGATATAGGATCCAAGTGGTTGAATAAAGTTGCTTGATCATATGGATCAAACCTATCATCAAACATGAATTCAGGTCTGAGAATATAGCCACATCTCCCATTGTTCAGGAATTTTCCTTGGTTTAGCTGCATAGGTCGATCTGGAGTTTGATAATTAAGAGCCACAAGTTGGCAGCCGCAGTTCCACATTTTAATCGGATCATAGTTCGAAGAATCTATTCTGCCACCCTTTGGGTAGACACGACTTAACTGAGTACCATGATACTTCAAGAAGAAACGGCAATAAGCTTTGGCCAAATATTTCATGACTTTGTACTCAGGGAATGAAGACATCTCAGTGTAGTTCCCAATTTCTGCAAAAACATCATTTTAGTGATCCAAAACAATGTACAGAAACAAGAACTTATTTATGTTACTGAGTATTTGTTCATTTAACTTTTTAATTTAATACATGCAACTTTGATAAAATCTTTTATTTTTAAATTTATATAATTTAACCATAAATAACAAAATAGCTGGTAGATAGACGGCTTTACTGTTTTCATTTGAATTGAGATTTGTTGACTCATATATTCTCAGTAGCCTAAATACGTTCATGACAGAAAATATCAAAGCATACTCTCTGGACTGAATTGTACTGAACGGCAATAAACAACTAAGTTAGACAGTTCTTTAGCTACCCTCATGCTTCTCTCCATTCGTTTGCTTTGTTGTATCTTCAGGAAAAAAATGCCATTTTAGTAATTCAAAAATGAATTAGATAAAATACGGTTTAGCATAGATAATTTTTTAACACTAACAAAAAGCAATTCAGCCCATTAGACCATTTCAGTTAAGAAGTTAATAGTATTAATATGCTAAACTATGCTATTATTTATGATAATAAAGAAAATAAGTGGGTGAGTCAAGCATCCCCGTTTAGTTACCATGGCATTTACCGACAAAGCTGTTTCACGAATTTTAGAAACCCAATCATTCATTTCATCCTCAGTTTGAGCTGCAATTTCTACTGTTGTTTCATTAGGTGACATGGACATGATACGAAAAACCCATTCACGATTACGATTGGTAACAATATCTATAAAAAATATCAAAATAAATTAAATTTACAGCAATTCTAAGATTTCAAGTCGGGTTGACCCATATCGTAATTTAACCAATACTGATTTCAGGTTTCAACCAATACCGATAAATTTTTTTTACCGATATGGCAGATTTTTTACTGATTTTTACCGATACTGCAGGAAATCACAACCATGTGACCGAAGTTTGAATTTCAAACGCTCTAGGTTAGTGGCAACATTTACCGTAGCTTTGATATAATCGAAAAAATTTGTATTTTAGATGGCAACATATTAATCAGAAAAATTGTGATATCGGTTTGCACCCAACACTAGTTTCTAGGAATATTTACCAACACTACAGCCCAAAATGTCGATAAAGCCTTTCTGTAAATGTCCCAAAGGCATTGCATCTCCCGACTGGAAAAATCATTGTTTAACAGAAAAACACATCATATTAATAGCTAAAAATCAGGGGTATCTTACACCATCATCCAAAAGACTCTGGACTTCACATTCTTCCACAAAATTAGCAGGAAACCAGTGATGTTTCTTGCCTCCATAATCCCCTCTCCACCAACCTCCATCTTGTTTCACAACATTAGTAATAATGGCATGTTTACAAAATGATAGTTCATCTTCTCTTTGGGCTTTGTAATCATATAAAGCTTTAACAGTCAGCTATAAAAAAAGTTCAAATTGTTTAAACTAATTTCAAAGGAAAAAAGCCACGGTATTACTTTGGAAGTAAATGTGGAAGGGTCCATATAAGTTCCACCAGCTCCGGCGGGGTCACCAGTTGAAGATTCTATGAGTTCCTTCGTTAATGGACGCTTTAACTTAATTCTTTTGTAAAGAGGATTTTTCTCATAAAAATAAATAAGATCAACCAGACTCTCAAACTGAACTGTTCCAATAACGTATAAACGACCCTCTCGTTTAATACGGCAATGTTTGATCTTTCCATCAGCGCTAAAAGTTGAAATTATATAGCATAAAACATAACTTTCAGTTATAAAAAAAAACTCACTAAAAAGAGATTGCGAAGTTATCCTCTCTCTCACTGGGCCTAACCAAGAAAGTCCCATCTTCTGGCATTTTCTTTAAAGCTTCTTCCGCCACAGTTCTGGACACACTAGGATGATACCATTCTTTCCCTTCATGTTTATTTGGTTGCGGAACTGGTTCATTCAGGTACATCATAAAATCTTGACTTCTCAAAGGATGAGATTGATAATGGGTAATAAGATTGTACAATGTGTCAAATGTGACACTGTCAATAAGGTAGTATTTGGTTTGGCCCCTTTCTTGCTTGGAACGTATTCGAACGTGGTTCACTTGTCCTTGTCTCCTGAAAAAACATAATACCGTACAATCTAATCTTTAAGATAAAAATTAATTTTTCATTTACGAACCAAAAAGACAATGAGTAATCCCCTACAAAAGTATCACTTTCCCTAACTAAAAAGGTTCCATCTCCCAACGAACAATGTTCTTGAAGCAATTGAGCAGCTTGTTGGCGACCTCCAGGTAATTTACCATGAAACCACTTTTCACTGAAATGTAGTTCATCCGGAACTCTCTATAGTAATCAAAATCAATTAAAATAATTCCACAAAATTGAGAGGCAAATTAAAAGTACCTCAGAAGCGCCTTCAACACTATCTTCTTCTTCATCCTGATTAGGTTGTTCTTCAGCATAATACATTCTCTTATTGTTTAGCATGAAAAAATGGGGTCTCCAATCCTAAAACCATTTGGTTTGATTAATTGGCGAATGAAAAAAATTTATTTATGACGCGTTCATACCCCCTCTGGATGATCCTCGAGATATAAAATTCCATTTTTAATGGCACTGCTTACGTCAGTGTCTGTTGAAGCTATTTAAAAAAAATTTGATTTAATATTTAAGAAGATTTTATGTACGTGCAAAATGTACAATCTTCACTCCGAGAAATTTCTACTCGCTCATCTGACCCCTCTGGTAATTTCTTATGCTAAAATTAAATATTTATTAATATACAATTGACAGGAAACTTTAATTACATTAAAGCGGAAGTGCAAAGCTTTCCAAAAATTAGCATCATTGCATTTTAAATAGAAAAATTTGAACCTTAATTTAATACCCTTGGCTAATACTGATTGACACCTGTTGAGTCGCTGTTTGTCAAAGTTTTAAAAGCAGGTGCAGCTGTCACTCGGAAGTGAAGAAGCCAAACTTAAAATATGGGCCAAGAATCTAAGGGAACTCACTGTTCTCAGTGTTTTGATACACTACTCATGACCTAAAGATTTTACATTAACCACTTCAATTAACTAAATTGGCTGCAATTTCCCGCATTAAAATGTGCTTCTGTGAGCCAGATTAGTGCATCTATTTAGACTTTAAAAAATGCATTATGAAAAGAACAGCTTAATACTTGCAATTGTGATTTTTGCTATAAATATGTAATTTTTTGGCATTTTCACTGGTTAAAGCTTTTGGCTTCCTCTTTAAAAAATAAACATACTTTAATAATGAATTTCCTTTTAAGTTGATTTGGTGACGGTAGTTGGTTAGCATCACGATCTACTACTTGACAAAGCAGCGTGTCTAATTTAAGCAATTTATACCTTCAGATTTTAATCCCTAAATAACTGGATAAGACATGATCAAATACCTCCAAACACTTCAGCAAATGCAGATGCCATATTTTTTTGTTGAGGTAGAGTACACCTATTTTCGACTGACAGAATGACTGGAAACTCAGAAGTTACAAAGGCATGCTCCTTAATTGTTTTTATAACATCCATAAACCTAATTTTGCTAGTTAGTGTATGGCCATGATACACATAAGGTAATCCATCAGGGCCATCCCAACAATCCACTGCAATTACAACATTATTAAATATTCATAATTTCAATGCAAAACAGAATAAAAGTGTTACATTCAATGCAGCGGCATCCCAATCTTAATGCTCTTGCATATGCTTCAACGGACGAATCACTTTTAACTTGGTCCCCAGTTAGATATCTAAATACAGTAAATAAATATAAATAATATTTTCAAAAAAATTTCAATTAAAACAAATTACGTGTTATGAGATGAAGCTATCCAATAATGTGACAAAGGCCTGTTCATGTCTTGATTAACTTCATCATGTTTGTTATCCCATATTTCATTCTGTTTACTGAAGAGAAAATCTAAAAACTGCAAAAGTGTTATAAATTATTAGTGAGACAAAGTTCAAACTTGATATTTAATGGAGCAAAGAGAGGTTTACAACTACTAGGCTCAATTTTATTCCTGTAAATGTTAAGGATTGGGGATAGTAAGTTAAGTTAAATTTGCCAAAGGTTCTTGAAATTTTGAACATAGATCAATAAACTATGTTTTTTGTAGACTTGTTGTAATTTTAAAAAAGTTTTAAAATGTCATTAATTTAAATGCTTAATTTAGGTTCTCTCAGTGAGCTATTCATTTTAACAAAATTAGGCCAGCATAACTCTAATACACCCAAAATAATAAAATCAGCTTTTATAATTAAATTCAACTTAATTGAAGTATATTATACACCTCTTGAACTGTAAAATAAGGTTCTTGGGCATCTCTGATAGGATCCAACAAGTAATCACGCATAAATTTACTAACTGCTCTATCATCTTCAGCTAAAGGGTCCTAAAAAGAGAACAGTTAAAATAAACTATTTAAATAATACATTCAAGATTATACTTTTTGTTCTTGCAGTAGAAAGCTTTGAAAATCTTGTAGAGTCACTTTCTTACTATCTTGTGTATAAGAGTTAAATAATTCCCCAAAGAGCTGAAAAAATGATACATAGTTAACTTTAATTATAAAAAAAACAATTATTTGTCAATAATACCTCAGAATCATGGATGAGTGTATGATAAAAAATTGCAAATCCTTCAAATCCAATTTCACCCGTTCTTTTGGAATCAACTTCCTAATTAAACAATTAAAATCACATGATGTTTCAATTTCTGAGGTAAAAGTTCTCAATGACCTGAAACATCTCCTTCAGCTTCTGATTTGGCAATTTAGAACTGACTTGAGGTAGAAATATCTTCAAATCTTTTAATGTAACTCTGTAGTTTTTTAGATAATTTATTATTTAGGCATTTAACAGGTTATTTGTTTAGAACATACACTCCTCTGTTCCCATCCATTTTGTAAAACTCTTTGCGAAGCCATCTTTCAACTTTCAATGGATAAGGCGCATTAACAGTCTCCTTCATTAAATATCTGATGCCTTTAATCCAGTGGTCACATTCTTTTGGCAATAACGCTTTAAAAATACACCAATAATTTTCCCACATTTTGCATTATTTATAACCGCTACTAGTAATACTTCAACTGACCAACACAAGAAAGAGACTTGAGGACAAATCTATTTCCAAACCAAATGACAAAACAATTTGGATTATCCCATTTCCTTGCATCATCTTGCCACTTTTCAAATGGCTTAGAATTCTTTCCCTGTCGTATTTCTTTGATCTCACGAATATCAACTTTAAAGGGTGTAAAATACACATATCATATTCACCAAGTTCTATCTTAATCTAGTGGTAAAAATAATTACCTTCAACAACCTCCCGACCAGCAACATTTGAAACAAGTTGTCTTGTTTCAAGTTTGATACGAAATTTTCGCTTACGGTCAATTTTACTTTTCAAACAAAAGTTCACTAGGTCAGTTCCAATCTCAAGTTTTCGTATAATTTGATCAATTTCTGATAAACATGGAGTTAAAAGTGACACTCCATTGGATAAGCCTAGAGCCATTTTTTCGAAACTTAAGCCTTTGCGTTTTGTCAAAAAGAAGCCATTTATAGTACTTAAAACTAACAGCTGTCAAATATTAAACTAATAAAAATATAAAGAAAACTGCTTTTAACAATAACATTTTTTATATTTACAATTTTAAAATTTGTTTATTCCCGAAATTATTCCAGATTCTTTGTAGCTGCACCGAGAACACTAAAGGGCAAAGCATTCCTTTCCATTCTGTCATCTACGAATTTGCACAATGAAAAAAAAAACAACCGCGTCCTTGACCTTTAACCTGAGTAATTCCCGGGTGTAGAGACTTTTAAAAGATGGCCGGGATTGTCAGCGTCGGCGTACTGTAATTAAATTTTTCAATAGTACAACACTAATTTAAAGTACTAATGTTTTTAAAATGTGAATGAACCCAAGAAATGTTATGGAAAATTTTTTGCTAGCCCTTTTAAGCGCATTACTGTTTTGCACACTTTGCGTTTGTGATGAGAATGTGCAAAATGTTGAAGGTAAAACAGAGATACTACCAACAAATGGCAGGAAAATTTAGAACTCAAGTTAATTTTGTTTTAATATTTTAAGATTCAAGCGCTCCTATACAAATTAACAATGAAGATGAAATAGCTGAACCATTAACTAAGGTTGGAATCCTTAAAAGAGATGATACGATACCTAAACTCGTAGATAAAGAATCCAGTGAATTTGGACCCGATACCCCAGAATTTTGGGTATCAGAAAATGAATCTTTGGACTCGCGAATAGATCTTGCAGTGCATAGCAATTCCCAAGACGTTCAAGATGATTCCAAAGAAAGTTCCATGTTAACGAACAATGATAATGTTACTGAAAAAAATTCAACTGAAATTACTGTGCATAACTCATCTGATAAAAATAGCACCGAAGCTAAATTAAGATGTGTACTTAAAGTTCTTTCTGAAGGAGAGGTAAAATCATTTAGTTGTTATTATAAAAATTTAGAAAATTAAAAAAAGTTCTTTTCAGGAAGCCAAAATTCATATTTTAAACTCAACAGCTTTGCTAAAAGCTCTATCACCCGTTCCAAATGTAACTAGTGGAGAGTGTGCTTTGGTCATGTTTTATTCACCTTGGTGCCCTTATTCCGCTAAAGCAGCTCCGCATTTCAATGCATTACCTAGACTTTACCCACATTTTTCATTCTACGCTTTGGATGCTGTGTCATATAATTCGTTAGTTCTAATCTAAACTTTATTGAAATTTATTTAAAAGATTAAACAAATTTACTTTTAGGTTGAACATGAGATACGGCTTAGTTGCTCTCCCTTCTGTATTACTATTCCATAATGGGAAAGGAATTGTTAAATTTAACGAATCTGAGCCTGTTCTGGACAGATTAGTGAATTTTATACAAAAATACACAGGTATAACAATGTAATTTTATGGAAATATCGAACACAAAATAACTAAAATTTATATTTCAGGTACTGGACCTCAAGGAAATGTCAGTGTACAAGGAGATGATCTAGTAGGCCCAATTCCGTCTGTTGCGCTTGAAAAAACTGACTATCTCTTAATATTATCATGGTTATTTACCATTACCTGCGCCAGTGGATGGTTTATGAAATCATCTTTATTCCAACGTATTGTTGAATCAGTTAGAAATGCGTGGCGTGAAGCCGAAGCACAACATGAACACCAGGAATAATTTTAATTATTTTATAACTGGTTTATTATTTAAACTAGTCTGTAAACTCATTCCCAGTTTTCCCAATTAAAATGTTTTCTTTGTACTTGTAAATTGTAGTAATTAATTTAACCCAAACCCACACAATATTTTTTATAAAACTTAAACAAATGCCAAATAGGTACAAAAGGTGTTGTAAGGTTTTTATGGAAATTTACTGAATCGTGATGATCGATTTTTTTTTTATTCAAGGGAAAGAAATAAGGGCTGGTTGGGTCTGAGAAGACCGCGAGCCCAAAGTGATGATCGATTGTTCACTGAAATATTCCTAGCCCTTGCTCAAAGATATTAATTCACCAAGGCGGGGGGAAGATGGCGACAAAATGCGAGTCGTGGCCTTATCGTGAGAGAGGGGGTTACATATAGGGGAAAAGAAAAAAATAAAAAAGGAGGGGGAGATTCGAATTCAGAATGGACACCCTTTGTCGTTAATCAATCACAAAATCTTTATTTAACACTCAAATTTATAAATAACACTAAAATACAATAACAAATGAACAAAATTGCGGGGGGGAACTGAGGGGATAATCTTACTTTGCTTCTAGTGATGGTTAGGCTATCTCTACTATGGTTCTTTTAGCTTTTTCCAATATAAGAGGGGAATTTAAACACTAAAAATACACTCTTTGACCTTAAATTTGTTAATGAAACTATCTCTTACGATTTTCTATGGGATCGGTTCCTGTATCCCTACTCTCAGGCATCTTGGGCTCGAAGGACGGAGGGGACAGAAAGTAATATACACTTACACTAAATAATAATAAACACTACAATTAAAGATTCTACAATTAAACAATGACAATAATTAACTCAAAAAAAATGGCAACAGCGAGGGCACAACGCGAACGGAAAAAGTAATCTGGACTGTATAAATACAAGAGGCAGAATGAACTCTCAACCTCGAGGGGACCTGTCTTAAATCCTTTTCTCGGACAATAGCGAGGGATTAAGCTTTCTTTTCAAGACTTTTTCTCTACTTTTCACTGGCTACTTCTTATTTCGACCCTGGGTACTCTACAATGGGGGGGGGGGTTATGATGGAAATTCTACTCATCACTTGGTTTCGGTATCCTCCGTTTACGGGTTTATATTTTCTCGTTCCTCGGTTTACGTATGATGCCCGACACACGCACTTCACTTGGGGATTGCTTGTTTACGCGTTTCTTTATTCACACTTTTCTTTAATTCTCTTTATTTACTCGTCTATGGTTTGGCGGCCGGATTGCGGGTTTCTTCCTATATTCTTTTACTTCACAAGCTGACGGGGGCGTAGGTACTTCGGGTTTCGGTCTGAAATGTCCGGCTAGGCTAGGGAATCGGTCTCGGTCATCTGGCTGTCTTCTCTCGGAATGGCTAGATATTGGGTGATCAACAGGTGATTCGAGGGTGTTGAGGGCATTACGCTTCTCAGACTTATTACTGCTCGGCTTATGTTCTTCCGATCGGAATGTCCTGGCTGTGGGTCATCTAGGCAATCAGTGAGGGTTGTTCCGATCATGTGGTTTGCATTGAGGGTTAATTAATATTTAAGCGCGACTTCATCACACATTATTTTATATTTATTTCGACATGGTTCTTCTCTTGCCCGAGAAGCGGAGTTCTGTGCCGTTCTGGCAAAAGCAGAGTTCTGTCTCTTTGGGGCTCTGTCTCTTGGTTTTGTTCCAAGGATTGTAGGCGGAGTTGAAACAAAAGTAATTAGTGACCTCCCTTCTTACGTGGGTCATTGGTGCACCTAAGACTCGTGTCCCATGATGGTACTGATGACGTCGTCTGATCTACGAAAGGTCGCTCGGGGTTGCGGGGAGGGGGGGTGCGAAGGATTCTCGAGGCTACCTTCTTTTTGTCTCCAAGAGGAAATGTCCAGGCGCTCTCGCGACCCTATGGCGGCAACCTTGGAAAACGTCCGCTTTTCTTGGGATCTTACTACCTGATAGTTAATATGAAGCTTGTGGACTTGAAATGACTTCATGGGATCGCTGTGAGCTGAGGGTATTTTACAGGTCTAGTTCGGAAAGTTTTTGGGAAAACCTGGGTGTGGACGGCTCGAAATGTATTGCAACACGGTCTTGTGACCGAGAGAAAAACACTTTCATTAGCGAGGGATTAATATTATCGTTGCCGAAGGCAGGGATTTAGTTTATAATTTATATTGAGAGAATGGTTTAATTAATTATCTTAATTTTTTATTTTATCGTGGGGTTTGATCGAGTTCTATAAGGCTTATTAAACAATAATTAATTTGTATGTATGGTTCCAAAGTTATTTAAGTCTTAGTTTATTATTAAATTAAATTTATATTTAACACTGGGATTAGTTTCAATAAATAGAGCTCGGAATTCTAAGATATTTGATGTAGGGGGCTTTAAGAATACTTAACAAAAACTGTAAATTTAGAGGGTCACGAATGCGGGGAAAACGCAATAACAAAAGTAAATAAAACACAAAAATTATAAAAAAAATGTAAGCTAGCGGGGAAAATGAACTTGAAGGGTTACAGTGTGACTTCTGATAAATAAACTACTTTTCTCAGAAAAATTGAAAAAATGTCCACTAACACTCGCTACGACTTGTTTACCTAACAAGGGACAATCCCCCCCAAAGCTTCTTATAGAATGGGTGGAAGAAGTGTGTTTCAGCTGGGAGCAGGCTTGGAAATAAGGTTTATTTCTAAACTGGTCTATTTGGCCAGTGACTCCTAACCATAGATATAAGAAATGAATATCAAGGTCTAGATAAATTTCGGGTCGTCTAAGCCTAACATAAAATACGGAATTGACACCTAGCAGACACCGAGGAAGGCACGTGACCAAGAGCGCGAGCTCTCTTAGCATTTTAGTACTAAGTGCTTGACCTTTCCGCAGGCCGTAGTCTTTAGACACCATCTGTTGGTGACTTTTAGTATAATTTTTAAGCAGGAGACAATGGCTCTCGCGACGATAGCACGAGCTTTCTTAGCGATAGATAGCGCCTTATAAGGATAGCCTGCAGAAATTACGCGTTTCTGCTAGCTGTCACCTCCGTATTCACTCCCTTTGAAATATTTTATCTAGACCTTTATATACGTTTCCTATATCTATGCTCCTAACTCTTGAATTATTTAAGTGGTCACGTAGACCAGTTGGTTAATAATACGGTAGATAATTTTGAATTAATAAACTGGACACTGGACCAGTGAATCCCTAGCTTTTGAATAAAAAACTGGTCCCAGCAATTAATAAACTGATCTTTGACCCAGTGACCACAGCTTATTTCCAAGCCTGGCTGGGAGTAGTGGCGTACTGATGTAATCCCAAACGTCTGGGAGGCAGATTTTGTGGTTAGACGTTTGAGGACGACCACTGATCCCCCAAAGGATGGTCGGAATACTTCCGCTAAGGGTGTCCCAACCCTGTGACCTCAAGTATCCCCCCATTGGCAAGGCCTTTACACATATCTCACCCCTGATTAATCCCATAGCGGTTAGTGGACTGTATTTCCTTGATCCTGAACCTACATAAATATTGATCGTACTCCTCCTATAGAGTAATGGCACTGTGACGACCCATGCTCTTTCCTATAGATAAAAAATTGGCGACCAAAATGGCAGCCATGGCCAAAGCTACGGAGTGCTACTACTCTATACTCTATAGACGCTTCAATAAAACATCTTCAAGGAAATTGCCAAGTAATAAATCCTAGAGACAAAGTCACAGGACCTGCATGTGACCGTTTATATAGTGCTTGTTGAAATAAACAAAGCTTTTCGGTTTTCACCATACGAAAAAAGTGTTTGACCAGGTAGCTTTTTATATATATATTAAGGCTTAGAAAAACATGAGGTGAAAAGTTTCAAAAATTCGGTCGTAGTCCTGCAGGATTTTGCCCACCTACCAAGTGGTAAGTCCATCCGTCCCAAAGACTATATATACGCTTCGCTTACTAGACAGGCGTCTCCATACAAAAAACCTGTTAACACTTTCGAAACACGGGAGAAGCCTTTGACCAGCCGTTAGAGGCGCCACTAGTAGCACTGCTGAAGCGCGGGGAAAATTTTGACCAGCGTCTGCTATCGTATGCAAGTTGAGCCATTGAACACGCCAGTCTATTTAGCGAAGCGTATATATAGTCTTTGATCCGTCCCCAGGTGAAATATACTACCCTACTACTCAGAATAGTTGCAAGTTGAAGTTGGAGCAGGACAATAGTGTGAGTCTCCGACAGTGGCGCACCCAGGCGGGGGCCCAGGGGGGCTGGGTCCCCCCAGAACATAGGGGTTTACAAAGATTTTTTTACTGATTACTTTCAATCCGAACATTCCACAATCCACCGCCCCCACCCTTCAATTACGTTTTGGGTGCACCACTGGTCTTCAGCAAATTGGGACGTACCTTTGGGGGGGGGGGGGGGACCGGAGGGGTGTCCCCCCCAAAAGGCTTTGTAGAGTTGGCAAATCGAGGTGGACTTGGCAAAATGAAAATTATTAAACATGTTTGTTAATTAAAAAACTACTAAATTGATTGTAAACGATGTTGCAACAAATCATTTAGAATTTCCCAGCAATTGACTTCCCTAAAGTCATTAACTATGTTTGAGATTTCTATGTAGTTGCTTCTCCTTGTGTATAACTTACAAGACCTGATTTCTATGCTAGGCAGCTATTATGTCGGAACTTTAGTTCAGCCTTGTGGTAAAAGCTTTTTAAATAGTCATTTTTCGTACAGCACCTTATAAAATTCAAAGGCAGATAGACGCGTGATAGAGAATATCGGTTGTTCGTTATTATTTTAATGTTAATTTTCTACGTTAAATTTGGCAATCTGTATAAAATTTATAAAAATACCTAGTTTTAATTTCTATAGGAGATGTTACAGTTTTTATTTACTTAGGGTAAATTAGGTAAGTCGTGAATATTATAGTGATATTCTTTAGGAAAGTGAAAATTTTACAAGCCCATAAAGTTGCGTTGTGTAAAGATAACGTGTGATACAGTGTCGGTTGTTCTTACGTTAATATTTAAGTAATAAGTGTTTGAATTGTTTGTTATATTTGGGTATGAATAATTCCAGTTATTCAAAGCAGTTCAGTTAGTGTTGTAAGTCGGAAATTTTTAGTGGAAAATTTCCCGCTCGGAAAATTTTCCGGAAAATGACCGAGTCCTTTTTTCCGAAAAAAAATTTATTCCATGATTAGTCTAATACATTGTTTGCATATTTAAATAAAGCGGCATTTTCACCTAATTTTTTCGAATCTGAAAGTAAAACTAAACCTCTAGACTAGTTTAAACTGATTAACAATGTAACACTATTAAAGGGGCTCCAAAGTTCGGTGGCAAAAAAAAGAAAATTTAGCATACTTTTCATTCCCCCCAACCCCTCACTCGGCCTTGGCAGAGGCGGGCAGAGTCAACCTTAAATTTCGCACTTTACTGACTTTACACACATTTTACCACCGAACTTTGGAGCCCCTTTAATGTTTTGTAGCATGTTTACTGATATTAGACATTTTATATCGCAAAAAGTTAAAAACATTAAAAACCCCTAAAAAGTAAATTATGTTTCAATTTTTTATTTTCCGCAGTTCGGAAAATTTTCTGGAAATTTTTCCGCATTTTATTTTTCCGGAAAATTAACAACACTAAGTTCAGTTAAACAACAACTAGTATTCGTCAGGATGAAATGTATCTTTTTTTTTACTACAGCGGGATACACGACGAGAAAATAGTAAGCAGGTTTGATGATGGGATTTTTAAATTGCTGTAGCATCGTCCAATCTCTTTTTTCTTCTTCGTGTATCTCGCTTTATATATAAAGAGAGTACGCAAATGCTTCACTCACTATAACTAGCCGCCGAATCGTTTTCGCCATTGAATTGGGAATAGTACCGCTAGAATGACATAGGCGCGTTCGGTTGTCGTAGTTTCGCGAAATATAATATATAATAATTTTAATAAAACATTGAAATTGAAATCTACCGTAACAATCCAAACTTAGACGACTTGACAAACTTTGTTGTTTACTTGGCAAATTTCACTACCTCCCCCCCCCCCCCCCCCAACGTACCCTCTTCGGTACGCCTCTGTCAGCAATACATGAAAATGTGCAATCCTAAGTTCGGGAACTTGGGATTTCAACATTTGAAGAAGCAGCCGACAAATGAATCCCAAAAAAATAATAGACCCATAACAACAGAGGGGCCGCAGACGAGGCTTAAAGGGGCTCCAAAGTTCGGTGGCAAAATGTGTGTAAGGTCAGTAAAGTGCGAAATTTACGGTTGAGTTGAGGGGAATGAAAAGCATGCTCAATTTTATTTATTTTTTTGTCACCGAACTTTGGAGCCCCTTTAAGTGAGACCTCTGGACGGAACATCCTATTCGTGACGTTTTGAACCACGTGACCACCATTGAAATATACAGGCGGAAGTAAGGAAACGGATGTTCCGTCCAAATGCTGAGTTGCCAGGTAAAAATGTTAATTTTCGGCCCCCCCAACTTTCATCATGGGTCTATTGAAGTTACAGAAATACAGAAAAAGATCTAACTGAAATGATACATGAAAATATATCATATATATAAGATCAGGACCGATAGGCCGAATAGGCCTGGGCCTAGGGCACCAAGCCTACAAGGGGCACCAAGAGGGTTCGAAAAAAATAAAAGTACAAAACTTTGCTTTTCACAAAATATTTTCCGGAGTAATTTTAGTAAATGCGACCACCCCTATGAACCAAAAACGTTCTCTGACGGACTGCCGTCTAGCCCCTGACGACATACTAAATCTGGCAGCAAAATAAATTTTCCTACCATTTCTCAATTATAAATTGAGGAAGCGCCTAGCTCGCTTCGCTCGCTATTGAAAGAGGGCACCAAAATTAACTTGGGCCTAGGGCCCCATAAAGTCTTAATCCGGCCCTGTATAAGATCCAGGCTTGCTTAAAAAGAGACCAAGAATTTGCGCAAAGGGAATATAACCTCTGGTTTTTTTGTCGACCTCCGAGGGTTCCAATATTGTCCGCTGCCTCCTGTGGCTTTTCACACCTGCGGCGCTGATAATCGCTGATTGTGAAGGGAATAAAGGCAATTGATGTGGTCTTCCATAAAGAACGCGTTGGAGGTTCTATTCCCTTTAACAGGCAATTGATGTGGTCTTCCATAAAGAACGCGTTGGAGGTTCTATTCCCTTTAACAGGCAATTGATGTGGTCTTCCATAAAGAACGCGTTGGAGGTTCTATTCCCTTTAACAGGCAATTGATGTGGTCTTCCATAAAGAACGCGTTGGAGGTTCTATTCCCTTTAACAGGCAATTGATGTGGTCTTCCATAAAGAACGCGTTGGAGGTTCTATTCCCTTTAACAGGCAATTGATGTGGTCTTCCATAAAGAACGCGTTGGAGGTTCTATTCCCTTTAACAGGCAATTGATGTGGTCTTCCATAAAGAACGCGTTGGAGGTTCTATTCCCTTTAACAGGCAATTGATGTGGTCTTCCATAAAGAACGCGTTGGAGGTTCTATTCCCTTTAACAGGCAATTGATGTGGTCTTCCATAAAGAACGCGTTGGAGGTTCTATTCCCTTTAACAGGCAATTGATGTGGTCTTCCATAAAGAACGCGTTGGAGGTTCTATTCCCTTTAACAGGCAATTGATGTGGTCTTCCATAAAGAACGCGTTGGAGGTTCTATTCCCTTTAACAGGCAATTGATGTGGTCTTCCATAAAGAACGCGTTGGAGGTTCTATTCCCTTTAACAGGCAATTGATGTGGTCTTCCATAAAGAACGCGTTGGAGGTTCTATTCCCTTTAACAGGCAATTGATGTGGTCTTCCATAAAGAACGCGTTGGAGGTTCTATTCCCTTTAACAGGCAATTGATGTGGTCTTCCATAAAGAACGCGTTGGAGGTTCTATTCCCTTTAACAGGCAATTGATGTGGTCTTCCATAAAGAACGCGTTGGAGGTTCTATTCCCTTTAACAGGCAATTGATGTGGTCTTCCATAAAGAACGCGTTGGAGGTTCTATTCCCTTTAACAGGCAATTGATGTGGTCTTCCATAAAGAACGCGTTGGAGGTTCTATTCCCTTTAACAGGCAATTGATGTGGTCTTCCATAAAGAACGCGTTGGAGGTTCTATTCCCTTTAACAGGCAATTGATGTGGTCTTCCATAAAGAACGCGTTGGAGGTTCTATTCCCTTTAACAGGCAATTGATGTGGTCTTCCATAAAGAACGCGTTGGAGGTTCTATTCCCTTTAACAGGCAATTGATGTGGTCTTCCATAAAGAACGCGTTGGAGGTTCTATTCCCTTTAACAGGCAATTGATGTGGTCTTCCATAAAGAACGCGTTGGAGGTTCTATTCCCTTTAACAGGCAATTGATGTGGTCTTCCATAAAGAACGCGTTGGAGGTTCTATTCCCTTTAACAGGCAATTGATGTGGTCTTCCATAAAGAACGCGTTGGAGGTTCTATTCCCTTTAACAGGCAATTGATGTGGTCTTCCATAAAGAACGCGTTGGAGGTTCTATTCCCTTTAACAGGCAATTGATGTGGTCTTCCATAAAGAACGCGTTGGAGGTTCTATTCCCTTTAACAGGCAATTGATGTGGTCTTCCATAAAGAACGCGTTGGAGGTTCTATTCCCTTTAACAGGCAATTGATGTGGTCTTCCATAAAGAACGCGTTGGAGGTTCTATTCCCTTTAACAGGCAATTGATGTGGTCTTCCATAAAGAACGCGTTGGAGGTTCTATTCCCTTTAACAGGCAATTGATGTGGTCTTCCATAAAGAACGCGTTGGAGGTTCTATTCCCTTTAACAGGCAATTGATGTGGTCTTCCATAAAGAACGCGTTGGAGGTTCTATTCCCTTTAACAGGCAATTGATGTGGTCTTCCATAAAGAACGCGTTGGAGGTTCTATTCCCTTTAACAGGCAATTGATGTGGTCTTCCATAAAGAACGCGTTGGAGGTTCTATTCCCTTTAACAGGCAATTGATGTGGTCTTCCATAAAGAACGCGTTGGAGGTTCTATTCCCTTTAACAGGCAATTGATGTGGTCTTCCATAAAGAACGCGTTGGAGGTTCTATTCCCTTTAACAGGCAATTGATGTGGTCTTCCATAAAGAACGCGTTGGAGGTTCTATTCCCTTTAACAGGCAATTGATGTGGTCTTCCATAAAGAACGCGTTGGAGGTTCTATTCCCTTTAACAGGCAATTGATGTGGTCTTCCATAAAGAACGCGTTGGAGGTTCTATTCCCTTTAACAGGCAATTGATGTGGTCTTCCATAAAGAACGCGTTGGAGGTTCTATTCCCTTTAACAGGCAATTGATGTGGTCTTCCATAAAGAACGCGTTGGAGGTTCTATTCCCTTTAACAGGCAATTGATGTGGTCTTCCATAAAGAACGCGTTGGAGGTTCTATTCCCTTTAACAGGCAATTGATGTGGTCTTCCATAAAGAACGCGTTGGAGGTTCTATACCCTTTAACAGGCAATTGATGTGGTCTTCCATAAAGAACGCGTTGGAGGTTCTATTCCCTTTAACAGGCAATTGATGTGGTCTTCCATAAAGAACGCGTTGGAGGTTCTATTCCCTTTAACAGGCAATTGATGTGGTCTTCCATAAAGAACGCGTTGGAGGTTCTATTCCCTTTAACAGGCAATTGATGTGGTCTTCCATAAAGAACGCGTTGGAGGTTCTATTCCCTTTAACAGGCAATTGATGTGGTCTTCCATAAAGAACGCGTTGGAGGTTCTATTCCCTTTAACTTCATTTGGAACCAAACCTCTGGTAGGGTCGTAGACGTTAGCGTTTACGCATTTTCATGAGTTGCTGAAACTATCTAACTTGTAAGTTAGAGGAATCCATAGAGGTGAGGATTATTAGTAGTAACTGTTTTTTGTAAGGAGATCACTCTATATGACTCGGTATCTTTAGCAATATTAAAAATTTCCCTCTTTTAATCTCTATACAGCCAAAGCTACAGGTTTTATTTTAATTAGATTTAATCATACGGGGGTGTCTTAACAATCAAGGGAATTATCTGCACCCTAGTTATTACCTAAAAGGATTTATTTATACTTAAGACGAATGACTATAAGAGGGGGGGAAGGAAAAACTTCATTAGCGTTTTAGGGCGGTGGTTCCCAAAATTTGTCCGCTCGTGGAGCCCCATTTCAGTGTCTAATTTATCGTGGAACCCTTGTTTAAAAAAATTCGGTATTTAATTTTTTTTCTGCTGAAACTAATAGACCATTCAATTAAATACTACTTGTGTGCTTATTTACTTTTGTGTATAGAGATGCAGAAGGTTTATCCTGATTTTTCATGAACCAAGGAGGTTCATAAAAGGATTATCTGGCAAACCTGCCAACCCAGTTGTCTGGATAAATAGTTATAGTTTTATAGAAACCATTATAAATAGTTAATAAACTATATCTTATTGATTTTGTAAATAGTTCAGTTGTGAACTTACTATATTGTGAAATATACTATTTTAACGTATAGGCTACCTTAGCTTTATTTTGAAAATTGAGTTTATGGGTGACGCTTCAGAGAGTATCAATCAAATAGGTATAATTATAAACAGAATTTTTTGAACCAAAGAGTATAAAAGTTAGCAGAGACTAGATTAATAACGCCAAGTTGCCTATGTGAAAGTGTATGGCCCGTTAAGCCCTGAATTAATAGAAAGGGCTATTTTATTGAAGTGTAACTTAAAATCTTATGGAAGCCCTAAGTTTATGAATGGAGCCGCAATTGTGAATCACTGTGTTAGGGAAACAATAAGATATCAGGCTGATTCGATGTGTTTAATTTCTTATACAGCATTTTACAGATCTCCACTATAGGCTTCAAGCTTCGGAAATATACGGTATGCAACAAATGTTTCATTAGAACCAGGACATATTAAGGCCTAACAAAAACACGACGTTCTGTTTACAGGGGAAAAGTTTCTATTATTTCAACAAGCACTATTTAAACAAAACCCTGCGGGTCCTGGATCTTGGTAATATTACTTTTTGGTGATATCCTTGAAGATGCATGATTTAAGCGCCTATATCGACGGGAATAAAGTCAAACGTCGCTTAAGACCATTAACACCAAAACATTACAACTAGTATTATCAAGAATGTATTTTTGGTTGTTTCATAAGTAGCATTGTTTAATGTTCATTTGCTTACCCAACCTTTATGAATAAAGGCAATAGGACATTGGATTAAAGGGGCTCCAAAGTTCGGTGGCCAAATGTGTGTAAAGTCAGTAAAGTGCAAAATTTACGGTGGACTCTGCCCGCCTCTGCCAAGGCCGAGTGAGGGGTTTGGGGGGATGAAAAGTATTCTCAATTTTCTTCTTTTTTTGCCACCGAACTTTGGAGCCCCTTTAACTGATAACGTTTGGCGAATTGTCATATCATTTATTATATTGTGTTACTTAAAGTAATTAGAACCATCCTAGTTTGCTAGGGGAGATAATTATGTATTGCCCCAAATTCCAGAAAAGGTTATATACTCCCTTTAAGAGTATATCGGAA
Organism: Leiobunum rupestre; assembly: GCF_980474605.1. Taxonomy (NCBI): domain Eukaryota; kingdom Metazoa; phylum Arthropoda; class Arachnida; order Opiliones; family Sclerosomatidae; genus Leiobunum; species Leiobunum rupestre. The sequence continues at coordinate 42,348,863 of NC_143392.1, forward strand.
ACAAAATATACTTTCCTTTCATAAATATATTTTTAATAAATAACGAGTTTATTTACAAATACAATAAAGAAATAAGTTATATCAGAAATATATACTAAATCTCTTAGAGAAAAGTCTCCATCTACTATATGAGATTAGCTGCCTTTCTCAGGCTCTCGTTCGTTTCTCAAATACATTTAGGAAGAATTCGTTATCATAGTGATTTTATAAAAGTATTTAATAGAAAAAAAAGTTTTTTTTTATTAATAATGTTAACATTTTACTTTGTCAGGCGGAGCAGTACAGACGGAATAATTTAATCCGTGATGCCGTTTGGCTGAAAATCGTTTCCATTGAGAACTTCCTCGAGCCTGTGAAGTTACAGGTTTCATTTTTACTCCTTACTTCTATCGTAAGAAACCTATGATATACTTCTGGCTTAGGTTTAATTTAAATTAAGAGACACTTCGTTAGTTTCATTTTTAGGCACAATTTGTTCGTCGGATGGAGAGCACTTGTACAGTTTATTTAATTTGGCAATGTCTAGGGAGGTCAGGGTTTTCCCCATACCCAGTCTACCTTCTATTATTTGCAACGGCACCATTGTTTTCAAAGTTTGGTTTTTGGCAAACCCGTTGCTATTATAATGCAGAATAGAATGGTAGTCGTACGGTAGGTCCAGGGTAGTCGTATGCTTCGGATTAGATTTGTTAAAATTGGACCTATAACCTAGTGGAGAAGAAATAATATTGGTTAGGGAAATTGTCCCAAGAACAGAATGAACTTTTTATGGACAAGTCACGGCACAGGCCGTATTTAGAATTGCAACTCGTTCGCCACAACCATAGTTTGTTCCTGGTTGGGAAAAGGTAGTACATGGAGAGGGAAATATCATAGCTTCTCGTCGCGCCATCCAACGGCCGCTAGTGGAACTAGCATGATTTTTAGCGCTTAAATGTTGTTAGACTAAATAAAAGCTGTACACTGTGATCGATTGAATCTTTAAATTTTATTATGCTAATAAATTATATTTAAATATTTAATATTATTCATAATTAAGAAGGAGGATTAATAATATTCGTGCCATTAAATATTCAGGTATTAAAACCGATTCATTCTGGTACCACCCTCGAAAACTTAGTAGTCAAAGTTCGACTGATGTTTAGTATTAAAACGTAAACATAGATGGCGATCTTCATTGTGAAAGAGTGAAAAGAAAATTCGAAAGCAGACTAGCTTTGGTTAGAAAGTATACGAAGGAGCAGTGTGTCCGAATTTATAGCCCGGTGTACCTAGTAACAGAGACCATACCACCGGAGGTCTATCATCATAAAACCCTACTCCAGCGTCCACAGCCCGGACAGGTGACTGATGGTCGCACCGTCGACGCAAGCCACTCAACCCAGCAGAAGGTGCAGCAATGGGACGACCAGTATCCACTTTGCACACAGCAGTGGGAGTAAGAGTGAATGCTATATCAACTCCAGCCGAACCCTACCTACGTAGGTAAAGAGTCAAACACTTTGGAGAGAGCTCCTAAAGGGGAACGACGGGCACACAGCGGTCCACATAACTCGGCACAGCTGGCACCGGAGATCCCGGTGTGCTCCAAAAGGCCGGGAAACAGGACCACCTTGCCCTCATACGGAGGCCCGCCGCCCCACAGCAGGCTACCCAATCCGCAGAGGCGGCCAGTTTTCACGGCCCCTCTCCGTTAGCCTGAGCCGAAGCTCAGTTTCCAGCCCAAACCTGACCGAAGGCGGAGGTGGAGATAGGACCATTTGATCAGAGCTAACATCTCCCAGTGCACCACCGCCCTTATGGGTTACAAGAGCCGGACCCCGACTCCACGGTAAAGCCACCAGTTATTGCGCAGTAAATATCTGAATTACTTCGTCTGATCATAAAATAACTTATTTAAAGTAATTTTTGTGTGTAGTTTAAGGTATCAGTATAGATGGCGCAAAACAGCAAAATTAGATTATTTCCCACCTCCTAAAACTGACGAACGAGCTGTGCAAAATAGCCAGATTCCATCGACTTCTTAATTAAACACTTACGGCTCATAATGTTTTGCTGGTAAACCTTGACGTACTGATCCCTATCAGGCCTATTTTGTTCGTGGTAGAAACCGAGTATGTGCATCAATTCGTGTAGAACTCTGCTAGACCACATACAGTTTGGACCCAAGGTGACCCTTCTAGGGTTGGGCTTATATCCGAGTCTGGCGCTACAACTATTAACAACATAAATATTTGTGTCATTGGGGGAACGCGTAATTAACACAATTGACGGCTCCAAGAAAACCTCTAGGATGCTTTGCCGCAAAGTATCATCCCCTATATAGCCGTAGCGCTAAATATTTTAATTTTTTCAGGTACCAACTAAAAGTTCTCTCGATTTCTCACTTCAACCGGCTAAGAAAATGAATCTTAACTCTTTAAAAAATAGTTAATCTACTACAACTTAATACATGTTTGTACTTTTTCCTATTTTACGTTCATTATAATTTACGAAATAAAATTGATGCTAAGCCTCGGTCATAACATGGAAAATCTGTTAAATTATGAGTTTAATATTATTTGATTATAATTTAAATTTAATATAATCATCGGTTCAAATTTCGTGCGATTATTTAGCTTTGAAAATCTCAACCAAATGGACACTCTGCCGAAGATGACATCTACCGTACTATCCAGGTATTATATTAGAGCCACCACTTGTTTGAAAGAAACTTTACCCATTGCCCTTGTGAACGATCATGTAACCCAACTCAATCTTTCTGGATACGAATCGAATGCAGCTCACCCTGGATATCAACTCCATGGCTTCGGTAATCTTCAATTTCTGTTTGGCGGCTGAGAGATTGAGAAATTAGTATTTATATCATCGCGACTTACCAGAAGTATATACTATACTTCTTACGGGATAAGTATCCATCTCGAATCACCTATCTTCGCGGCAGATTTTTTAAAATACGTTTAGTAAGAGAAAGTAGTCCAGGGAAAACTACGTCATACACTAAAACAATTTCATCGATAAAAATGTGGTTTTATACATAATCTTTGGCTGCGATGAGCTGTACCATAAGTCTATATAATGGTTCAATAAGTTGGTCACTTTTGGGAAGATTTTACTGAGAGCTAGAGGAGCCGGGTTCGATCCCAACTTGTGGCACTGGGTGCAAACTCCGAACAACTCTTTCTGCGTTGAGTTTGCAAGTTCTCTCCCCACTGGTTTAAGGGGTTTTCCCCCGAGATCTTCGGTTTCCCCTTCCATAAAAACTTGTTAAGGTTAACGGTAATAGTTAGTGTAGGGAGCTGTTGGCTCGCGTGGCTTGCAGGGCTTGCCACCACCCTCCTACGCATTGTAACCCGGCCACTTGAATTAAAGGCTTCAAAGGTCGCTCGATGACTTAGGCCTAGGGTGGTGCCTTGGGTATTAGCCTAGCTGATTATTATCACAAGAAGAAAATCTCCCCTTAGCGAGGCGCGTTAGCAAGCGGACGCAAAACGGCGACGAAGCCCGTAATGCAGTTTGTCTCGTGAATAGCTCTCAGTAAAACTTTTGCATGTGAAGAATAGGAAGTGTCACGCTTCTGTAACAATATTATACACTTACGTCCGCTACCATTTTAGCAGTTAGATGGATACTTTACTCGTAATTAAGATATATATCATGCACTTCTGGTCTTACCCAATATTTGTAAGAAAATAGAGTGGACCATCACAAAAAACGAAACTCACTGTACGTAGGATCAATTATAAAGGGCACAGTAGCGTTGGGCCAGAGCCGCTTTGGGTTCTTCAGGGCATGACGCTTGGACACGGACAACTGACACGCGGGGGAAAAGAAGACAATGTTTAATCGGGTTTAAAGACAAGTTACTTAGAAATCTTAAAAGAAAGCTAAGAACATGTAATAAAATGTGTGTCTGCCTGAGTTAACCATTCCCTTGTTCCAGAAATTACAGTAACAGGGTCATAGGGAGACGCCGTGAAAACCTATAGGTGAAGCGTGTATAGGTTTGGCTGAAAAAGGCATTAAAGGTGCAAAGAATGGTGTGAAATTGTGGTTGCGACTGAATTGTTTCGTTGAGCTGTTGCTTGTGGTCCAAATTTAAAGAATAGTAGCTTTGCATAGTTTATTTTGTATACTGATCGTAATTTTGGTACGTTTTCCCCTGCCCGTTTAGTTTCGCCTTTGCACAATAGGTAGCCCAATGGTAAGTTGTGGATTTCTAATTAAGTTTAACTTCACGTGAATCGTGAGAAATTTCGAATCGAACCGTACAATTTACATGACTAGAGGTCGGCGGAACGAATAAATTAACCGACAAAATTTCGATTAACCATAAAAAGTTTGGTTAATTGTTTTTTATGAACATTTTATACGAATAAACAACGATTTAACATGCAAAAATAATCGGTTTTTTCGTAAATGTTTTGGATAATTTGCGGTTATGAATAAAAATTAATAATTGAATAATTTCTTATTCAAACGCCGATCTCTACACATGACGTAGCACGTCTTCGTAAGTTCTTCTACAGCGGCACTTGAATAGTCCTATCACATGATATACTAAAGTTTATTTAAATGGAGGATAACCCGGGTTGGGACGGTCAAGCTTCTGCGAATACTCACTCGTGGAGTGAAAGTTTCTATACACCTCGCAACAGGATAAGCAATGGGAATTTTTACTACCTTTCAGACTGACGGAAAGTTGACCTTCCCTGCTAGGGATATACTCCCTTTAAAGGCAGTATGAACTTCCATATTTATGATGGATCAATGAATTTAAAATATTTGTCACCAGGTTTAATAGAAGCTAAGAGTAATTGGTTTATTTCCGACTACTAAAAGTCGAGCCTCAAGTAGTAAAGCTGAAATAGGTAAAAAATAATTCTAGTACTAAAATAATAAATAACCCTTAAAATTCGCTATGCTAAAATTTAAATCACAAAATTCAAACGGCTAAATTAATAGAAAAACTTGTTAACGTTTTCCACTGTGTCAGCTATATTCAAAATTATTAATTGGCGATGGGCTAGATACCTAATAAATAACTGTAAACAAACAGGCATACGAAACTGAGTACCGCCTTTGGTAATGTTAAATCTGTAATTAATTACGTAATCATTTTAGAACAGTCGAAGTTACAGGCGGTAATGAGCCCTACTGGAATTGTATACTTTTCCAAACTACAAAGGCGTTTATGAAATATCTCTGGTATAACCGTAAGTCACCGGAGGATAAAAGTCAAAATGATACCTGTTAATTAAGCACAAAGGTCACTCACCTTGAGGGCGCTGAAGACCAGTTGATACGAGCAACAGAACAAAGCTAACACCAGCAACGATTGAGCGCTAACGCGAGACATCCCCGAACACCCAATCCGTTTCTCTTACAGGGACGACTACCAATAATGCTATAGCGTCATCAACATCCTAAGCCGAACACCACCCTTGACTCTCCCAACGAGATTCGGCTGGAACCACCGATTACCCTATTCAATCTATCTAGGGACCAAAGGTGTTCCGAGGCAACGTATTTGGAAAATTTCTCGCTTGGCTTGGCGGCCCGTGTCAAAGATGAACGAACCAAAATTTGACCTTTCGCGTAACGTCTTCCTACAATTTTCTCGAGTCTTTTTTCACAGCCGAAGCTAGCTATTTTTCACTTCGTGTAAGAACTAAAAACGGGCCGTTCTATAATCGGTTCTGGGACGAGACAATCCGGTTCCATGTACTTTTTTCTAGCGTTTCTTATAAAAATCGAGGAACACATTGGAGGTTACTTGAACTAAACACGGTGAATTTCCGATGGGACGTAACCAACCGTCTGGACTGGGATGTTCATTAAGATTTTTTCTTTAATGGGGCAAATTTAATGGTCCATCGAAGCCGACTAACGGGATTCTCGCTACTACAAAGATATATACGCAATTGTAACGTTTCGAGGTGGAATTTCTACTTATAGTGGACGCCATTTCAACGTCTATATATGAAAACCGTGAGATGATCTGACGGTGGAATACACGATTTAGGCTTACGACCAAAAGAATAGAGGTACGTAAGTTATCCAATCTAGCCACGGAAAAGTCGTGGCTAAGAGGCGGGGATTTCCCAAAATTAGTTTCGCATTTTTATTGAAATTATTCTTTAATTTATATTTTAGATGACGGAAGCGACGAATGCGTGTTTTGAAGAAGTTTTTGTACCGTTATCAAGTTTACGGACGTTTATTTAAGGGTCAACGCGCTATGTGGGAAAACATTTCTAATATCCAGTGTAGCGTGGTATTTTCGTAATAGATTTAATTAAAGAAGAAAGAGTAGAAATAATTACAATATTTCGGCTTAATTAATCACCCGTAATCTTTACACATCAAATTGTTTATCCTTCGTTTATTTGCCATTCGAAGCGTGAAAATTTTATAACAAGGTAAAGACACCAGAAAACTTGTTTTACCACAATTTCAATAACAGAATGTAAAGTTCATCGCGACTTATCCACGTATAAGTTTCGCCTTCTTTACCCGAAGCAATGGCGACCAGTTTACGCTAGAAGTAGAGCTTTGAATTCTTCGTGTGGTATCTTAGTGACTTCGTCGTCGTACGGAAGATATTTCTGCAGTGTTGAAATCCAACTTCGGATATTCGGATATGCCGAAAGGTCGTAGTCCAACAACTATTAATATTTAAACTGGAGTTAAGAATAATTGTTAACTGTCAACCCTTACAGGTTTCAACTGGTCTTTATACTCATTGTTTGAAATTGTGTGTCTATTTTTGAAATATAAAAATATAATGATTATACTATAGTTCAGTGGTTTCCAAACTGCGTACCCCGGAATGCTTGGTTCCAGATGCTCTTTTAATTATTTGGGGGGGGGGGGAAATGTGTAAAAAAACTGTTAAAGTGCCACAGAATCATTTGCAAAATTCGGTCCGAATTTCAGGTAGCCTCGCCCTTTTTGTACCTTGTGATATTCGATCCAACGAATGACAATTTGCCATTTTTCAAACCATATTTCCGAAATTCAAAATATATTGTGTATACGTGTTTTTATATTTTGAACGGAGCTTCGGCATTAGTGTAAAATGTTATTGCGTTCTTTGCGAGTTCTTTGGTGGCAATAGGTCCACAAAAATAGATAGGATAGGGGCAAGGGGAGCAACCTGGTGGCATTGACTCGACGTTCTGTTAAACCCGTTCCCTTTCCACCACTCAATCAATTTTCTAAGAGATATGTTATATTCTTCTGATTATACTAAAACGACTATTTTGGATTTCGAAGTTTTCACCTGCTTATCTTCAAATTTTAAAATTAATAGTTTAGTTTGAATAATTCAACGAATTATAATAAACTGCTTCGTTTAGCAACGCTTTGTTCCACCAGATGGGGTAAGGACTCCCTCAGCATCGTGCTGTATTGTTAGAGTACAGTTTAAATAAATAGTCCTAACTTCATATCTCGGCCGCAAAATAAACAAATTCAAACATAACAAACATTGTTGCGTGTTTAGAAGTGTCGAAACGATAATAAATAATATAAACGCAGAATCTATAACTAATTTTTTTTTATTCAAGAATATTATTTAATCAATAATTGGGGCCACAATTTTACCTAAAACAACTGAGCTTTCGACCCGCGGGTCTTCGTCAGAGTGAGGATTATTGATTAAATAATATTTTTGAAAAATCCATGCGTGTCTCGCTGTTAATAAAAAAAATTAGTTAAACATTTTCTATGGATATGTTAAAATCTTCTGAATCTATAAGGCGCTATATATATCCAGAACGATCGATGGTTAAAGTAGCATTTAAAATAATTAAGGGTCTGAAATGGAGATTATTGTGCTCTGAACAGGTTTTGAATTAAAATCTATTTAATCAAATAAATCAAACCCCATCCATTTATCTTACCGTTTCTTACCCCATTATAGTAAGAGCGGAAAAAAAAGCGCGAAAATTTTACCGCTCAAAAAAAGAGCGGAAAGAGAGGAGCGAAAATTTTACCGCTTAAACTTCTGTCTTCTCTATGTCCGATTTCAAAATAATTAACTATGGTGACGAGGGTTTTCGATACGTGAAACTAGTACACGAAAATCCCTATACAGTGGCGTAACTAAACTTATGGTCGCCTGGGGTGGAAGACAAAACCTTAGCCCCCTCTCATTCAATTAATATTAATTAATGAATAATAATTTGAATGACTTCAAGTATTAATTAATTAATTGACGAATTAATTCATTATTAAGGCAAATGAACTAGAAATATTATTTGCTTTGGTAATAAACATTGAAATTAAACTTAAGACTTTACTGAAAGTCTGAAATACAAGAAATAAAAATATCGTGATAATCTGCGACCGACCATTCAAAACGCGCCCTCCGCTCCTATAAGTTTGCACCTGGGGCAGCCACCCCCTTCACCCCCCTGATAGATACCTAGTGATTGTGTGTAGAAAGTAGATGAAGATGTAGTTAAAGCTACTTAAGTTAATTGTACGCTAGAAAAGAGCGGAGAGGAGCGCAAATATTATCGCTCAAAAAGAGCGAAGAGAGGAGCGAAAATTATAACACTCAAAATAGAGCTGAAAGAGAGGAGCGAAAATTATACAGCTCAAAAAAGAGCAGAAAGAGAGGAACGAAAATTATACAGCTCAAAAAAGAGCGGAAAGAGAGGAGCGAAAGTTTTACCGCTCAAAAAAGAGTGGAAAGAGAGGAGCGAAAATTTTGCCGCTCAAAAATTGAGCGGAAAGAGAGGAGCGAAAGTTTTACTGCTCAAAAAAGAGCGGAAAGAGAGGAGCGAAAATTGTACCGTTCAAAAAAAGAGCGGAAAGAGAGGAGTCAAAATTTTACCGCTCAAAAAGACGTGAGCGTGAGCGGCTCTTTGACGAAAATGCCCAACACTGTTTAGCCCATGCCTTGAGACGGCCCTGGCCCGCGGATCATCTCAACATAGTCATTCTTTCTAATAATAAGAGTAATTAGCTAAGCTAATACCAAGAGACAGGACCTACAATAGTGGACAGTTCAGTGGCGTAGCTGAAAACTCAGAGCCCCCCCGCAAAAAAACCCGATGAGGCCCCCCTTTTTATTTTTTTATAGTTAGCGCCCCATCCCCAAAGCTCGAGGTCCCCCGCACCGCGTGCCCTGCGGACCATCAGCTACGCCACTGGGGCAGTTCTAGCAGTTTTGGGAAGTTCTAAAACTCGTATTTGCAGTTCTAAAACCGGATTTGGGCAGTTCTCTAATTATTATCGTTAACTTATCGTAAAGGAGAATGAAAAATTTAAAATACCTGATTAATTCATGGGAGATGTCGTGGTAGACGGGCAGGGGTGGATTAACCTTTTCGACGCCTCTAGGCACAAAAACATTTGGCACCTATTGGCCTTGAGCTTAGGAAATATAGCGCCATCTGCTTTAATATCCGTAAACTAAATATGTGAAGAAATAGCAGACAACTTTTGAATTTATAGGTTTTCCGGAACTTGAACTTTCAGCTGTTGTAATTTCGAACGAGCAGACAGCTTTCATATATTTAATTTAAAACTCGGTTGGTAGGCGGCGATACTTATGACCAAAATTTAAACAACGCAAGAAGCCTATTGGCATTGTCTAACGGGTTGATCATTTAAGTAGGGGCAAGCCAAGTACTTGGACCGTGGACTTTATCATAGTTTTGGCGCCCCTAGAAAATGCCGCACTAGGCACGTGCCTACTCTGCCTTATGGTTAATACGCCCCTGTTGACGGGTCTTTCCGGTATATCGACAAACGCAGCCAATTTTGCTGAACTAAGTTACTTATTTACAGCCCTTTTTTCTCTCATAATTTTGTTAAAATATTCGTCTGCTACAAATTCTGAATTCGGTGATTCCGCGAATGTGGCAAGCGAATAAGCGATGCATTATAAAATAAAATAATTCCAAGGTTCCAACTGCTTTTATAGCTTATTGAAATTATGTTTTAAGGGTTTAGTTTGTATATAGCGGCTCGCTCACCGTTATTTTTTTTGACAGTTCTTAAAAATCCTTATTTTAGCCCTTGCCCAAGGTACCACACAGGCCTAAGTCAACTAGTGACTCGTGAAGCCAATTACCGGCTTCCGGGTTAAATAAATAAATAAATTATTGCTGCGGGATAAATTTACTTGTAGAAACGTCACTCCCGCGTAGAGCGACAAGTCGGCAATGGTAACGTGATTTCCAGTTAAGAAACGATTATCACCATTGCCTAGGAGAGCTTCCAAGTTCACCAAACCCTCCTTGAGTTTATCTTCCTTGGCCGGATCGGGTTCCATGCGCAGCATGAGCACGGGAATCTGAGAATTACACAAATTAGGCCTGATGAGCTAAACCAGTGGTTCTCAACCTTCGTCACCTTGTGGAACACCATTTCAGTTTCAAATTTAAAAGTTCTGTATTTAAATTTTTTATTCCGAAACTAAATCTGGTGGAGGCACTAGAATTTTAAACGGAGCCCCATTTGAGAATCACTGAGCTATACCCATAATTGGGTTGGCATAATAGAGCGATTCACACATTGCTTACGGGGAAGCCATTAGAGGAAACATTTACATGTTTTTATTTATACAAGATCAGTGGCGCACCCAGGATTTTTTAATGGAGGGGGCCCGGATTGATCTAATCAACTAAGTTGAGAAAATTTTAAGACTTTTAATGAAACATAAAATATGGACCAATTTTTCTCATTGCGCCAATTTACTAGTTGACTTTATTTAAAAACTATGCTCAGATGTTCAATTGAGGAATAATTCATCAGTAAAAGAAATGAAAACTTTTTATCTTATCTGTTTTTAGTTAATTTAAAATCTTTCATATTCAAAAAATTGCTTGCAGAGAATCAAAGTTCAAGGTTCGATTTTAATGTTTTAATTTATTTTAGATGGAACCAGTTTCTCGTTTTTGACGGGGATCCAATAAATACATATTAATTCATTTCAATTTGTTGTGCTATTTAAAGTTATGATTTATTAAAAACTATACACAATAGATCTACTCGGGAATCATTCGACATTAAAAGCTGGAACGTATTTTAGATAATTTAAAATATTTAGGTTTTGGACTATTGGCGCCATCTGGTATGACTTCGGTTATTTAAGAGTTTGCCCCTATTGGCGTTACCCCCGTGTAAGAATCTTCTCCCTTGTCAGATGTGTATCGGTTTATACATTTATAGCCGCAAACAAAGAGAACCTACCTCGAATTCAAAAATAGCCTTGTAGATGTTGCCGATATCAACGAAGAGTAGCATGTCTATGGCGGCCCTTTTCTTGGCATTTTTGGGGTACAGATTCGAACCGGGAGCGTACTTGTTGACCAAGTACATCATGATAGCGCGGCTATCATATAAATATACACGCGTGTTTAGATAATAATGCTATATAACAGTCTCGGAATCTCCCGTCAGAAAATTACCGTAACCGAATTTACAAAAATACTTTAATGGTATGTTTACGCTTTTGGTCGGCCATCTTTTATCGCTTATCTTAAGTCCCATTCACACTGAAGTCGTAAACAGTTACGTATGAGTTTCGTAAGATCAAGTATGTATTTATTTGATTTGGGACTTTGGGTACATTTGTTCGAATTTCATTCGACCGAACGGTGGTACAAATGTCCGAATGCCGGAAAAAAGGATCGTATGTCCGAAAACGTATTTCATTTGCCCGAAAAATGTATCACAACTTTTGTTGGTGATTTAGTCGTTCAATTTATGTTAACTTTACTGGCGAATTTCATTTGTTCGAATAATCGTTTGACCGTTTTTTCGAACATTAGGAATTGTTTGTTTTTTTTTAAATATTGTTAATATAAGAAAATAGTAACATTAACGTGAACCTAACCTAACCTAACCTAACAAACAACGATATTTACAATGTAGTCTTTTATTTTTTATTCTTGCTCTAAAAAAAACCCGGACAAAAAAAACAGCAATATGAAATACTAATTTAGCGACAGAATTCGGACAAATGATTGCTACCGATTCGGACGAATGAAACAAACAAGTTGTCCAATTCGAACAATTGAAACATTTGTTATTTCGGCGGTACGGAGTTCGGACGAATGAAATTCGAACATTTGTTAAACCGTTCGGACGAATGAAATTCGAACATTTGTTAAACCGTTCGGACGATTGAAATTCGAACAAATGTACCTACCCCATTTATTTCCACTTAGGGACAAAAGCTTAATATGATTTTTAGCATTGCTCCCAGTTCAATAACACTCGAAAAGTAAGTTGATTTCTTGTTAACTAATCCAGGGCTAAACATGGTTTTAAATTAATTCATAATAAGACCTATCTCGAAAAAACATTCGATTTGAGGATTAGTCACTAGATGGTGGTATAATACGAAATTAACCAAAAATAAGGTTATAATTTATTTATATTTTCCCTTTGACGATTGAAGTTGAAAGAAAAAAATTCGTCAGCAAACAACTAACTTTCCTATTCAAACGACGTGATAAATATTACGACGAAAGTCGTACGATCAATATCGCGTAGTGCGAACGAGCTTCGTCACCCGAAACAAAAACCACGTATCTCTTGTTAGGTGGTTTTTGCAATAAGTGGACGACCTTTAAAACGGGTTTGTCTGCATTATTTATTTATTTTCATACTTCAAGCGAGATTTTTAAGACTATTAGAAACAAAAAACCGGCTTACTTTTTGTAAAATATTTCAGCCAGCTTACCTTTCCCATAGTGTGAGGTCCCCATCGACAATGGTAGGGATGGTATGCATAAAATTCAACTACGTAAAAAAAATGACAAAAATACGGTTTAAAGAAATAACAACGCCGTTACCTCCAGATTTACATCAACGCGAACCTTAGTGAACGATTCTTCCAGACTTCCGCCTTTGGATACATCCACGATTTTGATATTAAGAGGCAGGTCTAATTCTTTGGCTAACATCAGAACGGCCCGACACGGAGGGCTGATGGGGTAGAAATACAGATCTATGGGGTTCCTTCCGTCCATGTTGCACAAGTAGCAAGACATGGTCAGTACCGACCATCTAACTTAAAGCTAGGTTATACACTGGCCAGATGACTGAAGTACGCTCTGTGCCAAATCTTGGTCAGAGCGCTTTAGTTTTGTCAAAACTATACAAGGTGTTTCAAAAGTTTATGCAAATAAGTTGTAGGGGGTGAGTTGAGAAGTATGCCTGTTTTCCCCATTTTCCTACGATGCGATAAAAGAGCGCCGGAGAGCTTCAAAGTGTGGCCTACTAGCCCTGGAAGTAGGCTGCAACAAGCGGAAAACCAAGCAGCATGGAAATGCGATTTCCGGGGTACGATGAATTTGCGAATGCGTGGGAATTGAGATAAATAACAGAACAAAATGAGTCAATAAGAAATGTGCAATGAGTTTAATTAAACACAGAAGAACAAAGTAGGAAAATGTGTATTTTGTACAAGTTTACTTTTTTACTCTGGTTACTTCGATTAGACCCTTTAGTAGGCTGTAATAAGCTCAAAACCAAGCAGCAGGGACTTTAAATACTGTTTAAGTTTACTTTTTTACGCTGGTTATACCTCGATTTGTTTACAAAGTCATTTTTTACCTATCACACGAACCCAAACCTTAATGTTCGCGTTTCCCTGCTGCTTGGTTTTGCGCTTTTTGCAGCCTACTTCCAGGGGCTAGTGGGCCACACTTTGAAGCTCTCTGGCGCTCTTTTTACTCAACGTAGGAAAATGGGGAAAAACAGGCATACTTCTGAACTTACCACCTACAACTTCTTCAAATTTTGGCATCACCTTTTCATACACCCTGTATAAACTATTAAGCCGTAATCGATCGTATTAAATCTACCCTCTATGATTAAATTGAGACAAGATCGCACTTAACCACACGTTTTCGATGTTCGAGGGGCTACGTCGCTAGGAGAGCCACCTTTCTCTGGTACCTCCGATATAGCTTGGTCTACGTGATTTAGTTATTCGAGGAGAGCGATATCGGGAAACGATTAAAAGATGGCTTTTATATATTTATTTAATGGACAATAGTAGAATAATAATCTGAAGTTTATTGTCTCCTTTTTGTATGGTCTATTTAAAAGTCAAATAAATGGAAATTGAATTTTTCATTGTTGTTGTTGTTCAAAGTCAATCACGTTACAATTACTGAGGATTTACGAGGTCACCTTCCATGATGCCCTAGCTAAGCTTCTTAAGACTCTCCCTCAAACTGAAACACTCAATTTTTTTAGTGTTGTTAATTTTTCGGAAAAATAAAATGCGGCAAAATTAAAATTAAAAATTGAAACATAAATTACTTTTTAAGGGTTTTAATTTTTTTAACTTTTTATTGATATGAAATTTCTAATAACAGTAAACATACTACAAATCAATAATAGTGAACATAACATTATATTATTAGACTAAATATCGAATAAAAACTTTTTTTGCGGAAAATTACGAAAATTAACTCCTTGCCGTCACTCACTAGGAAGGCCTGTGGAAGCTACTCGGTATTGTCTAAGCGCACCCTGCCAAACAAGAGGCGTTATACTCCCTCTACCGATAATAGTGAGTGCAAGGAGTTTTTGCATCACGTGGCATGAAGCGATTCCCACCACCCTCCTACGCAATTTAACCCGGCCACCTGAATTCAAGCCAATAAAAGTCGCTCGATGACTTGCCCTAGGGTGATGCTTGGGTTATTATCCTAGCTTATGAGCCTAGCTTATGAGCCTAGCTTATGAGCCCAGCTTATGAGCCCAGCTTATTAGCCCAGCTTATTAGCCCAGCTTATTAGCCCAGCTTATTAGCCCAGCTTATTAGCCCAGCTTATTAGCCCAGCTTATTAGCCCAGCTTATTAGCCCAGCTTATTAGCCCAGCTTATTAGCCCAGCTTATTAGCCCAGCTTATTAGCCCAGCTTATTAGCCCAGCTTATTAGCCCAGCTTATTAGCCCAGCTTATTAGCCCAGCTTATTAGCCCAGCTTATTAGCCCAGCTTATTAGCCCAGCTTATTAGCCCAGCTTATTAGCCCAGCTTATTAGCCCAGCTTATTAGCCCAGTTTATTAGCCCAGCTTATTAGCCCAGCTTATTAGCCCAGCTTATTAGCCCAGCTTATTAGCCCAGCTTATTAGCCCAGCTTATTTTAACCCAGTTTATTAGCCCAGTTTATTAGCCCAGCTTATTAGCCTAGCTGAAGTCGAAATAAAGGTATTATTGGTAGAATTAATTTCCATTAAAGGTGAATTTTTCTAAATACCGTTTTAGTTTCGATGTGTTATCAATCAATGCTTTTATAGTAAAGGTATTTGCTAATCTAAATGTTATCGGTACAATCCAAGAACTTTCCGCTGATATCGGCCTGGAGCTCAACCCCTCCAAATGCGAGTTATTACTCCTAAACCCCGGCGGCTTTGACCTTCAACACTACCAATCTATGTTCCATGCGGTGGCTCCTGGCGTTAAACTCTTATCGCGCTCCGAATACATCCTCTTAGGAGCTCCCCTTTCGGACGAGGCTATCTCCACTTGCTTGTCCTCTAAGGCCGACGCCTTGAATACCATGGTCGGAAATCTTCAGCAAATACCTGCCCATCAGGGTTTTTTCTATTGAAAAACTCAATTGCTATCCCGAAGCTATCGTATCTCCTCCGCAGCGCCCCCGTTTGGCGTGACGTCTCTGGCCTTACGTCGTTCGACGAAACCCTTCGTTCGGCGCTGCAAACCGTTACGAACACTCTCATGGACGAGGCACCTTGGCTACAGTCGTCGCTTCCCGTGTCTCGGGGAGGCCTGGGTATTCGCCACGCCTCTACTCTCGCTCTCCCCGCCTATCTCTCGTCGGTATCCAGCGTGGAGGCCTTAGTCCGCGCTATTCCGCCTGCCTCTATCGACCCTAACGGGTTGGATTTTTCCGACGCTTCATCTCAGTGGGAAATCCTTTCGGGTGCGGTCTTGCCATCGCCGGATCTCCGAAGTCATCAACGCGCGTGGGAGGCCCCTCTTGTCGAGCTGTCTATCACTCGGTTGTCCGCCCGTACTTCCAACGACAGGGACAAAGCTCGGCTACTCTCGGTCAACTCTGGGTGTTGGCTAAACGCCCTTCCTTCGCCGTCTTTGGGCACGCTCTTAGACGACGACTCCTTCCGAATCGCTGTCGGCCTTCGGTTGGGTGCCGACATTTGTGTCCCGCACGTTTGCAACTGTGGTAGCCGTGTGGACTCCTTGGGCACCCACGGTTTGAGTTGCAAACGAAGCTCTGGTCGGCTGTCGCGCCACGGCGCCGTCAATGACCTACTTAAACGCGCCCTCATTTCTGCCGGTGTTCCGGCCATTCGTGAACCCCCCGGCCTGTCGCGGGACGATGGGAAACGACCCGATGGCATAACATTGGTCCCATGGTCCGGTGGAAAATCCCTGGTCTGGGACTTTACGTGCACCGACCCTCTAGCCCCGTCCTACTTGGCGTCTTCCTCTTCAGCCCTCCTCTGGGGGGCAACCCAGGCCGAATTACGGAAGAACTCCAAATACGCGGGCTTGGAAAATCGGTTCATCTTTACTGCTGTCGCGGTTGAAACCCTGGGCTCCTTCGGGCGGGATGGTCTGGCTTTGATCCATTCGATAGGCCGTCGGATCAAGGAGGTCACAGGCGAGCATCGGTCGGTGATTTTCCTCTTGCAACGGATCGCCATCGCGGTGCAGAGAGGCAATGCGGCCTCAGTACTAAACACTTTCCCTCCGGACGCCTCCCTAGGTGATTGTTTATACTCCCTGCCCTAAGTGTTCGTGTGGGTTTTTTTTTATTATTATTATTTTTGTACCGTATAATTTATAAAATTTAATTAAAAATTAATTCAAGAATTTTTATGAAAAACAAATTATCTATTTCTGCTTCTAAGTGGAAGTTAATTTACGGTTTAACAATAAGATCCTTCCCCTGGAATAAAATCAAATCAGCCTGGTATCTTTTTGGTTCCCTAAAACTAACGTCTTTGAAGCACACGCCTGTGACGTTTTTCCATTCCCTCCCTCTCGAGCACGGGGGAAATTCGTATCAACATGGTCATCCTCCCTAAAGTAGAAATATATATATTCTTGCTTTTATTCAAAGAAAAATCTTTTTGGTATAGAGATAAAAATGATACACGTATGACTTTTAGACCTAAGCCAGACTCAACGCCCGTGAAACGGAGTTGACAATGAAAGAGCTCCTTATCGGCTGGCTCATATTTATCATGAAAGGCGTCTATTCATTCGCCATTGTCATTGAAATTTAAGATTCCAAAAAACATATTACGTCTTCGAAAGTTCGGAAGTTTATTCAAACAAAAACTTCCCTCTTTTATATTTCACCACAACAAAGTATTTCTTAAAATGCAATAAAGCTAGAATTTTGACATTTTTATCACGAACATGAAGGTGGGATTAAAATCATAAATTAAATTAAATATGCGAATAACTGTGAGCGTTTAGGGTACATACATTGTTTAATACAAGGGCGTAATTTTTCTTAGGTAGCTTGCGAAATGGAAATTTATTTTTAGAAAGGTTTCTAAATTTTCATTCAAGGTTATTTACTGATAACGAAATATAACCATAATAATTTTAGTATATATTCTACTGTGATATGAAATTAAAAATTTAGTTCAATTGCTAAAATATTTCGTTTAAGTTATTATATTATATTATTATAAAATTTAAATCCAGGCTGATCCACCGATAAAAAATAAACATAATCATAATAATGTTAGTACATTTTGAGCGGTAGTTTTAAATGATAAATTAGTTAATTGCTAATTAGTGTCCAAGCTATCACTTCTTGGTATAGGGGTTACTATTTGATATTAATGTAAATTTTATTTTAAAACAATTACTGATAATCGTAATAAGAAAAATTTGTCATTTTTTACATTCGAGCTTATCCAATGCGAAAAATCAATATAACTATGGTAATGATAGTAAATAAATATTAATAAATATAATAATTAATTACGATTTAGTTCATAATATTAATTAATCAATTATTTAGTTATTTATTATTAATTAATCAATTATTTAGTTATTTATTATTTATTAATAATTATGTTTTAATTAATATTAATTCATTTTTAAGTTATTTATTATTTATAAATAATTATGTTTCAATTAATATTAATTAATTATTAAGTTATTTATTATTATTTATTAATATTTATGTTTTAATTAATATAATTAATTAATTATTAATATATTTATTATTATTTATTAAAAATTATGTTTCACTTAATATTAATTAATTATTAAGTTATTTATTATTATTTCTTAATATTTATGTTTTAATTAATAAAAAAAAATTGATATATTTATTATTATTTATTAAAAATTATGTTTTAATTAATATTAATTAATTAATTATTAAGTTATTTATTACAATTTATTATGTTTTAATTAATATATTAATTAATTTATTAATGAAATACTATGTTATTTGTTATTATTTATTAAATAATTGGAAATAAACAATTGTTCAGTTGCAAAAAGTTTGTCCAAGATCTTTCGTAATTTTGGTGCGGGTTTATACTTTGGTAAAGAATTTCACCCGGACTTCAGAGCGCTTCGATAGAACTGTCAAGTTGGCTAGACGTCTGCTTCTGTACGTAGAGTATTTAAACCCTCTGATAAATTAAATTAACTGAAATTGTCATCCACGGAACGAGGCTAAAGTATCCGCGAAATAAATTAATCTTTAATATAATTATTGCGTTGACTTTGGCAATAGACGCCTAGTGTAGGTTGAGGGAAATGCAAACAGAATTTCAAAGACGTTGTACGTAGAAGCTCGGCGTAAAAAGTGAGCCGGTATTGCTCTTGTCCTTGAGGCAGCGTGACTCCACAATTTTAAACAGTCGGCGTACGTAGTAGCCTCGGCCGTCGCAACTGGAGAGGATGCTCTGCCCAGAAGGAAGCGGCTTACTAACGGCCATTATTGCAAAAGATGGGGGAATCCTTTACTGGGTAAAGAAACAATTGGGCTCGAAACCTAGTCGAAGTTTCACCCCACTCAAATAATTTTACATCGGTTTGAATCGGCTTAAAACGATTTAGTCTGGTTTACACAGCTCCGTGGAAACCATTGGAAACGATTTGAATCGATATCAAGGCAAAGTGTTAACGCAGCTATACAACACCACCTTAGGCCTAAGTCATCAAGCGACTTTAGTTCAGGTGGCCGGGTTACAACGCGTAGGAGGGTGGTGGAAAGCCCTTCATGCCACGCGAGCCAACTCACTATTACCGATAACCTCTACAAGTTTTTATGGAAAGATAAAAAATAAATCGGGGGGAATCCCCCTTTAAACAGTGGGGAGATAACTTGCAAACAGAAGGAGTTGTTTCGAGCGAGGGGCTAACCACTCTCTGAAAATCTGTACACCAATTACATCAATATGAAAATGAGTACAGCCTTTGGTAGTGCTAAATCTGTACTCACTTACGTAATCATTTTAGTGCAGTCAAAGCTACAGGCCTGAACCCCGATTACGGGGAGTGATCAGCCCCTTGGTTTCGAGTTTTCTCTCAGTGCCACAAGCTGGTTTCGAATCCAGATCCTCTTGCTGCGAGGTGGAGGCGCTAGCCACTATGTCACCACACATTATCATAAATCGTAGATTTAAGGTCAAAGTGACATATAACTGACTCAAAAATCCCTTTGAAATAGACCACTCTTTTAAAAATTTCGACTCCTTCCTCATTAGGGTGCCACCCAACTGGTCATATTGGTAATAAATTGAGCGAAGTGGTAATTAATTAACTCTTTGGTGCTCTAATTATTTTGTGTGGTCAATTTGGGGATACAAAAGTATGAATTTGTAGGTGTTGAGCGCCCTCATATACGGCCTGAATTATGAGTTTATTGCTAACGTAACAGACTATAAATGTTAACTGTGACGATAAATTTGTTCTAATAACGGCCATAGCTTAAAGCAGTGGTTCCTAAAAGGTGTTTCGTGGAACCCTGGGGTTCGTGGAAGGGTCACAGGGGTTCCGAGAATTCGCAGCGTGGCCATCTTTGTTTGTGTCAAGAGTCTTTTAAAATAAGTAAAAACAATTAGTTGGGGTTCTGCCAGAATTAGGTGGATAAGCTAGGGTTCCATAGCAAAAAAATACTGAACGTGGCGGCGGACAGGTCAGTGGCGTAGCCAGGATTTTGTTTCGGGGGGGGGGGGCACGCCAAACTAAAAAAATAAAAATATTTGTACGTATGACCATACGTTTCGGGGCGAGCATGTGCCCTCTGTGCCCCCCCCTGGCTACGCCACTGGGACAGGTTATTACTATAACCACTCCCCTGTAGAAATGAGGTCTATGTCTACAACAATTACTGCCCAGTCAATTTCGTAAGTTTCACGTTGAACTTGAAAATGCTAGGTTTAAAATTCAACAGGGGAAAAGATGCTATAGCACGCGAGCGGCGAAGCCTTTATAAGCTGGAAGAGCGAATTTCGAAACGTCATTCAGCCACTTTAGAGTACATCGGAGAGACGATAGCTTTTTCTTTCCCATCAGTTGAATTTTATTTCCTTGTCGACGCAGCCGGTGAAAATGGCCATTGAATTTTACGAATTGGCTCCCAGCCCATACTGCCGTTCGGTGAAAATGGTGGCCCGAATTCTGGGTGTGACCCTCAACAGCCACACGGTCAACATATTCAACAAGGAACACCTGAAACCAGAATATTTAGCGGTAAGGAAATACTCATTTCCCAAAAAAAAAACAATCCGCGGTGTTATTTAAATTTCGCTTTGTTCAATTTTGCGTCTAATAGATAAACCCGTTTCACACAATCCCCGCTATTGACGATAATGGGTTCCTGTTGGCTGAAAGGTAGGTGTCTATTAATTGTCTGGTTTCCCTATTTACTTTTTCTGTGGAACCTGAAATGTTACGAAGGACTCGCAAGTTTAATTTTATCGATATGGGACCCGGAAATGTTACGAAGGACTCGCAAGTTTAATTTTATCGATATGGGACCCGGAAATGTTACGAAGGACTCGCAAGTTTAGTTTTATCGATACCAGACTCTGAAATGTTACGAGGGACTCGAAGTTTAGTTTTATCGATACCAGACAGTGAAATGTTACGAGGGACTCGCAAGTTTAGTTTTATCGATACCAGACAGTGAAATGTTACGAGGGACTCGCAAGTTTAGTTTTATCGATGCCAGACAGTGAAATGTTACGAGGGACTCGAAGTTTAGTTTTATCGATACCAGACAGTGAAATGTTACGAGGGACTCGCAAGTTTAGTTTTATCGATACCAGACAGTGAAATGTTACGAGGGACTCGAAGTTTAGTTTTATCGATACCAGACAGTGAAATGTTACGAGGGACTCGAAGTTTAGTTTTATCGATACGGGATCCTGAAATGTTACAAGGGACTCATAAGTTTAGTTTTATCGATACCAGACCCTGAAATGTTACGAGGGACTCGCAAGTTTAGTTCGATATTGTAGGCTCTAAGGTGGGCGCTTAAAGGCAGTATCAACCTCCATTCTTATCAAAGAATTGCACATTTCTGCCACCTGTTTTACGTTCAGGGCTGCTAAGAGAAGGCCCGGGTCCCGATAAAATAGTAATTTTGGGCCCTCATAAAGCCGTAACTATTGGAGATAGCTATACATTTTACTATACCACGTTTGTTCAGAATGAGTACCGAGGCTGCACAGGCCCGGGCTCCGGGAAAATATTAATTTCGGGCCCGTATAAAGCTCTAACTATACATTTTGAGGGTTAAGTATACATCGTAGGTTCCAAATCGGGCCCCCGACGCTGCACGGGCCCCAGTAATTTGTACCGGCTTCCCTTGTCGAGCCAGGTTACGTTGGGAGTTATCAGACGAATTTTAAATCTAGTTCATATTTCCTTTAATATTGGGAATAAACGCAGAAACTATTTTAATTTTTTTGACTGTTTATTACGTTAACGGCCGGTTTATTTTCTTGGGTCTCTGAAGTTCGTGATCGCTATGCCTATTTTTGCACTGTTTTTGTTAATTAGGATTAGGTCAGTTTAAATTAAGTTACCATAATAACTAGTCACATCGCTTCTGCTTGAAAAGATCACTTTGGGTTGCGAGACGATTTCTGAACAATGAAATTCGAAACTGTTGCTATGCTTAATCATTAAGGTTTAAACCATCCGGTCTGCGGATTTGACAATTGATAACGGTTTCTTAGAACAAAGTACAAATATGCCAATCATTTTTATTTTTATTTTACAACCAAATAAATAAACTTGAATCTTGAACGTTGCGATTACAGTGATATATTGTAAATTCATTAATTTCACTAACATTGTAAGAATTTGAGGGA
This sequence comes from Leiobunum rupestre, assembly GCF_980474605.1. NCBI lineage: Eukaryota > Metazoa > Arthropoda > Arachnida > Opiliones > Sclerosomatidae > Leiobunum > Leiobunum rupestre. The sequence goes on from NC_143392.1 coordinate 42,371,196, forward strand.
CCTCAACTGATTTAATGAAGATTTAATTGGGATTTCAGTTATAATTCATTCAGATTTCAGTTATAGTTCATTGGGATTTCAGTTATAATTCATTAGGATTTCAGTTATAAAATTCGTTTGGATTTCAGTTATTGTTAATTGGGAGTTCAGTTATAATTCATTGGGATTTCAGTTGCAGTTCATTGGGAGTTCAGTTATAATTCATTGGGATTTCAAATAAAATACATTGGGATTTCAGTTATTGTTAATTTGGATTTCAGTTAAAATTAATTGGGATTTCAGTTGCAGTTCATTGGGATTTCAGTTACAGTTCATTGGGATTTCAGTTATAATTCATTGGGAATTTCAGTTATAAAATTAATTGGGATTTCAGTTAAAATTAATTGGGATTTCAGTTACAGTTCATTGGGATTTCAGTTACAAAATTCATTGGGATTTCAGTTATTGTTAATTGGGATTTCAGATAAAATACATTGGGATTTCAATTATTGTTAATTGGGATTTCAGATAAAATTCATTGGGATTTCAGTTATTGTTAATTGGGATTTCAGATAAAATTCATTGGGATTTCAGTTATTGTTAATTGGGATTTCAGATAAAATTCATTGGGATTTCAGATAAAATTCATTGGGATTTCAGTTATTGTTAATTGGGATTTCAGATAAAATACATTGGGATTTCAATTATTGTTAATTGGGATTTCAGTTAAAGTTAATTGGGATTTCATTTACATTTCATTGGGATTTCAGTTATAATACATTGGGATTTCAATAATAATTCATTGGGATTTCAGTTGTAATTCATTAGGATTTCAGTAGTATTTCATTAGTATTTTAGTAGAATAATAATAATAATCAGCTAGGCTAATACCCTTGGCACAACCTAAGGCCTAAGTCATCAAGCGACTTTTGAGGCCATTAATTCAGGTGGCCGGGTTACAATGCGTAGGAGGGTGGTGGCAAGCCCTGCATGCCACGCGATCGAGCCAACAGCTAACTACACTAACTATTGCCGTTAACCTCAACAAGTTTTTATAAAATTTCATTATTATTTCATTAGAATTTCAGTAGGATTTCGGTAGTATTTCAGTTAGATTTAATTGTGGTTTTAGCTAACTTCATTGTAATATCACTCGTGTCTTCCACCTTCCCATCTGTAATTGGAATTCCTCTCTCGCTACATATCCCGTAATTCTATTTACACTTACAGCCGCGCCATCATCGGATATCTGGTAAACAAGTACGCCCCTGACCACAAGATCTACCCCAAGGACGCTCAGAAAAGAGCCCTCATCGACCAAATGCTGTACTTCGACAGCGGCTCCATCTCGAGCAGTATCGTGGGCATTGTGGTAAATACACTAATACCTATAGTAACGCCTAACTACCATTACATAAACAAAAGCGTTGTAACGTTAATAATATTTGTGAACAGCGACCAGCCCTCCTGAGCGGGGAAGAGCCCAAGCCGGAAAACATACAGAAGCTGAAGGACCATCTTAAATTGCTCGACGACATCCTGGCCAAGAGGAAGTACGTCGCCTCGGACGAACTCAGCGTAGCGGACGTCAGTCTTCGAGCCATGCTCTCCATGACAGAGGTATTTATTAGTGAATAGTCAGTTGTTCTTTTCACAGATGTAACGCCATTAGAGGGCAATTTTTAAATACTCGAACTCTTGCTAGATGGCGCTTACGATTTTTTTAAATAGCTGGAAATCTTGAAAAACATTTATTTCGTTTATTTTCACGCTGAATTTTCCTCAGTTTTTGTTTATAGTTTATTACATAAAACGTCGCTTATAAAAGAGTTAGAAGTAGTTTTGTTTGTAATAAAACCCCAAAACATTTAAATTGGCGCCATCTAGTGTAAACAAACGCGTTAAAATCGAACCTCTAATGACTTCGCTCTAAATGTTTGTTTCCCTATAAGTAATTAACGTTTAGTGGTGAGCTCCGATGAGATATCAAATTGGGCGCCCTAGTCGCGTTCGCAGTGGTGAGCTGCGATGATATATCAAATTGGGCGCCCTAGTCACGTTCACAGTGGTGAGCTCCGATAAGATATCAAATTGGGCGCCCTAGTCGCGTTCGCAGTGGTGAGCTCCGATGATATATCAAATTGGGCGCCCTAGTCGCGTTCGTAGTGCTGAGCTCCGATAAGATATCAAATTGGGCGCCCTAGTCGCGTTCACAGTGGTGAGCTCCGATGAGATATCAAATTGGGCGCCCTAGTCGCGTTCGCAGTGGTGAGCTCCAGTAAGATATCAAATTGGGTACCCTATATAATTTATAAATCCAAATGCACACACACAAAAACGGATATTTATACTTTTATATTTTGATAATATTTAGTTGTTTGACTTTGACCTGTCCGAGTTTAAGCACGTGGCAGCCTGGTCGGATAAACTGCGCCAAGAACTGCCCGATTACGCCGAAATCAACGACATTCCATTGGCCAGTTTGAAGGAGACCCTAGCGGCCAAGTTGAAGGAGGCCTTAGCTGCAAAGAAGGCGTGAAACTGAAAAAGACCAAAAATCGTAATTTAAGTCGTTCCTATACAATTCCATGACTCACCTGGAATAAAATTGTATTGTTTTAAAGTTTATTATCTCAATAAAAGATAAAATAATTTTTATTCTTATATATTGTCGCCTTATTTTCCTATACCTCAGTGCCTAATTATAGTTAAAAATGTGAGGTAAAGGCGAAATAATATAACCATTTTAATGTTGGTAAATTAATATTATAATTAATTAATAATTATTTCAATAATTAATTATATAATTCATTGAATTATTTATGTAATTGATTATTATCACTCCACAAATTGAGACTTTATGGAGTCGACGACACAAGCAGGGCTGGCGCTAGGATTTTCGGACCCCAGGTAATTTTTACTCCAAAATTTGTTTTTTTTTGGAAATAGTCAGATAGTTTTAGTTAGGCACCCGTTCCGGCGGCCCCTTTCGGAGGCCCGGGCCCGGGGTACTTTTGCCCCGCTTACCCCCACCCCTCTAACGCCGGCCCTGCACAAGGCAGATCATTGGGCCCCCTTCTATATAACCGAACGTACTAAAACACTCGAATAAAACAATTCACCGACGACAATAAAATATACCGCAAATTCACTAATATCACCGATTGCAAATAACCTCAAAGCGATATCGATCGCGTTTCGGCTTGGTGTACCACGAATAATTTAGTTACTAACGAAACCAAAAGTCAAAAGATCTCGAAGAACCAACTGTTTAATATATAATTATGAAATAAATAGCAAAGCGGTGCCCCACACCGACACCTTGAAAGACTTTAACAAAAAAATCTACTTTTGTTAGAAATGTATCAATTGTTGTAGTCATGCTTCTTTCTTACGAAGCGTTATAGGCCTCTTACGATCCCCTCCGTTGTGCCAAGCGCTCACATTCGGCGTTGTAAATAGTTTCTCCAGTTATACCATATCTTTCTTTATATCCAAAATACCTGCCAAAGGTCGTAAATCTTTAGATCGTACCTAGATCGTAAAAACGGTGTTTTTCTGTCGAATTGTATTGCTGGGAAAGGGTTTTATTTTTGAAGGTCAGTCTACCTTTGTTATCGCGAACTTCCTGCCCTACCCTCCCCATCAGAGGGAGAGAAGCCGTAAAAGTGAGAGATGTTATCTCATTGAAGATGCCGACCTTACGGGGTCATATATTCCAAATAATTGAGCGAACTATGGTGGGCCCGAGCTTTGGGGTCACGTAGGTCACCTCGATCCTCAACAGCCTTTGAACCTTTTTGAAAAAAGTTAGTTGATGTATGAGGTGTTTGATTTGTCTATTCGAATTACCATAAGCCTATCATTAGGTCCCCATAAGCAAAGGTCAAGGCCAAATGTTTGACGATCACATACCCGTTATTAAGAGGTAGGTATTCAAAATCTGCACCTCCTAGTGGCTACGTCCTCAACTATGCATTTCTGAAATAAATTTCGCGAAAGGCATTATGAATGCGCAGAAAGCGTGCGCGAACGTTTTTAAACTTAGAACCACGCGGGAGAAATTACCGCCGCGAGCCCTTAGCACCGTAGCCAAGGCTTATTTACAATTTTATCGCTTTCAAACTTAAAATTAACACTTATCGTTGCAAAATGATTCATCAGAACCTAAAACTGGCTATTATAAGAGTTGTGTTTCTGAAGGTATTTATTTTTCAAATTTGAGATTTAGACGCGTTTTGTCGTACGTTAATTTTCTTCTCGCATGTACAGTCCCGATCAAAGGTTCTGGCCGTTTTCTCTCGGCAGCCATTTTATTTCTATTTTAGGTAGAGAGCCGAATGAGAACTTCTATGAAAGAATACCCTCACGAAAATAATATGCAGTGAAAATTAATGCCCTACCACAATTAGGGCGCGAGCAAAGCCGGAAATAGCCAAACCCCTCCAATATGACGTCATGAAAAATAAATATAATTTGTCGTGTCGAAGCTTGTTCGAAGCGTCATAATATTCTGAAACCAAATCTGGTTTCAAGTTTCAAATCGAATATGCGGTTGTAAAGTTATTGAAGAAATAGTGATGACGGAAAACATGAAAATTAACACTTATTTATTTTTTTATATAGAATTACCCAAATCCTATAAAGATATTTCAGTTAGTAGATTTGGCCATACATGGCTGCTATTTTTCTATAGGAAAAAAGCATTAGTTACGTAGTCTAAAGCGGGACTGAAATTCCTCTATACTTTTAAAAATAGTTAATGAGCAGGATGTTGGGGTCACGTGGTCTTGATAGTAAATAGCCGGTGTCAAGAAGAAGAGACGAGTAAAGAGTCAGGACGCGGAGACGAGTTCGTAGCATTCTTCAAAAGTTCCCGCTGGTTCGGTTTTTGATATGTCATGCTTTACCGAATCTCGTAGTCCGGAATTTTGATACACAGTAGTCAGGGCCGTATTATGGCATTTGTCAAGTGTGGAATAACTTGACCCTCGGTACCAGAGGAGAGATCGTCTGGTTCACTGATGGGTCTACGGCCCACTATGGCACTGGTGCGGGGATGTACTGCCTTACTAATAAATTTGGCTTTTATGAAAGCCTATGGATGCACACTAGTGAATTCCAGCTAGAAATTTTTGCCATTTGCTCCTCTGTTGCTTACTGTCTACATCGGGGGTATCATGGGAAGGTTATCCAGATTTATTCGGATAGCCAGGCCACTCTTAGAGCTCTCATCCAGTATAGTATTCTTTCTAAACTGGTTTTTAGCTGCTTAGATCTCCTCTGTGCTCTTGGGTTGCGCAATAAAGTTCAACTTTGTTGGGTGCCTGGGCATAAGGGGCATCTTGTAAACGAAAGGGCCGACGGCTTGGCCAAGGAAGGTGCGAGGGCTGGGTTCATTGGGCCGGAACCTGCTCTCCCCATCTCCTGGGGACTTTTACGCGGCTTGATCTCCAAGTTTATGTCAGATCGTCAACTCAGACAATAGTCTGAGATTGAGGGTCAAAGGCAGGCCAAAGAGTTTACTCTTGGCCCTTCTAGGGAGAGAGCCAGATAATTACTCTCGCTCTCGAGGGCTAGTATTAGATTGTTATTGGCCTACTTACAGGCCACTGCCATCTAAACAGACATTTAACACTTATTGGGGTCAGTGATGACCCGATTTGTAGAGCTTGTCTAGCTGAGCAGGAAAATGCCTCACATATACTCTGTAGCTGCGATTACTATGCAGCCCAGAGGTTTGAGCATTTGGGTATGCACCGGTTGGAGACGTATGACGTCTCTAACATCACGGCCAGGCAGATTTTAAGCTTTATGTCAGCAATAGGACTTATTTAAGTAACCCAGTTTGGGGATGCACAATGGACCTTAGGTCGAAGTGCTTGGCTTTCCACCCCACTCAATAATAATAATAATAATAATAATAATAATAATAATAATATTGTAATACTAATACCCAAAGCGACATAAGACCCAAAAGTGTGCCAAATCGTTACATTTAACACTGAAAGATTGTAGGAGAAGGGGTAAAGAACACGTCATCACAATAAAACAAAATTGTCACTCCAGCGCCACCAAGTGTGGCGTTTTAGAACGTATCTTTATGCGCTACTTAACTATACTTAAGAGGAGAGAAAATAGCTCCAAGACAAATATCTCATAGACCAAAGATAATGTTTCTAATACATGCCCATCTAATTGGCTTTATAGTAGATGGTGAGACTAGTTCTCGGTAAATATTTAGTAAATACATATTTAAGAAAACGCAAAGGTAGGTCTTATGTCGCTTTTGGTAATACACGTTGTATAGTAAACAAGTCTCCTCTCTTCTGTAAAGTCACTCACGACTATTTTATTAGTTTCAGGCGACGTCAAATATCAGAGTCTAGGTTAAAAAATAATCTGAAAAAAGAAGCGATAACACGCATGTGGCAACACTTATATAAGCCTGGGGTGCGGATTTACAAATGCCATTCAAGCATTCAGGCTAGAGTTTCAGTCAAATTTAATTTCGTCGTCGACCCAGCAAGTGAAAATGGCCATTGAATTTTACGAATTGGCTACCAACCCGTTTTGCCGCTCGGTGAAAATAGTGGCCCGAATTCTAGGTGTGACCCTGAACAGCCACATCGTTAGCGTATTAGACAAGGAACATCCGAAACCAAAATATTTGTCGGGAAATTACCAAAGAAATATATCCACCGCGTTAAGTTTCCCGTTTATAAATTTTGCGTCCAATAAATCAACCCGTTACCATGGAAGAATAAGTAAAGGAAGAGAAATGGGAGCGCGCTTCTCACCCCATCCTAAAGGTTCACACCCACAGACGGGAGCGTTAGGGGGGAAAGAAAACGGGGTTCTCGGGGTAAAATATTTGGGATGTTGCTTTGAGCTACATCATTTGGCGCCCTCTTTACATAGCGAGAAAAATTATTACTGGATTTCGAATTGAAATATTAATCCGTTCGGGAAATCATAACAATTGTGTTTAACTTCTGTTTTAGCTTTTTTATATTTGAGTGAGCTATTATGGATTATAATGATCATAACTATCACAAAATTAGAAACATAATATTTTTATATACTTAATTCTTAAGGAACCGTTGGCGTTTCGATTTTCAAATTCCAGATGCTTTCGAAAACTTATTTTTAAAACGTATAGAGGGCGCGATGGCAGTAGGCTTGTGACGTGATATTATTTACCCCAATGCGGCCCCCATAGTTTTCTACCCACCCCATTCCCCCGTTTGTGGGAGTTGCCCTGGTTACTTGTTTCTAGCTTGCCACGTGAATTATCTTCCTTTACTTATTCTTCCATGCCGTTACAGACAATCCCAGCTATTGACGGCAATGGATTTCGGTTATCCGAAAGGTACGTGAAGGATCTATAGTGGTAATGTTTTCATTGTCATTATGATGTCATCGTGCCAATGATTTCAATTTCGCATAAACGGATACTTACAGCCGCGCCATCATCGGATATCTGGTAAACAAGTACGCGCCTGACCACAAGATCTACCCCAAGGATGCTCAGAAGAGAGCGATCATCGACCAAATGCTGTACTTCGACAGCGGCACCTTCTCAAACAGTATCATTTCTATCGTGGTCAGTGCCCTATCCCGAAGTAGCTCTTAAACAAGTATGTTAAACAAACGTTATGACCTTTCCAAACAGCGGCCGGCTGCCTTTACTGGCGAAGCGCCTAAGCCGGAAGATGTCCTGAAGAAGCTGAAGAACCATCTTGAATTGCTTGATGACATCCTGGCTTCCCATGACAGAGGTATTTATTAGTTCATAGTCATTTGTTCTTTTCACAGAGGTCAATTTTTATGTACTCGAACTCTTGGTTACGATTTTTTTTAAATAGCTGTAAATCGTGAAAAACATTTATTTAGTTTATTTTCACACTGAATTTTTCCTCAACTTTTTTATAGTTTTTCACATAAAACGTCGCTTATTAAAAAGTTAGAAGTTGTTTGGTTTGTAATAAAACGCCAAAACGGCGACGAAGCCCGTAATGCAGTCGTTCTTGTGAATAGCTCGCTGTAAAACTTTGGTATGTAAAGAATAGGAAGTGTCACACTTATGTTATAATAGTATACACTTATGATATTAGTAATTAAATTATAGGGGTAGCAATAAGATAATCGAACTTGAAGGGAAAATATCCTATTTAAAAATAGAGTTATGATATATTTGAGTTACACTAACAATTTTTGCTAAATTATTAGTAAAGTTCCCTATGAAATTTTAATATTAAATATTATGCTAGAGAAACCTATCAAATTGAAAAAAGGTGACTTTGTGACCAAATTCAAAAAAGTGATTTTTAGTGACTGATTTAAAAATTTTAAGTGAATAGTTTGAAGGAGACCTAAGCTGCCAAGAAGGCGTGAAACTGAAAATGATAAACGACCTTGTCGAAATTGTAATTGAAGTCGTTCTTATATAATATTAATTTGATTGTTTCTTTAATTAAATGTATTATTTTTATAAGTAATTTAAGTGGTTGTGTTTTAATTCATGTTTAGTAATTAAAGGGAATATAACCTCAAGTCTTTTTTAAGGTTTTTTATGTTTTTTATGTTAACAAATTTGGCGGGAAATCGCTAACCAGCGCAAAAAATATCTGAAGCCATAGGAGGGAGCGGAAAATGGTCGAAGTGTTGGTGTTCCACACCCAAAAAAGAGGTTATATTCCCTTTAATAATAATGGCATTTTAATAAACAATATTTAATTATTTATTTGTTTATTTATTTATTAATTTATTAATTAATTAGTAATTAAAATTCGAAACCTAAATAAAATATTTTCCCACCTTTTTTTTCGTATTTTAAATCTTAACTATTACCGAACTCAATGAAAGGAACAATTGGACCAAAACCCAAACGGGGATTCATCCTATGAAATCAATTGACCTCGGAAAGTCAATTTTCTGCCTTGGTTTTGTCAGATTTTTCGCCGCTTGTGAAATCATCTTGAACATGGCTACGTTCAGTTTCTGGATGAAATATTTTTCGCGTTTCCGGGTTGCTCAGCGAAGTCATTCTCTTTGGCAGTGCGTCTGTCCGATGAGTGACGTATTACATCGATGTTTATTACGGCCCTGGGTGCAAATTTTTAAGTGCTTAGTGCTTCTAAAAGGTATAGACATTGCTTTGCTCAAAACATTTCCCTTTATTACGTTTAGTGTATTACTTCTTCCCTGAGGAAGACTGGCCAGGTGCGCAAAATCCCACTGGGCCATTCACAAATTTGGTTTTTAGCCCTGCCCCTCTACAAAAGTGTGCTGAATACTGGCTTAGCAACGTGAGGGTACTTTGTCCACCTAACTAAGACGTTGTTTACTACTGCCAAGCCTCCTATCACGTAAAAGAGTTATTTGAGGTCAGAAGGTTTTTCTCTCCGCTGTTCCCCAGACCCGTCGTCGACAGCAATGTGACACCGGTTTAACGGTTAGACGGGTTGTTATTTATGAGTCAGCTAGCAAAAACCAACAAAATACTCATTTGAGCGATACTAATGAAACCATTTAGCGTCAAGAACAGGTTTTCCTAGTTCGAGTGTCAAAGCATGTTGAGGAAAGCTTTCAGACTTTAAAAGATTTCCTGTCCGGCACACCTTCGGTTTCTAAGAGCTCTTCATTGCAATAGGCGATATTATGAAGTCAGATATGCTTGCTCAACTTGTTAAAATGGGATAACGAAATAGTACAGTTAAAGCCTACGGATGAATTCATAGGCTCTTTGGTGGGAAAGCTAATGGAAGCATAGTGGAAGGTGGCTTTTCCCATCAAAACAAGAAGGCCACGTTACTTTATTATATCGCCTATTACATATTGTATCGGCCACAATCAATTTCCGTATATTTAAGTCAGGCATCACAAAATAGAAAAATATAAGAATCTGGAAATGAAGGGTCAAACCATCAGGCACAAATATTCCAAATTGATTTTATTTCAAGGGCAATAAGTACTCACAATTGTTTGTTCAACTGTTTCATATAAAATTTTCAAAGTCGGACTCTCAAAAGGAACTTAGGTCTCCTAAGCCTCAGTTACACGTAATTTAAAAAGCTATCTTCTCATGAAATAATAGTTTTTTAAGACTTAGAAGTAAAATTAAAATAACGCCAGATATACGCGAAAATTTAAAGCTGATACGTGACCTTTAATTGTTTTTCCAGGCAAGATCACCGATAGTAGGCGCTTATACGTTCAAATCCATCCTAGACCCCCCCCCCCCCCGCCGATTTAAGCCATTGTCTGCTATCGGTCACTTTTGTGTTGACCTCTCGTAGAATTGTGGATCTAAATTATTTCAGGTATCTATGTCAGCTGGCTATGCTTAAGACGGAAGAATTTTTCAATTTTCTAAGATCCAATTCCCTTGGAATCACGGCTTGGAATCCAGAATGACACTAGAAGTTTGATCATGAAATAAATAAACCTATGTAATAAAAGATATACTTAAGACTGGCAGCACTGTTATGCAAGACACACTTAGGAGCTAAATGAGACTTTTCACTATCTTAGGCAGGTTAGTCTGCTTAATAAGAAAGAAATTTTCAATCTTCCAACATTGAAGTCACTGGCAGCTAGGAGCAACAAACACAAGGAGACCACAGCTAGCCTTTAAACACGCTAACGAAGGGTTGTGTACGAATTTCATTGGACGAGCGTCACGAGCCTTTACGTTGAACGTTTTAAGGGCGGAGGAGAAGACAATTTCCGTATTTTCCCCTTCCGACGGCAGCAGGCGCTAAAGCGTCTAGCCAATGAAAACTGTACACAAGAAAATCCTTGTGTGGGGTGTTGTGTTTGTTGCTCCTAGCTGGTAGACTCCATCTACGATATAAAAAAATCTGGTAAATAGCTAGTGTCAATCACGGCTTTGAATCCAGAAAGACACTAGCAATTTTATCAAGAATTAAATGAACCTAAGTACTAAAATATTTAATTTAGACTGGCGGCACTGTTATGTAAGACCCAATGAAAGACACTGGCAATTTAACCGCGAATAAAACAAAATCCAATACTTATAGATATAAATTATCCTGGCAGCACTGTTAAAATAGACACCCTCAGGGACTCAATATACCTTTACAGTATATTAGCCAGCTGGGTATGCTTAAGAAGGAAGATTTTTTTCAATTTTCCAAGATCCAATTAACTGGCGGACTCCATAGTGGAAATACAAATTTATGTTAAACAAGCTAGTGTCAATCACGGCTTTGAACCCAGAACGACACTAGCAATTTGATCATGAATTAAATAAACGTAAGCATTGGTATATCAAATTTAACTTGGCAGCACCGTTATGTCAGACACACTCAGGGACTCAATATAACCTTTCAGTATCTAAATAGCTATTGTCAATCCAGAACGAAACGAGCAATTTGATCATGAATTAAATAAACCTTAGCACTAATAGATAAACTTTAACCTGTCAGTCCTGTTAAGTCAGACACACTCAGGGACTCAATATAACTTTTCAGTATCTTAGCCAGCTGGATCTGCTTAAGAAGAAAGATTTTTCAATTTTCCAAGATCCAAGTCACTGGCTGAATACATCGTCGAAATACCAAATTTTGGTTAAAAGCTATTGTCAATCACGGGTTTGAAGACAGAGACTGTCAATTTGATCAAGAATAAAATAAACCTAAATACTAAAAGATATAATATAGACTAGCAGCACCATTATGTAAGACACACTCAGGGACTCAATATAACTATTCAGTATCTAAGCCAGTTTAGAAAAGTGGAAAAAACCTTTGACCTAACGAGAGTTTTTGGAAATACGAAATGACGTCAACGCCGACCAATAGGAAACAACCTTCATTCTGGAGTTTGGGGAGGAGAGCGAAAGGCAGCAAAATCTGGGGAATGGGGGAGACAAGTGGGAAGTAGAGACAATCTAGCTGTTACCGTCTGGAGTTTGAGATATCATATTGATTATTCTTGAAACCCAGACGATAACCATTTTCTCTATCGCTTAATATTCTCTGTTAGCCTTATTACAATCTTGCCCAAATGCACGGCATGATGAAGAGATGACCGAGGTTAAGCCCTCGATAATGTGTGACAGTAACTGTACGGGATAAAACTACGTCCGCACTCTTTTACATTGTCTAGCGTATTCGGATGCCATTCCACGATGAGAGCAGGAGCAAATGCCTCAGAGTCTAAATAGAAACGGCGCTTTCGGTCCGTGCATTTTCTGGTACCGGTATGAGAGTAAATATATGTCAGCGTACCTTTCAGCCCATTTAATTTCCACAGCCTCGAAGCTCACCTTTTTGTCCCAGTTATTTTTCAACGAGTCGAGTGTAATTTAGCTCCCTGTGGAGTTACCGTCGTTATGATAGCGAACGATTTCGTACTCGAACTCAACAAAAGCTATTATTTACATCATGGTCTCTTTTTTTAAATTCCTTTACGCTAAAAAAGGTTGGGTCAAATTTTACCCAAATTTAGTCAAAAATTACCCAAAATTTGGGTCCGTATTGCACCAGTCCAAAAAAATGGGTAAACATAAAACAACCCAATTTGAGTAAGAAAACTTACCCAACCATGGGTTAAGCCACCTTTACCCAAATGATTAAGTACAAAATAAAACCCAAACATTGGGTCACCCTAATACCCAAAAAAGGGTTAGCTATTTTTTACCCAAATTATTTGGTAATAATTTTAACCCAAAAAATTGAGTTACTTAAAACCTTTACCCAAATGGTTGAGTAAACAATATAACCCAAAAATTGGGTCACACAAATACCTCAAAAAGGATTAACTCTATTTTTTAGACCAAATTATTTGGTAGTGATTTTTACCCATTATTTTAGTAATTGAAAACATTTACCCTGGAAAAGGGGTAAAATTTTAGATTTTAACTCGAGAAAATCGGTTGCCATTTATTTAAGTTTTAATAATTTAAGAAAAAAAAATTAATTTAAACCTACAAAACTGGGTAATTCTTAAAATTTTGCTTAATTCTCAAAATTTTAAAACTTTGCTGGTTTAAGAAATGCTAAATAACCTATAAATTTGTATTAACTAATTCCGTCTTCACTTTGCAAGATTCAACTAAGTTTACCTTTTTAATTAAATACTTTCAAAGGTTAATTTTTGAGACAAAGAAATTACCATTTTAAATTTTTTTTTATAAGACAAATTTATTTCATACAATCTTTTTACATCTACAGAGCTTTTTAGATATTACAAATGACTAAGGGATAATTGTTCCAGAAATCTGTTATGTATTAACTCGTTAAGGTCAAAATTCCACCAATTCCTCTCAACCTATCCATAGCTTCAATAAAAAAGCCCAAATATGTTTTGAAAAATAGGTACATTTATCTGATTCTCTAAACTAACGAGGAGACTACCCGAGATGATAATCACCGATTTGGTTGAAACTAGGTGGGTATGGTAACATGAAATTTAACCAAGGGAAAAGTTGCAATGGGCATTAGTTTTGCCATGGCAACCGAAAATGTTTTTTACAACACAGTCTGTATATTGTCCCATTGAAAATAACAATTGATCAATTTTTACATATTTTGATCAAATTGACCAAAATTCATCAAAATATCATAAAATTCATTTCATTTGTCAATTTTGATCTATTTTTTTTATTTTGAAATTTGAATTTTTCTTAAAAATTTTTCACTGGGGGTACCCTTAGAAGTGCTCAGATTCCCATGTTATTTTCAATGAGAAAATATACATACTGTGTTGTTAAAAACATTTTCGGTTGCCATGGCAAAACTAATGCCCATTGCAACTTTTCCCTTGGTTAAATTTCGTGTTACCATAAAGTCTACATACCCACCTAGTTTCAACAAATTCGGTGATTATCACCTCGGTTAGTCTCCTCGTAAGTGTAAATTGTTTATTAAGTTCCAGAAATATGTTGTACATTAACTAGTTATGGTCAAAATTCCACCAATTCCACAACCATATTTCTTTCCAGACAAAAATTTGTTTTGCCTTACCCTGAAATTTTTATCTTGCCAAATGCATGAAATGTCAAACAATCAAAGGTTACTCTCCACTGACAAGAACTTTGTTTATCAATTCCAAGTTTAAAAAAAGTGCTTATAGCATGAAATTCATTGAGTTAAGAGCAATTGCTGTCATTAATTCCAAGAACCATTTCACATTTTGTATTCATATAAGCTTATGTTTTAACACAACTAGACCTAACTAAAACTTTACCAATGTTGGGAAGTATAAAATTATGTTCACAACTCAACAGTAAACACAATAAAAAACAAGGCCTAATTACAAAAGTCAGTGGTGGGCTGCTTTGAGCCTTACGTATAGGAAATGCACCAACTTTAGCAATAAACGTAATGCAAAATTTTTTAAGAGTTAATACTGCATAAAACTAAATTAAGAAGAATAATTTAAAATTGCCATTTAATTACCTCTGATCAGAAACTTTCCTGGAACCTTCTTGAATTAAGAAAAAGGTTCCTGACATTTGCCAGAAAGATTTTAGTTTCGACTATTTAGCGCGTAAACGTTAAATGAACCAACAATAACGCAACATTCAAACAAACAGAACGTTTAGCAGCCGACATTATGGAGCGTTGCTAGTTTTTGGGTACATTAAAGTGATTTAACCCAAGTTGGGCAATAAGACAAATTAGGCAAATAACCCAAACACATAACCCTTTACAAAATAACCCAAAAGTTTTAGAACAACCCAAAATGGATTAAAATTAACTCAAATTGGGTCGAAATACATTTTACCCAAAATATTTAACCCAACCTTTTTTAGCGTGTTCGGTTACGCGAGCCGATTTCAATTACCGGTAAAGTGCGTTTCTGTTGACATTTCACAGACCGGTACAGTCATTTGTTTTTGTTCTTAAAAGTCACCAAGCATCTGTGTTTCTTGTAGACGAATATGGTGAGTAGAAATAGGTCATTTCATTGCAATTTGATTTCTTTTAGTCCGTGGACCTTGACATAACTATTGTTTGGTGTGCCCCCTCCTTAGACTAATATGACATGGCTTTCTCGCTAGTTACCAACGAACGCGCCATCGGGTAGGCATGGGTACACTCGATCCCCCTGCATGGAAAGCGAAGACTTCAACCACTGGCTACTATTTACTAGTACCTTCTTGGCACTTGTTCCCCCGATATCGACGCCTTTTCTTTCTTTATGGAGATGTGCTTTTCGAATTAAATGACGCAGACTGTTCCTAGCTCCCGCCTTTATCGTCGATGTCCTTCAAATCGGTCCGTGGCTCAAAATGATTTGAAAATTTAACATCGGCATTTAGGCTCTGTTTTTCTCGTACTTTTAGAGCAGGTCCTGGACGCTTTCTCTTCGTCTCTATGAATTTTCATTTTGGCAAACGACCAGCTCTATACACTCTTTTTCGCGGTCTTTTCGACCCCTCTTTTTGGCCGCCCGCTAGTCGGCCATTACCTGGAACCACCGGTGGGGGGTCTAGGCTCGGGTCTTTGGTCCCAGGAAATGGAGAATGCGGTTAAGGGGGGTAAACTCAACATGGACGCGCCCAGCAAAATTAAAAAAAAAGAGTCTATTTTCGGGGGTCCTTTTATTGTTGACTTTGCGGGTGGTTGGTAATAAACGTTATTACCTCATTACCTTGTTCGCGTTCCGAACCATTTGGGTGGATTAGGGGTGAGGTGGGCTTATTGGCGACGAATTTCGAATGAACGGTCACGAATCACCGTTTTGCTAATTAAGAAAATTTGTTTGCTATTGACCGTTCCTAAAGTATTCATTTGGCTTTAGGTCAATTTTTGATCTCGATAAATAGAACACGCGAAAGACAAGTAAACTGAAACGCTGTAAAAGTATGATTCCACCTGTTTTAACAGAAACTGGGTGTAGCGATCAGTACGACTCCTTAATACGTGTGCTTAATGTAGGTCTAACTGCATTTACGCTTAATCTAGTCGACCCATGCCACAAAAGGAAATACAATCCGTGTATTTTCCAGGCCTTCGCACTATTTGGGCCTGCGACTAGAAACAAATTAATGTTGTTTTACATTGACAATAGTAATCTGCAGGTAGACTTGAGAATTCTTTAATTCGAAGCCCTTCAAGGAAATTAATCCGACTGCGATGTCCGAAGCGGATCTCTCCGGTTCTTTTATTATTTATCTGCAAATTGATGTATGGTGTTTTCTTTGACATACCGTACATTTTCGTTTGGACTTGCATCGGTGAGCAGAATGATCTTGTCCCAAACAATTGAAGCATCGGTTCTTAGCTTTGATTACGTCAATCTTCTTCGCGTAGGGTACGTTGTCTTCTGGTTTTGTGTCCTGCTTTCTCGCAGAACATACAAATACTGGTGACCATTGTGTTGAGGGCTAGGTTAGTTGGTACTCGACTTCTAGATGAGCTTGCATCGTTTCTTGATCTTTGGTAGTTGTGTTCGCTACGTTCCGGAACTGGTTTGGTTATTATCATTGCTCGTTCTCAACTTCTCGCGGGATGTAGTCTAGGAGTTCATCGAGGTTCCATTCGTCTTCATCATCTAGTTTCTTGCTATATTCGAGGTAGACAATTCATTATTATCGTGCACTGTTAAAAAAAAGGTGTTTTAATGGTATATTAAGGGTGTAATATCTGTAAAAAAACACTCTTTAATGTTAATTTAAACGCCCTAAAGGGAATTTTATTGTCCCAAATTAACAACTTGAAAAGGTGTATAAAGGGTGTTATATTACCCCGTAAATTGAATGATTTAACACCTCGTAAGGGTGTAGCTCCATTAAGGCAGTAGTTTAGTACCTTAAAGGGAGTAGTTAAAAACTTTAAAGGGAGTAGTTAAAAACTTTAAAGGGAGTATTATAGAACCCTTAAGGGAGTATTGTAGAAACCTGAAGGGGGTAGTGTAACACCCTGAAGGGAGTCGTTTGGAACCCTAAAAGGAGTGGTCTTGTACCAAAGAGGGAGTAGATAATAACCCTGAAGGGAATAGTTTTATACCACAAACTGTTAACAAAGGAACCAAAACGGAGGACATAAGCACCCCATACAGTGTAAATAAACACCCTAGCAGGAAAACTGCTTTTTAAGGTGTAGAATAACATCCTTTATAAACCTGTTAAGGTGTTAAATATGGGACAAGAAAAAACCCTTACAGGTTTGAAAATACACCCTTTTTTTAAGAGTGTGTACAGCATAGTGCAATACGAACCTTGATGGATTCCCAGAGTTTACTTGGGTGTCGCGTGTAACGTAAAGTTGGCGAAGGGCTTTGACCTCGCTTGAACTCTTTACCTGAACTAATTGAATCAACTTGTTCATATGGGACTGCGTGGCTATATGTTCTTCCTTCTGAAACGATTCTTTAAGGTCTGTACTGCTTCCTCGTAATTTTCGTCAGACAAGGAATACGCTTCTACCGCTCGCAGTGCTGGTCGTTCCAGATAGGAATGAAGATAATTTTACTGGTCGATCAGGGCTAACGACACCTTCATCGTTGAGTTCTTCATCAATCTTTACAAGGAGTGTGTCAGTCCATGCTTTGAGGGCTGTCCTGGACTTCAATAGCTTTCCCATGTTGAACTGTCTCAGGAATAAGTTGCAACGTCTTTCTACTTAACTCAGATTCTTCCCAGATTTCGGCATTCGTTATAGAAATATTAACAGCTAGATATATATGGACGTCTTGTTTACAACTTATTAAACTAAAAATATCAGTTCGGGTACGTGTAGAAAAAGATGGCGATATTTACCCTAGTGGTAAAAATGGGAAATGTAATTAATCTAAAACTTAATAAAAATATTCGTATAATTGCGTGCGCCTATTTATATTTACAAAAACCCCCTGGTGGGACGCTAACAATTTTCCCGCGCTTTCCTAACGATTGTAATTTAACGGTTTTATTTATTCGTTGTATATACAGATAGAGCAAAAACACGAGAACCACCAATGGTCTAGAGAGTTAGGAGTAAAAACGCGAACAAGTAAAGAGACCAAGAAGTGGGGCAGAAAAATAAGTTTTATTATTGGGGAAAAATATATTATACAGATATATCGTGGAATAATATTTCTGACATGTGGTAAGTTAGTAAGTATAGTTTGATACACGAATTTACGTATAGATTTATTAATGCAATATACATAAGATTTATAAGAAAGTACTTTTTAAGGCTTATTTACGTATTAGAGGATCTGGGAAATAATTCTTTATATAATTTGTTACGTTTATTCTATACACAATTTTTTTTTAATTATCTTTCAAAGGGAAAGAAAAATTCATGACCCAAGGTAAGCGATAATTTATTTAATTTTCCGTCTCATAAGAGAGTACTTTTCTTCAACGGCTCGTGTCCTTGGTTTAAGAAATGGTAAGCAGAATATTTTCAAATATTTCCACACCGCGTATAGGATGTCCTTAATATATACATTAAAAATACAATTAATCACATACGGATGGGAAACACAACATGTTTATTTAAATTTCTCAATTTGTATCACTTATAACACAGGAGAGATATACAGGGTGTCTACATTTGATCGGCCCAGGCATTTTTCTCAAACACTATACCTTCTAGAAATGTGCAATTTTCAGTATGTACTCTCTCGGTGGAGATCGTTGTTATTTGTGGATTTCAGAAAAATCATGAAATTTTGCACGGTTTCAGAATTTGTAGTTTTTGAACGCTAGGTGGTAGACGAAACGTTTCAATGAGTAAGTTGTAGAGCATACTCGAAATTTCGAAAACCTTTAATGGAGTTGGTATGGTCAAAATCGTACATTTTGTCACTGAAATAATAGGTTATTGTAATGATTGTCTGTGAAAAACGACCTGGACGTCATAACACTAATATGGAAGACACAGTCATCGCCTACTTTGTCGCTTACCCTCGAAAAGTATGAGAATGGCATGCTCCGATTTGGACTTGTCAAAATATTATGTCTGGAGTGTCCTTAACCACCAGAAATTTCACCCAATTCGTGCCACCTAGGAGCAACAAACACAAGGAGAACGCAGCTAGCCTTTAAACACGCTAACGAAGGGTTGTGTACGAATTTCATTGGACGAGCGTCACGAGCCTTTACGCTGAACGTTTTAAGGGCGGGGGAAGAAAATTTCCAAATTTCCCCTTCCGACGGCAGCAGGCGCTAAAGCGTCTAACCAATGAAAACTGTACGCAAGAAAATCCACGACTTTTGACGGGTTGCGTTCTCCTTGTGTGGGGTGTTGTGTTTGTTGCTCCTAGGTGCCACGCTCCACCAAGCACTTCATAATGGTGATCAGCGCCTTAGGTTGGATTTCGGTAACTGGTTCAGTACCATGGTGGATGCCAACGAAGATTTCCTCTGTCTAATCCTGGCGTCCGTCGAGTGTTCCTTTGGAAGGGACGGCCCATTAAACCGCCAGAATAACCAAATGTGTAGTGATGTAAATCCGCACTGGGGATTTCCACATCACAATAGAGTACAATTCCGCTTTAACGTCTGGGCAGGTCTACTAGGAGATCGCGTCATTGGGCCATTTTTTCTTCCGAATCGGCTTAATGGGGTGAGCTACTTGGCGTTTATACTAAATGAAGTAGCAGAAGCATTGGAAAATGTCCCTTTAGTCGACCTGCCACGCCTTTGGTTCTTGCATGATGGTGCACCTCCTCACCAGGAACGACATGTGGTGCAATACCTCCACACCGAGTTCCCTGAGCGTTGGATTGGGAAGAATGGTCCAGTGGGCTGGCCTCCTCGGTCCCCAGATGTGAAACCGCTGGACCTTTACCTGTGGGGATTCGTCAAGGAGGAAGAATACAAGACGCCAGTCACTAGCGAAGACGACTTGCGCCAGAGAATCATTTCAGCGTTCCAACTCGTTCCTCCAGATATGGTCCGTGGTTCATTCCAGAATATGCATTATTGAACCGTATTTGTAAAAAACTTTCTGTAATTCCTTATTATAATAATTGCACTTGTTCTAACACTTACTTTGTTAAAGTAAAACAATGATTTGGCTTAAAACATGTTCATTTTTCACAGACAATCATTACAATTACATGAGGCGTAAAACCATTTGGGTAGTACCAACTTGTTATTTTTCATGACCTATTATTTCAGTGACAAAATGTACGATTTTGACAATATCAACTGCATTAGAGGTTTTCGAGTATGCTCTACAACTTACTCATTGAAACTTATCGTCTACCACCTAGCGTTCAAAAACTACAAATTCTAAAACCATGAACAATTTCACGATTTTTCTGAAATTCACAAATAACAACGATCTCCCCCGAGAGAGTACATACTGAAAATTTCACATTTCTAGAAGGTATAGTGTTTGAGAAAAATGCCTGGGCCCATCAAATGAAGACACCCTGTATAAAAGTGATAAAATTAATCAACCGTTACACCTACAAACTTTACCCAGAGCTAATTAAATATATACCCCTCAAAACAAACTTGAATGCAGTGTTGGGCATTTTCGTCAAAGAGCCGCTCAGCTCACTCACCGCTCGCACTCGCTAGCCTAATACCTGCTCAGCGCTCCTCTCTGTTCACTGTTTTATGAGCGGTAAAATAAGCGCTCCTCTCTTTTCGCTCTTTTTTGAGCGGTAAAATAAGCGCTCCTCTCTTTTCGCTGTTTTTTTGAGCGCTGAAATTGGATCTCCTCAAAAGTCGTAGGAAAAATAGGTCATTGATCCATTAAAGAATGAACAGCGTTGTAGTGGTTTAATATGGCCATGTAAACAAAGATGGTGGCATCTAAAATAAACTTATTGACAGGCAATTAATTAATTATGCACCCCAAAAACCTTTTATACAAAAATATCCGTTACATTCAGGTAAAACAAAGATGGTGGCCACTCAAATAAAATGACTTTAAGGTAATTAATGCACCCAAAAACGTTATCAACCATACGGTGCTTCCGAATTATAATTTCGGAGGCACCGTATGGCTGATAACAATATAAACAAAGATAGCGGCATTTATCCTAATGGTGAAAAGTGTCCATAACGCTCGTTAGTTACGCACCCTTTTAAAATCACATCATAAATTTAAGCACGTTAAGTAATTAAACCTAATTAAAATTAAACACGTACACAACCTGTACCATGCACAAAACACATGTGAAAGTGCGCTCCCACGAATGCAGGTGTATGGTGGTTAACTACTGACGCCCTTTTCTATCCAATTTCGCGTAGTCCTGACATTTTATCTTTTTTCATTTTATTATTTATGTGTCGTCAAAATGCGAAGTTACCGATTGCATTGAAATGTGAATGAAGTTCTCGAAGTTTCTCAGCGTCGTTCAGTTTTGTTGTTCGTTATCATGCAATTATCGCTCGTTTTAAATATTGTGATAATCTGGATGATTTTAGCTGGTTTGACCAAATGTCAACAATCTCAGTCGACGAAGAATCAAAAATGTGGTTACGAGGTAATTCTATATTTCGCTTCTTTACAATTATGGTTTCTCACTGTTTTTCCCGGTTTGAATAGTTAATTTTAATTTATTTTGTGGCTTAATTTTGATGTTTTTCAATTTAAATCTGATTAAATCTAATTTCTTCTATAATTAGGTGATTCGGGCTAATTTTCTGTTTGTAAATTGTTTTTTTTGTTAGCTGTTAACTGGTTTCTATGGCGATATAGAATTACAATTGAATCCGAAATTTGAATAAAATACGCAGGCCAATTAACAACTTTTTATAGTAAATTCAATGTGTATAATCAAGAACCCATAGACGTACCAAGAACATAGGAAAGGAAATTTTGCTGGATCGCCTCTTAATCGATTTTTTTTAAAGACGCGGAGCTATTGAGTCTTCTTCCACTATTGTTACTTCTAAGAAGAAGGCGCGAACCCTTACATATACAGAATTTTACATATTATTTTTAAGTTGGTTTCAAGTTGGCATTAAGTGTCCTCCATTAAGCGAAATTAGAGTTGGTTTTAAGTAGTTTTTAAGTAGGTTTTTAGTTAGTTTAAGTAGCTCTTAGACCGTTTATTTTGTTGGTTATTTAAGTTACTACAGGCGGAAAATATAAAAAGGCGGGGCTTATTTTGAAAATATAGATTAGGAAGCTCCACGGCGGGCTAAAGCTATGATTGCGTGTTCTTAGTACGTCAATGGGTTCTTGGTATAATTTAATCGTTGGTCTGAAGAATATTTTAGGTATAGTAAATCTCAGGTTATCAAATTTTAATTTTCCGCTAAAGATAGCTATTTGTTAATAATTAAATGAAGGTTTGAAATTTTAATTTATATGGTAGCTATTTGTTATTTCTGGATAATTTCCGAGTTATTTTGGTTATCATTTCTGCGGAATTCAGGTTCGTGTTCGGATATTCCATTATACATTTCGCCTATTCTGGGATCTTGGTGTAGGATAACTAGTGTAGTACTACACTCTTAAAATGATTGGGTTATTTTTAACTTAAATTGGGTGGTTTTCGCAACCCAATCTTGGGTCAGTATGCAACCAAATAAAAATTGGGTTATTTAATTTTTTGTAACCCAATTTAAACTGTTTATTTCAATCCAATATTCCGTTAAAGGTTTTTAACCCAATATTTAGTTATAAATTCTACTCAGATATGGATACATTTTAACCGAAAACCTAGTTTAATGTCAATAAAAGTGTGGTCACTCCTTTCCTTTAACCCAATATTTAGTCTAAAGAAGAAACTCCTTTGGTTTAATTTTCTTTTAGTTCGACTATTCCTTCTACCAAAAGTGACATAATTACCAAAAGTGTGTCAATCGAACCTTTTTTTAATGAATGTTACGAGCTAAGTAAAAAGGGGGAGTGGAGAGGGGAGGGTCAACATTGGGGAGGGAAAGAAGTTTCAAAGTAGAAATAATGCCACCTGGTGAGGGCTTCGAGAACTAAGGAAGCACTGGAGAAGGCTAACAGACGTTTTGATTTTTAGCCACTGGACGGAAACGCTACCGCCATCTATCTACGTTTTAATACAAAACACGAAAGAACAAACCAGAAATAAAGGTGCATCGTCTATTCTAGACTAGCTTTCTATGTGGTCTATCTCGATAGCGGCATTCAGTAAATCTTTAGCATTGGAAAGTAAACGAACTTTCACACTTTTAGTAATTATGTCACTTTTGCTTCTACCAAATTAATAATTAAAAAAGTACTGCATTTGGGTTAATTTGTAAGAAACAACCCAAGCAAATAGAACTAACAATAAAGGTTATGTTCCTTCATTGACTAGTTTTGAAGCCTGACACCAATCACTTATTTGTACGAAGAGCTAGTGTCTAAATAATATGATATTATTTGAAAAGGTAAAACGTTAATCATAATTAGTTGTCACATCAATGCCTCTTTGTGACGAATAAGAGGGACGATTTTTATTTCACAAAAAATTGCATTGAAGTTACTTTGTTCTTTGTAATCAATGAGCTATATTTTAAGACACTGGTACCTTGTCTTTAAATTAGTCCTTAAACCTTATAAGAGAGTTAAACAAATTATATATGGTAAAAACACTTTTAATACCATTTAACCAATTTTAACACTTAACACTTTTAAAGAAATTTACACATTTCTGTGGAAAATTTGCCTTAAGGGGGAAGAATACAGTAAAAGCCTCTTTTTCGTCCAAGCTGACGTTTCTGTTTTAACAAATACATAATTGAATTATATTTTTCTTATTAGGCTGAACCTTCCTCTAGTGCTTTAAATAATTTTGATAATTATAATATTAATAGTTAACGAGATATAAGTTCCTAACTATAGGGTAGTTTGGGCGCTTGCCCAACTTGTTTAGCTCCGGGGGTCCGAATTAAAACGTAATAACTTAATTACTTTTAAATTTAAAATTGGAAAAATTATTTTAGGCACTAAACAAGAGGCCTGTTTTACACTGAAATATTATTTTTTTTAAGTTAAAATACAAAATTAAAAGAGTTTAGCTTGAAATATCGCGAAAGTAGACAATGCCCACTGTAGTCTTCCCTAAGGCTCTAACAGAGTGACTTACAAAACTATTTAGTATTTTCCTTACCAAAAATTCAAAAAAAGGGTCTTGGATAACCTCCCACATCCAGCGACATTTTACTAGATAGCATACATGTAGATCCAAAACGTTGAAAATCTTAAAACAAGTGTCGACTGCTTAAGCAGCGAGCTCTGATGAAAAAACCCATCCACTATAAAATAACACGTAACACAAGTAAGTACATGTTGGCTGCTGTTCTTGCAACATTTTATGTATGCTGAAACATCACTGTTATTACATTTACATACTGGTAGGTTATGTATGAAAGTTTTCACTACTTCCATCATTCAGGGTTTCACTAAAATTTGGGTTAAATTTGTTAATAGTACCAAAGAACACAAAATGTGTTAAAAGTAACCTAAAAAGTGTTGTAAAAGTTCACTAAAATTTGGGTTAAATTTGCTGACCCAAAATATTGACTCAAAATTTAAATACCCAATTAAAATAATCAAATTTAGTTATGTTTTACCATTTTTAGGTTAAAAAATCAACTAATTTTTTTATCCAATTATTTTAAGAGTGTATGGTGTAATTTAACTGCAATAGTTCGGGTTGGTGTAAGCTACACTCTTAAAACAAAAGGTGTATTTTCTTGTCCCATATTTACGCCTGCTTTAGAGGAGTCCTAGTATAAAGTGTATCTCAGATGATCGCAGAGCTCTGCCCTTGGACAATAGTTTACAGTGAATTGAGTACAGGGAAATATTTCAATTTAGGCTATAAAGTGTACCTTTCAGTGCCAGAAGAAACGAAAAGTATCAGCCTACTTAAAACCTCATTTATCTTTCGTCACTCTGATAGGCTTGCAATCCAGGGAAAGCCGGAATGCTGAACGTTCACATAGTTTGTCACACCCACGATGATGTAGGATGGGTTAGTTCACATTTTTGTTTTACTTTAAAAACACACATTCCATTTTCAACTCGAATTAATTTAAAATTTAATTTAA
Source organism: Leiobunum rupestre (assembly GCF_980474605.1). NCBI lineage: Eukaryota > Metazoa > Arthropoda > Arachnida > Opiliones > Sclerosomatidae > Leiobunum > Leiobunum rupestre. The sequence goes on from NC_143392.1 coordinate 42,396,121, forward strand.
GGTATTGACGGTGCAGCAGTATTATCAGAGGTGTAAGTGTTATCATGGACAGTAAATTAAGAGGACAGGTTTTCGATAGCCTTCCACAGTGCATTTTATTTCTCCCCGCGTATCAATCAGCTCGAGAGACTCCGAGGGAGTCTTGCGAGGTCGTTTGTACCACGTGATCTTAAAATTTCAAAATGGCAATCTAATGCGGTTGATATTGTTACGTAATTTTTGGCGCTTTATATTTTAGTAATTTTTTATTTTGGTTTTTTAATTCAATAAAAATATCAACTGATATTTAGTATATCATATTTAATCTATAAAAACGTGAAAAAATACCTTTTGGCGTAAAAATGTACTTCGTGTTTATCTTTTTTCTTTTTTCGAACAGTATCGTCCACTCTAAGCGATACTTGTTTTTTTAAAATAACCTTGGACGACTCCCTTAGTGTGATTGGTTTACGGGGGCTAAAAACCAGGCTTTTTACCGATCCTCTAAAATCTACTATCCATGGTGTTATAAGGAATTTAAAAGGTCGCAGCATCGTTTGAATTTTGAGGGTGGGGCTACCAGTCACGTGACGAAAGGGGAGTAGTCACCTGAAATTCTTTCCGAATTTTTCAAACGATTTTGTGGACCTTTAATTCTGAAATGGGGACGAATAAAAAAATTATCCATTTATGAAGATGTTCGTGAAATCATAAATTCTGTGATCTTTAATCTGAACCAAGACGAGAACCGACGGTTCGTGTACGTCGAATCTGCCTTCTTCCACATGTGGTGGGAAGAGCAGTCCCTCGAAATGAAAAATATAGTCAAAGATCTCGTTCGAGCTGGTATGATCCCTATATCAGTATCTTTCTATGGAGAGGTCGGCGTACTCCGTTTTTTGCGCTACTCGTTCGTCAGTTTCAAGTCTGAAACAACGTCACTGTGCGTTTTTGCGCCATCTATATAGTTATTATATAAAACATCATTTTATAGTACCAATATAATAATTTTATCTTCATAATTATTAAAAATAATATCCTAATATTTGAACAAATTTTATTTTATATAAATATGTTAATATTCAACAGATGGAGCATCGTAAGTCTTCCATATTTTACGTGTAAAAAATCGTATTAGTTCCACTACCGGTCGTTAGATGGCAAGACGAGATGCTATGATATTTTGCCTTTTACGTGCTCTCAGGCGCAGAATACGCTCGTGACCTCTCCATAAAACGATCCTGCATATTATCATAAGCCTATCAACCCTAAGTTTGAAACGCGCATAGCGCCCTTTGTACCACCACTGGACGGGCGAAAAAGAAGAAATCAGGCGATAGTATCGGCACCTGGTATAGATAAATTGAAGCTTCTTCCTTCCCCCTTTCTCTCTCTACGCACCTCTCTCTTACCAAAGCAGCTGGCATCATGCATTGCGGGACGCGTTACGTTTCTCTTTTCCGCCACCGGGTGGATTTAGCGCTGTACTTTCGACAGTCGTTAGCTTGAACCAACACGGCCTTTCGATTCAAACTTAGGGTTGATAGGCTTATGATATTATGCATATACTGTTGTCGTTATTTGAGGTAAATTAACGAACGACCTTTTCATTAGGGCGCTTGGAGTTTGTGGGCGGTGGTTGGGTTATGAATGACGAAGCCGTCACTCACTACTCGTCCATCATCGATCAAATGACCCTCGGGATGCGTTTCTTGAACGACACCTTCGGAGATTGCGCCCATCCTAAGACGGTGTGGCAAGTCGACCCTTTCGGACACTCCAGGGAACAAGCGTCTTTGTTTTCCCAAGTAAAGAAACTTTTGACATTGACAGAGGTCACGATGACTAATTTATCTCTCGCACTTTGTAGATGGGTTTCGATGGGGAATTCTTAGGAAGAATTGACTACCAAGATATTGAAGTCAGGAGAAAACGGAAAACGATGGAGTTCCTTTGGAGGGGTAGTCCTTCTTTGGGTCGTAACACCGAACTCTTCACTGGGGTCTTGCCCAACCTTTATTGGCCGCCTAAAGGCTTCTGTTACGATGTGAACTGTTGGGATGAAGAAATTACAGTAATGTTCCTATTCAACAATACGTGATTCTTATAAATTAGACTAAAACTTGCGTTTCAATGCAGGACCAAAATGCCTTGCAAAAAGCCTACGATTTTATACATTTAGTCAAAGAACAAGTAAGTAATTTAGTTAACCAACGCGTGACTGGAGTCTTAAAATATTTCACATGAACTCAGGCTAAGCAATACAAATCAAATCACACGATCATAACAATGGGGATGGATTTCTACTACCGACACGCCGGAAAATGGTACCGCAACTTGGAACAACTGATGGGGAAAATCAACGAATTGGTACTTAGTTTAAATTATTCACTATTTGACCACAATACTGGACTAATAGAAATTAAACGCGTAGCAAAAGAACGGAAGTGACGTCAACATATTCTTCTCAACTCCCGCTTGCTACTTGAAATCCCTGAATGGTCAGAAGGTCAATTGGCATACGGAAACGGAGGACTTTTTCCCTTACTCTTTGGAGGCCAATTCCTACTGGACGGGTTACTTCACCAGTCGACCAACGTCGAAGTATTACGGACGGAGGGCTTCGGCTTTTTTGCAGGTAAGCAATTCGAAACGGCGGCGAATATAGAGCTACGAATGATTATTTTTGCGTCTTTTTGGTAGACTTGCAAACAAGTAACGGCTTTTGGCATCATGCCGAATGCGAACCTCTTCTCCCTGCGTAAGTATCTCTTCTTTCTAAGGTTTCTTTTTAGAGCTGTGCGAGTAGTGGTCTAAGGCAATCGAGTCGGGTATCGAGTACGAATTTAGGAGCTAGTTTTATACAAGTAGTTAGGAAATTAAATAAAACATTAGTATAAACTAGTTTTCATTGCTGAAAAATATTCCTTTAATTTAAATGAACCACAGTTTCCACAACTTTAGTAACCTTAAAGCTAGGAGCAACAAACACAAGGAGAACGCAGCTAGCCTTTAAACACGCTAACGAAGGGTTGTGTACGAATTTCATTGGACGAGCGTCACGAGCCTTTACGCTGAACGTTTTACGGGCGGGGGGAAGACAATTTCCGAATTTTCCCCTTCCGACGGCAGCAGGTGCTAAAGCGTCTAGCCAATGAAAAACGTACACAAGAAAATCCACGACTTTTGACGAGTTGCGTTCTCCTTGTGGGGGGTGTTGTGTTTGTTGCTCCTAGCTTAAAGTGTCTAGTGGGATATAAAAGACTATAGTATACTAGGCTACTAGCCTAATTATAGTAATTAATAGTAAAATAACAATACAATACACTTTTATTTTAATTATTATTGTACCGTCTGTCCGTATATGGCTTAAGAAGTTAAGACTCCTGAGTCCTAACGCCGGCCGACACGCGAACTCGTGAAGAGACGTCAAAGTGACACTCCAAACCAAAACTTCATAATATTGTTTGGACAAATACTGCGCAGGCGCACCACGTATTAAAAACCGTGATCCATCCCCAAGGTCATTCAAAGCATTTGCTGTTTTTACATCATGTAGGTAACCTTTATTATTGCCACCCCAAAAAGTTGCAAATGCCCCTCTTTGAACTTACAAGTTAGAGCAGCTTCTTCGAGTAATCGAGTACCCGACTATGCAATTTTTTGGTACTCGATAATCGACGAGTATTTTAAAATTATTTATTCGAGGTTGAGTTCGAGTACTCGACTTCAAAAACTGGCGAGTAATCGATGATGTTCGAGTACTCGCACAGCCCTATTTTTTTTAATTTCACGACTTCTTTTAATAATAGTAATCGTACGTTGTTTGTTGATTGTAGAATCCGCCGTGGGTGTCATGCAACACCACGACGCTCTTTCGTGAGTGTTTTGTTCCGGGTTTATTTCTCTAAACAGTCGTTGCGAAACACTTTGACAATTTCCTTCGTTTACGTAGTGGTACGGAAAAACTGCACGTGGCCCACGACTACGCCAAGTCCTTGTCTCAGGGTATCGCGGAGTGCCAAAACGAAGTGAAAACCGCCCTCAGTAGAATCATGTCCAACGTGTCCATCAGTCTCGATTTGCATTTTTGTAATCTTCTCAACCAAACCGAATGTATCGTCAGTGAGACTCAATCTTTGGTATTTAGAATTTTCGTAATATGATCGTTTATTGATCATAGTTACGGTCTAATTATGAATTCCATTTAGTTTCAGCTGCTGGTTTACAATTCTTTATCGAGAGAAATTACCTCGTTCGTAAGACTGCCAGTTACGGGTCAGGCTTACGAGGTTCTGGACCATAATTCTAGACCCCTTCCAGTACAAGTAAGAACGGAGGGTTAATGAACTACTTGCCAGTACAGTCCAGTACAGCGAATTAAATTCAACCCTAAGTCTATAATAATGTTCCATTAGTGTGCCTGTCTAATTAATTACGGTTAGCTATGTTTCAAGTGACTTGCCACTTAAAGATTGACCAATTTATAGGAAATAGACGCTTCAATAAAACATCTTCAATCACCAAGAAGTAATATTTCTTAGAGCCAGGACCTGCAAATTACTGTTTGTATGTTGAATTAATGAAAACTTTTCACCTGTAAACATAACGTCGTGTTTTTGCTAAGCTAATAGTTACCTGGTTAAAATGGAACACTTGTGGCCAAATATACAGTTGATAAGTTTCCATTATTTCAAAAGCACTATATAAACAGTAACTTGCAGGTCGTGACTCTCGGAAATATTAATTCTGGAAAATGTTTTGAAGCGCCTATTAAAATAGTGCTGGTTGTTGATTACGTCATAGGGTTTCTTTTCCGGGGTCTCAGTACGCTATCACTATGAAGCAAAGAGCACGAATTAGGCCTGATGACTAAAAACGTGCTCTCAATAAAACGTTTAACACCCGTAACTGACATATTTATGCGAAACATAATTGTGCACTTTACCATTCATGATTTAAAATTGTCATCTACCCCAGATCATTCCGCTGCAGCAATCACTCTCTCGAATTCCCGAACGATCCAGCGTGTCCACCTTTGAGTTGGTGTTCCCACTGACGCTACCCGCCTTGGGAACTACCACGTACACCGTGCGCCAGTTGCAGGACCTCACTCCTGTCCAGGACAGGGAAAGGGTCGTTTACTCACCCAGAAGCGACAGTGTCGATTATCTTGTCATTCAAAACGAAGTCAGATTCCCGATAAACACTTACCCTTCAAACCCAGATGGGGTACTTAAGAATATTCTCACTTTCAGCATATCAAAGCCAAGGTGAATTCCATCACTGGTCTTTTGGAGAAAGTTGAAATCAATGGACGGGAAATCAGCTTCAAGCAAAACTATAATTATTACACGTCGCTGCCAGGATTTCAGAGCGAGAAAGCGTCGGGTGCCTACTCGTTCAATCCTGTCTTCGAGATACCAATACCCGTCTCCAACAAAGTCAACGCGTCCGTCGTTAAGGTACGACATTACGATTTCCTACTTGCGAAGCTTATTTATTTCTACCATGCATATACACTCTAAGAAATTGGGGAGTTGATTCAAACCGTTTTAACACTATTTGTACACTTTTTCATGAGTCGAAATTTGACACTGCTAGGGGCGTTTTATTACACAAATCAAACCCCGTATTAACACCTTCAAGATTTTTGTCTAAAAAATACGGTGTAAAAAATGAGATTTAAAACTCTTTTTCCACACTATTTAAACACTTTTTTATCATTTTTGTTTGTGACACAAAATATTTCCAATAACCGTGTAATAATACACCTTTAAATAGTCATTTTGCAACTTGTAAGCTTTAAATCACACCTTTAAAGTTGTTAATACACCCATTTCAAGAGTAAAATCACACCCGTGAAGGAGTTAAAAGTAACCTTTAGAGGTGTAAATAAGCCATTTTAAAGAATAAAATAACACTCTTAAAGGTGTAAATTCGCACTTTAAATATAAAATTTGTACCTGCTGAGAGTTGAATCACACCTCTAGAGGTGTAAATAGGTTCGTTTAAAGAGTAAAATCACACTTTTAAAGGTGTAAAATCAGACTTTTAAAGGTGTAAAATCAGACTTTTAAAGGTGTAAAATCAGACTTTTAAAGGTGTAAAATCAGACTTTTAAAGGTGTAAAATCAGACCTTTAGACCTGTGTAAAATCAGACTTTCGAAAGTGTAAAATCAGACTTTCAAAAGTGTAAAATCAGACTTTCAAAAGTGTAAAATCAGACTTTCAAAGATGTAAATTCACTTGGTAAGAGATAAATAACACCTATAAAGGTGTTAAAATGCCTTTTTGAAACGTACATTCCACCTACAAGAGCTCAATAACAATTTTAATGGTGTTACTATGTCATTTTTGTAGTGTTCTAAAAACCTTTTATTGGTTAAAAAACCATAAAAACAAGTTGGCAAGCTTGCCAAAATATACCTCTCCTCGGAAGAATTGTCCCTAGTGGGATTAATTTCTCGAGATGATCCTTAAAGATATATCTCGAGTGGTAAAAATTGACGTCAATAACTTTATAACAGCGTAAAGGACTATCGTAAGGCTGTTTTTGAAAAACACCGAAGCTTAACAAGCGTCGGTGGCTAAGGTGTTAGAGTAAATCTCTCCACACAGCAGACCCGGGTTCGATTCCCGGCCGGCGCCAATAAATCTCAAATAGACACTAAGACGAATACCGTGAACAATTGGTGGAAACCCTGCCATTGTAAGTTGAGAGGTTGTTAAACACTCAGCATTCGGTCCGTCCCGAAAGTCAACAAGAAAACGTTGGAGATAAAATGCACGAACACACAACCAACACAAACATAACACAACCATCACTAACACAACCAACACTAACATAACACACTCAACACCCAAAACCGTCGTAACACAAACTAAACATTCACACCCTACTCATAAACATTAAAATAACGTAATATCCAATCAAACTGCATCCACACTGTCGCGACGGTGAGCGTAAAACCATCAAAACCAAACCCAACCGCATTGTAATCCGTTAACGCTCACCGTCAAACGGTGGTTTTGCCATCCATTAGTCTTCGCTCCCTAATTCCTAGCAACTGCGAACGCGGTGATTTCAACACAAAGCGTACGCAGTGATTACACTTTGCCCCGAAAATGCGTACGCGTTCGCAGGACACACACACCCACACACACACCCACCCACAGACAGACACGGTGATTGTACCCTAGGAGAGTTAAAAAGTGTTGCAGTTTACAGCACGACAAACCGGGCGCAGCGGTAAAATTATGCAGAAAATTTACAAAAACGTTCAGTATAACTAAAGCAACGCCACAACGAACATGCTTTGCCTAAGACGTAATTTTAACTGCGACAAAGAGCAATCATGCCCGGGTGCAGTGGCGTAGCGTGGGCCATTGTCGCCCGGGGCGGAATCATAATTCCAAGGAGGATAGGAAGAGAGGCGAAGTAGAAGGGATGAACGTGCCAAAATCATCCTTGTAAAAGGGGGAAATTTTGCCGGCCTCCTAATGGTGGCGCCCGGGGCGGTTCGCCCCTCCGCCCCCCCCTCACTACGCCACTGCCCGAGTGTTTTATACCGAAAACCAAGTGCGACAAAAGTAGTCTTATCTGCTAAAAAACAGAATGACATATAGATAAAATATGCATAAAAAACTACTGATTATTGATGGCTTAAGAACAAAAAATGTCTTCATCTCATTTTCTTAAGTGATCACCCTCGATGAAAATATTACTTAAGGCGTAATGGCTGATCGTCTCGGACCAGGTCTGTTGTATAGAATGGTGAAATTCGGGGTTATGAATCATTTCATTGGCCCAGGCGTTGTAGATTTAATATTGTTATTTAACTAATAAAAATGGCGTATTAACACTTTTAAAGGTGTGATTTAACTCTAACAAAATGGCGTATTAACACTTTTAAAAGTGTGATTTAACTCTAAGAAAAGGGCGTGTTAACACCTTTAAAGGTGTGATTTAACTCTACCAAAAGGGCGTATTAACACTTTTAAAGGTGTGATTTAACTCTAACAAAAGGGCGTATTAACACTTTTAAAGGTGTGATTTAAAATCATTTAACTCTAACAAAAGGGCGTATTAACACTTTTAAAGGTGTGATTTCACTCTAACAAAAGGGCGTATTAACACTTTTAAAGGTGTGATTTCACTCTAACAAAAGGGCGTATTAACACTTTTAAAGGTGTGATTTCACTCTTAATTAAGGGCGTATTAACGCTTAAAAGGTGTGATTACACTCTTAATAAAGGGCGTATTAACGCTTAAAAAATGCGTCATAACTGATTAAAAGTGCGTTTACATGTTATTGGATTTGTTGTTTCACGAACTGTTTAACAACCGGTTTAATTGTTTGGTTAAGGTGTTGAATCTGGGTTGGACTTATCAAATTGAGTGGAAATGGTGTTAGAACGGCGTGAAATGAATCCCAATTTCTTGGAACGTTTATCTTATTTAAACATTTGTATATAGTGTTGCCACACTATTTTTACACCTTTAAAAAGTTGCTCCGTTTTGGAAGTGTTAAAACGGTGTGAACGAGGTGTAACACTTTCTTAACACCTTTTAAACACCCCTATTTCTTAGAGTGTATAACAATTTCTTTTATAAACGGTTGGCCAAGGTTAGGTGGTAACACTCGACGCGTTTTAAGCCAATGAAGAGTAACTTACGATTTGCGTTTCACAAAACTAATTCCTTAGATTTAACGCGATAATCGACAAAACAAATTACTTCTAGTTTTTAGAAAAATGCCGGTTCAAGTACGAAATTTGTTAATTTGAGTAATATCAATATTCTTGCTTATTCTCGTTCAATCGAAAAGATTCACGTTAAAAATATACGAAATAAAATTTGATGCTAAGCTTTGGCAATAAATTACTATGGAAGTGTGGATCGCGGTAAGTTTACATAGTTATAACAATGAAGGCCAGTTCATTTCTAATTTTGTAGTAGAAATCATTAGATTCATGATATTTCTTAATGTAATTTTCTTTTGACTAATAACAATAATTTATTCAGGGTGATTTAGTCCAAGAAATCCGACAAGAATTTAGCTCGTGGGTCAGTCAAGTCATCCGACTATACAAGGGCAAGCCATACATGGAGTTCGAGTGGATTGTGGGGCCCATTCCAACCACGTAAGTCATTTTACCCTTCATCCGAACCGTAGAAGCAATTTGTTGACAATGGCTATAATTCTTTAGAGATAATTACGGAAAAGAAGTGATCAGCAAGTTCGAGACGCCGTTTGAAAGTAACGGGACATTCTACACCGACTCCAACAGTCGCGATTCCATCAAGAGAATGTAAGCTATATTACGGTCCATGACTCTATTACCTTATGACAAATGGTTTTTGTTCCAGACGTAACTTCCGTCCAACTTGGAATCTGACCGTCTTGGAACCCGTTGCCGGAAATTACTATCCCGTAACGGGTTGGATATATCTCCGGGACAAAGCCACCGACACGCAACTAACCGTCTTACCCGATAGAGCCCAAGGAGGCTCTAGCATCCACGATGGTTCCTTGGAACTAATGGTCAGTGTTGATTTCTGTTGCCAACCCGATTCCTTTACGAAATAAAGACTTTTTTATGGTAGGTTCATCGTCGAACGTTGTACGACGATGGTTACGGGGTGGAAGAAGCGTTGAACGAGTTGGGTTTGGATGGCAAAGGCCTAATAGCTCGAGGGAAACACTGGGTTGTCGTGAGTCCCGTGAGCGAGGCCGCCAAACACATCAGAGAGTTGAGCAAAGAGTTGTACCACGAACCCGATTTCATTTTCAGAACTACCAACGAATCCACCTTCGCCTCCGACGAACAGCTATTGCACGTTAGTATTTGACGTATTTCATCTCTTTATGTATAGTGAAACCAAGGATCAATAAAATTACCCTAAAAACCGTGAACTAATCATTTTAGTATTCCTATTTGAGCCGCAACCTACCCGCCAATGTCCACCTATTATCTCTGGAAATGCTCAACAACTTGGAAGTTCTAGTCAGACTGGAGCATATGTACGCCAGCGAGGAGGACTCCACCTATTCCAAGCCAGCTTCAGTTCCATTGAGGGTAATTGACGCGCTTTTCCAATAGTTCAATGGCGGACTATACATTTCTTACCTCAGCATTTGGCGCGAAATCAAAAGGCCTTCATTTATGTGTATTTAAAACAAAGTACTGTAAATCTGCCAACGCTGCTATTTTTTTGACCGTCTGATATAAGTTTGCCTAGTAGCTATGTTTCTCCAGACCAAAAATGACTAATGTTTGCGCCAGAGTTAATTCAACTTAAGTAGGTTGGCTTGCGGAAGCATATATACGAATGGCGCCCATAAGTGAGACTCGTTTTCCCAAAATTCTCAAATAGCAGGCAACCTTGTATAAGTTGAATAACCCTGGTTTGCGCAGGCGAAATACGATTCCTTGACGGTTTCCCGACCTTATTTATAAATATAGACTAAAGCCCAGTTCACATTATTCAGTTATTTGTGCCACTTAACTGTATCCAACTAATTGTAAGCAAGAAAATTGTATAGTGTGAACAGACAAATTGTAATAATTTTTCCCTCTTTTTCTGTTCACACTATACAATTTTCTGGCTTACAATTAGTTGGATACAGTTAAGTGGCCAAATTAATTGTATAGTGTAAACTAGGCTTAAAACTCGCAATTTTGGCTTGGTTGGTGACCACATCAATTTTTCTCCTTCTACTTCAGAACCTTTTCTGTCCATTTTCAATCGAAACTGTACGGGAAACCACTCTCTCAGCTCATCAGTATCTAAATACCGTCGAGAAACTACGATGGAATGAGAATCAAATGTTCGGAGATGCTACGGAGGACGCATCTAACGCGACGGACTCGTCTACAGTGCCTAGATCTGCCTCAGGTATTCAGTTCTATTTTCGCTTTTAACATCAATGTCGTCACATAAGTAGTAGCAAACGTACATAATATACAGGGTGTTTCAAAAGGTTTAGCAAATATTTTAAAGAGTTGTATGCCTGTTTTTTTCCCCCATTTTCCTAAGATGAGTTAAAAGAGCGCCAGTGAACTTCAAAGTGTGGCCTACTAGCCCCGGGAAGTAGGCTACAACAAGCGCAAAACCAAGCAGCAGGGAAACGCGAACATTAAGGTTTGGGTTCGTGGGATAGGTAAAAAAGGACTTTGTAAACAAATCGAGGTAACCAGCGTAAAAAAGTAAACTTAAACAGCATTTAAAATCCCTGCTGCTTGGTTTGGCGGTTTTTGCAGCCTACTTCCAGGAGCTAGTAAGCCACACTCTGAAGCTCTCCGGCACTCTTTTAACTCATCATTAGAAAATGAAAAAAACCAGGCATACTTCTCCACTCACCCCCTGCAACTCCTTCAAATTTTTGCATAAATGTTTGTCACTCCGCGTAATATCAAAGGGAATAAAAACTCTAGTGCAGCGGTTACCAAAAGGTGTTCCGTGGAACCCTGGGGCTCAGTGAAAGGTTCACAGGAGCTCCAAACCATAAGCTAAAGCTTTAGCCTAACTCTATAATTTACCTAAATGAGTCAGTTAGCTGAAATAATTACTACGCGGTAATAGTGAGTGTAGGCTAGGAGCAACAAACACCAAGAGAATGCAGCTTTAAAACACGCTAACACAGTGTTGTGTACAAATTTCATTCGACGAACCTTTGCGCTGCACGTTTTACGGAATGGGCCCAATGGGGGAAGACAATGTCCGTCTAACCAATGAAAATTGTAAACGGGTTGCGTTCTCCTTGCGTGTGGTGCTGTGTTTGTTGCTCCTAGGTGTGGCATGAAGGGCTTGCCACTACCCTCCTAAGCTTTGTAACCCGGCTACCTGTTTAAAGGCATTAAAAGTCGCTAGTTGAGTACGGCTTAAGGTTGTGCCAAGGTTATTAGCGTAAATGGTTATTATTTTTATACACTTACGTGAAACGTAGTTTTACACATCTGTATGAAATATCAAAAACCGTAAAAAACTGTGGTTTTTGTAAACGCAGATAACGCCATAGTGGATAAGCTGGTCAGCAACTCGAATAGCACCACAGAGTTCTTGCCGGACCAGTCCGCTAACGTCCAGCAGCAGCAGACCAAAGATGACTTCGAGATCGTACTCGAACCGATGCAAATCCGAACTTTTATCGTTACTATCAGTCGCGATCTATTTTGTTAAATAGATAAAACAAATAAATATATTTTTTAGTTAATTGTTTACGATGTAAACATACAACTTTATGTCGCTTTTATACAGCTGCTCGGCTACGACCAAATAAATGAAATATTCTAACCATGTTGATAAATCGACTATGATGAACAGTGCCCCCGCCAGCAGTAGGCACAAGTAGGCACGTGCCTATGTTCAAAAATTTTAGGCCTATTTTAGGGGCCTCTAAAAGTTTAAAAAAATTGCCTCTGGGGCCTCCAAATGTGATTTTTAAATTTTATTTATTTTTAAAAATTGGTCAACTAGCCCCCTAAAAAAAGAACTCCCATTCAATTCCAATTTCCAAGAGTCCTAAATGGCCCTAATAAAACGTTCCCTTTTGAACCACCTATACTCGAAATCAATATTACTTGAGTACCCAACCAAAGGCAGCGAACTCTGTGGTTTCTGCTTTTGGTAGTGTACTCTGTTAACATTGATATAGAGTATATGACAAAAGACTGGCCCGGGATGGGGAAGTCCGTCGTGCAAGGAAAGCAGCAAAAAAACCACCTGTTCGCCTCAGTGATAACTTAGCTCCAACCAACACAATAAACATAAGCTTAGTTTCTAGGAATTCTACAAAAGGGGGCATAAAGTGAGAAACTGGATTTCTTTAATACGACTTAAACCGTTGCAACGCTTAAACGAAGGGAAATCCCCGCGGAGCTGAAGTCGAAGCGTAAAGCATCGTACCAGTCACTACTTTGAATAGAGAGCGTCCTGGGGATTAGGGTTTTTTCTTTTTTACTCCTTGTCCCTTTGGCGAAATCACGTGATATCAGTGAGCACTGATCGTAGAGAAAGGACCTAGACCTTCGGTGGTCGGACTTGCCCCAGATAACGCGCGTTTTTTCATTTCGTTTTCTGCTCCTGAACAAACAGGTAGTTCTCAATTTCGATTCTCTCCCAGTCAAATTTTTTCTAAGTCTCTTCCGAGACTAACTTTGCCAGTACAGCCTTTTTAAAGGCTATTTAGCTGTTTTAAGCTAATTTTTAAACAGCCTTTTTCAAGGCTAATTAGCTATTCTAGCTAAATTATTCAAAAAGCCCTTTTCAAGGCTAATTAGCTATTCTAGCTAAATTATTCAAAAAGCCTTTTTCAAGGCTAATTAGCTATTCTAGCTAAATTATTCAAAAAGCCCTTTTCAAGGCTAATTAGCTATTCTAGAAAAAATATTTCAACCGCTTTTTTCAGGTCTTTGATATAGCTGGTATTATTAAAAAGTCTGTTTGAAGACTACATAGCTTTAACTAAGCTTTATTTTCTTAAACCTTTTTAAGGTTATTTCGCTATTAGTATATAATAGTAGCATTTTCAAATATGAGTACCAGAAAATTTTTATCTGGGTCCCAAAAATGAGAAAAATGGAAAAGGGAAGATAGTTTCGTTAGTAATCAGAAAGGTGCAATGGCACGTTTTTTGAAATCGTCGGCGCAAAGCCATAACTATAGTTCTGAGAAAAACCTAGTCAAAGAATTGGGAAAGGGTTTAGAATCCTTGGAGACTGATAACAGTCACTGTTTTAGTAATACTGCTGAAGTTCTTCCAAACGTCAGTACTGATATGGAAATGGAACTGATTCATGAAGGAGAAATTGCAGAAGTAATTGCAAACCCCAACTCTAACCATGCACAAAATACATCAAACAACGTGTCCAATTCAAAATAAATGGGCTTACACGCGTTGAATAACTTGGATATTAGTCTAGATAAAGATTGCCTTCCAGTTCAGCCTAAACTAAATCCTTTTCCTAAAAGATTAATTGGCGGTAAAAATCGAGGTTTCAATTCTTCTTGGTATGACAAATATCAAATGATTGAATATTCAGTTGCAAAGGATGCAGTGTATTGTTTTTGTTGCCGTCATTTTTTAGGCAGTAGAAACACTGCATTTCTAAAGGGATTTTCGGATTGGAAAAACATGGGGACACAATTCGAAGAACACTTCACTTCCAACAAATCTTCTCACCAACTAGCCTACAAAATGTACTTAGACTACATGGAATCCAAATCCCGTGGATCAATAGTTTGCCAGGTTAACGACCACCATAGACTAGACGTTATTAGAAACAGAGAGGTCCTATCTACACACGTGGAAGTGATTATTTTATGTGCCCAACAAGATTTAGCACTTCAGGGGAACACTTACACATCCGCCGACAATATTGGGAATAGGGGAAACTTTATTGCAATATTAGATATTTAAAAAAAATGTCATGACTTAAAAGCAAGTTTAGTGAGAAAAATTATTGTTCAAGAGGTCAACTACTATAGGGTAGTTTGGGCGCTTGCCCAACTTGTTTAGCTCCGGGGGTCCGAATTAAAACGTAATAATTAGATTACTTTGAAATTTAAAATTGTCAAAATTATTTTAAGCACTAAACAAGAGGCTGTTTTACACATCAATATTAATTTAATAAGTTAAAACACAACAATAAAACAGTTCAGCTTGAAATAGCGCGAAACTAGACAATGGCCACTGTAGTCTTCCCCCTTAACAATGGGGGAGACAAGCCTTAATAAGTAGTTGATGAATTTGGGTAAAGAGGTAATCGTAGGGTGGAATTCTTCGATTAAAAGTAAAGTTGGTAATATTTATTTGTAAATAATATACTTAATAATAAAAAATTTATTAATTTAATAATAATAAATCTTTTATTAATTTAATAATAATAACATTTTTATTAATTTAATAATGATAAAATTTTTATTAATTTAATAATGATAACATTTTTATTAATTTAATAATAATAATTTTTTTATTAATTTAATAATAATAAAAATTTTATTGATTTAATAATAATAAAATTTTTAAATAATTATATACAATTTGGCTAGTTAAAGAACAACAAAAATTACAAAGGAGTTTTTATGGGGGCCTCTTAATCACGCAGTGCCTACTCGCGAAAAAATCCTGGCGGGGCTACTGATGATGAAAATTTTAAGTTAGAAATTTTTTATTGACAAATACGTTATTTCTATACTATTTGTCCCTGAATGAAAATATAAAAATTATATTAAAAGTTATAGCAAGAATGTATTTATTTATACTCAGGGAGAATGAATATGTCGAGAATCTCGGCATATTCATTCTCCCTGAGTATAAATAAATACATTCTTGGTTATAGGCTCACGTACTACGAGAATGTTGGTTTTTTACGGCACTGCTTTAAAAATAAGCGTATTCCAACCTGTCATGGCGACTAAAGCGCGGCGACAGCAAATGTGGCGCCATCTCTGGATTAATAACTCAATACTTAATTAGATAAGCCCCAAAGATTCTAGAAACTATCGTCTGCTATTAGAAATTCAGCTAAAATGACTAAAGCGCATGCGCGATAAGTGGATCAATGGGAGATATGTAGGCCTCTCAATTCCAATGAGGTAGAATAAATAGATATCCAAACAAATCTGGGATTCGCGGGACACGTGTTATTTGAGTAGTAGAATTACGCTTAAGTTTCAACTTTATCTAATCGTTTTAGCGCCATCTGTTTCTATAAGCAGACATTTTGGCAAAATATGTTAAGGTTTAGTTTAGCAATAACACGATAGATGGCGCCAACACGATTTGATTAAGTCCATTTACTAGAGCTAACTCTCCAACTCAACAAATACTATCCCGCGAAACAATAGGTCCTGGAAGGTGGATTTGGATCTCTATTTATTCTACCTCATATTGGGCGATTCACCATCATAGCAATTGAAACTAAAAATGTTTAGCGATCATACATTTGAGTTGCTAGGTATTACACCATCAGAACCAAGCAATTTAAGCAACCGAGTCAATGGTAAGAACTTAATTACGGTAATTCGTAGTCCTAGAGTATCAGGCCCGGACTGGCTCCTTTGGTGGTGTGGGAGTATGGAATAAAAATCTAAATGGTTATTTATAGGACAACAAATAACGTTTAAAGTGTAATTGATTCTACGTGCACATTAATTTGAAAAGTCAAACGCGTCTAACGGACCTTTAGGAAAAATTTATTATAAGCAATTTGGGGCCCCCTTGAGCCGGGGCCTTCGGCGATCGCCGACCAGCCGACCTGGCCATTCCGGGCCTAAGAGTATATTAATTAAGATTTTACCAAATTATTTAAGTGAAAAGAAAGGGGTGTCACTCAGCCTTGGCTCAAAATGTGAAGATGATAACGATTGACCTTGATTTGACACATGCGCAATGGGGACTTCCGTTTGTTCGCCGATTTTCTCTGATAGAGGGCTTACAACAATCTTTTCTGCTACAAAATGGAGTTTTAAGCTGGAGCGGTATATCCCAAAGTTTAATTACAAAAGCTCCACTGCTCACGAGCCTTTAAGCCTTTTTCGGCGAAACGGGGTGTTCTCACAGAAACTTCATCTTTAGAAACGAAACGAAAATTAATGATGGCTATAGTCTTAGTCGATATGTGCGCCGCTCAAGTCTCGCAAATTTGCGGCGTTCTTCCCGGGAAATCTGGCATCACGTGATCGTCGGCCATATTTTCAGAGTGGAACGTCCCATCAGGGGCGGCTCCAGACAAATATTTGGGGGGGGGGGGGGCACCGTCGTAAATTTTTTTTCAAGACATAAAAACAAACACTTGTGGATTTTTATACCCATGCACCGTATACTTACAGTGCTAGAAAAGTGGTGTAGGGGAAAGAGGAATACTGGGCCTTGCGTTAGGTCAAGAGAGTCCACCCATGGCACTGTAGGTATTAGTGCACCATAGGCATTCTATAAAACCATAAAACTCTATAAAGCTTTTTAGACATTTTTCGAATATTTTTATAAGAAAGCACTTGCATTTGATATTCTGGGATCACGTGATCGTCGGCCATATTTTCAGAGTGGAACGTCCCATACATACACCAACGTGGAAAAAGATTTTCTGGCAGCAGCTCTTCTCTCTGAAAATATGGCAGTCGAATAACGCCGCCGAAAATCCGATTCGGCGTTCTCTTCATATCGACTAAAGCTGGTTTCCCACTCGACGGGAAATATGCCGGAAAGACGATAATAAACGCCGAGCTGAAAATTGATTCCCTTTCGATACACCGCTAACGTCGAGGCTAACGTTCAACTTTACGCTGCTAATTTTCCGTCGAGTGTGAAACCAGCTAAGACTATAGCGGCGCTCACGTTTTGTCGCGAAACAAAGTTTATACTGATAATACTGGACTAGAGCATAGCGTCGATTTGATTGGGGTCGGTGGCGGCGTTTGGCGAAGATCACCAGTTCACTCTTTTCGGCGGCGGCGCGAAGGACCGAACATTTCTGCCCCCTTGAAGAGAAAGGTATTTAAAAAAACTGAAAATGTGTTCGGCGGCGGGATCAAAATTTATCGGCGGCGGCGATTAGCGCCAGATAAAATATCGGCGTTGGATCGGCGGCGTTATAGGCTGATCTATACCGGACCAAATTGTTTACGCCAGTGGCGTAGACAGAAATTCTTCAAGGGGGGTCGAAATATGTGAATGTTAAGAGGGGGATCGAAATATGTGAATGTTAAGAGGGGGGTTGAAAAGGGGGTGGAAACTTAGTACTGTCAAAGGTAGGCCCAAGAGGGTATCTGGACCCGGAAACCCACCCCTTGTCTACGCCATTGGTTTACGCCATAGCTCTAATGATTGGAAAGATAAAACTATCCTTAGACTATAGAAACGCTAATTCTGCCAAGTGATCCAGGCCTATTTCATTAGTTTCGGGTGAGTCAAATATTAGACTCTAGGCTAAAAAATAATCTGAAAGAAAAAGAAGCGATAACAAGCATGTGGCAACGCCTTTATAAGCCTAGAGAGCGGATTCCCAAACGCCACTCAAGGACTTCAGACGCTAGATTAGACTACCGACTGTTTTCTCTCCATCGACTCAATCATTCTTCATTTCTCTGTTGACGCAGCCGGTGAAAATGGCCATTGAATTTTACGAATTAGCTACCAGCCCGTTTTGCCGCTCGGTGAGAACGGTGGCCCGAATTCTAGGCGTGACCCTGAACAGCCACACCGTCAACGTATACGGCAAGGCACACCTGAAACCGGAATACTTGGCGGTAAGGAAATATTCATTACTAAAGAAGTTAATCTGCGGAAAAGGTTAAATATGCAGTTGATATATTTTGCGTTCAATAGATCAACCCGTTTCATACCGTCCCAGCTATTGACGACAATGGATTCCGGCTATCCGAAAGGTACGTGAAGGATTTATGGTGTCTATGATTACGTTGTACTTTTGAGCAGTGCCGTATTTCCGCCTAGGACAACCTAGGCCGTGACCTAGGGGTCCATCCTTGGAAGGGGCCCTCCAGTGACCATAATTACTGTATTCGAAGGCATAAATCTATAATATCAATGGTAATTTATATTGGAGAAATTCCTAGCTAGAAGATTTTGTTTTAAAATTTAAAAAAATTTATGCCTGGCAGTTTACGGACGCAGCCTTAAATCGCAATGTTGCATAATTATCGCGTATTTAGTCGACGATTATTAAGAGGTTTTATTAAAGTAATATAACCGTAGAGCTCAGACCATTGAATTGGGAATAATACTGCTAGAATTACAATTACGATTTCGGTTGCCATGGTTACACGGGACCTGTTCTGAGAAGACTGTACTAAATTTATCTTTATAATTAGGCGGTAGCGCCATCTATATTTTGTAAAGTTATATGGTTAAAAATAAATAATTATTAGCTAACTCGCCGTAACTTGAGTTAAAAAGGATCGTGTGGACAGAATAAAATTATTTTTAAACAACTTCAAAGGTTTGTTTGTTACGAGAAATCATACATTTCAATTTCGCATCAGATTCGCGCAAAAATTCAATTGCCATATAGTGGACACCACCAGAGAAAGATGCCGCCACGGTAGAACGATAAAGTTGATAAAGTTTCCTTATTGAAAGAAATTGGCCCTGCGCCAGCCAGATTTAGTTGTACCTCTATTTATTCCCAACGCAATGGCTCAGACTTCTACGCTGAATCAGGGAAATTCAGGCACAGCCTAGTTCCAGGGATAAGAGTAAATGCATGAAAAGGGGGCCCAGACTCTTTATCTGCCTATGGGCCCAGGATCTCTAAGTCCGGCCCTGCTTTTGAGTGATTTCGTCGCTAATGATTAAATTTTTGTTTAAACGGACACTTATAGCCGCGCCATCATCGGATATCTGATAAACAAGTACGCCCCTGACCACAAGATCTACCCCAAGGACGCTCAGAAAAGAGCCCTCATCGACCAAATGCTGTACTTCGACAGCGGCACCTTCTCAAACAGTATCATTTCTATCGTGGTCAGTGCCCTATCCCGAAGTAGCTCTTAAACAAGTATGTTAAACAAACGTTATGACCTTTCCAAACAGCGTCCGGCTGCCTTTTTTGGGGAAGCTCCCAAGCCGGAAGATGTCCAGAAGCTGAAGGACCACCTTAAATTGCTCGATGACATCCTGTCCAAGAGGAAATACGTCGCCTCGGACGAACTCAGTGTAGCGGACATCAGTCTTGGCGCTATGCTGTCTATGATTGAGGTATTTTTATATAAGCTCCCAAAATTAAATATGTATTGAGATCACGTTGCACCAGAAGTTTCAATGTTGCGTAAGTTGGCATCGAGATTTTACTTTAGCTTTGGATTTCGGAGGAGACACAATTAAGTTAGGTTAGGCTGCCAGTGCAGGATCCCATAGTTAACTTATTTGTACCATTTGGTCTTCATAGCAATAACTAAGTATCATCAAAAATAAATGAACCAAAGTTATCAGACTGCTATACTCCCCATGTTGGAGGCGTTTTCCTTATGAAGTTACATTTTGATCTCGAATTTGAAATTTTGCGCGCTCCTAGGCCATAAAAAAAACTTTTTGTTTTTATGAAACCATTTTTTATACATAGAAATAGCTATACCCACCATTCCCATTTGCAATTTATCGCGTCAAAAGACGGGAATGTAAATTAGCTTTTATTTGACTCGATATTCTCATCATTTTCATAAGGAAAACGCGCTCCGATTCTGAGCGCTATTTCGATAACTTCGGTTCATTTACTTCTGGTATCATGGTATGCTTAAATTTACTTGTTTCACGCGTTCTGCCTACCCATTTTCATGTAAGCGCTTTAATTTCTTAAAATTAACACTAGAAAACTTATATTTTGATAACATTTAGCTGGTTGACTTTGACTTGTCCGAGTTTAAGCACGTGTCGGCCTGGGCGGACAAACTGCGCCAAGAACTACCCGATTACGCCGAAATCAACGACATTCCATTGGCCAAGTTGAAGGAAACCGTAGCGGCCAGGAAAGTTTGAAACGCCAAATAATCTAAAATTTAAATTTAGCCTACTTCGAAATAAATTGTTTTGCTGTAAAGTTTATACCTTCAATAAAAACGTTATTTAATTTCAATACAAAGGTAAATCAATTTATTCTTACCTCATTGCCAAAAATGGTAATTTAATATTGCAGTTTTACGAAAATGTAGGGGCTAAAAGTTTCGGTGCGAAATACGGAAATTTATAAACATTTTACGTATGCAAAATATACTAACTTAAAGTTACAATAATTCTCTACTTAATTCTTTCTTATTTTAAAATTACATTTATTTTGATTAACATTAATTTTGATGAATTAACCAACCTAATGAGCTGATTTTTTATGAAGATGGCAGAGATAATCATCAACAAAAACACTCGTTAATTATTATTCCTAATTAACACTCGTTAATTATTATTCCTAATTAACACTCGTTAATTATTATTCCTAATTAACACTCGTTAATTATTATTCCTATTTAATAGGAAACTTCCTAAAAACAACGGGAGAGACGCGCACGTAGCGGCCACTGTGCTAGAATATAGTAAAACGTATTTTGTGAAAATTGGAATTGAAGGTCATTATGTTATTTTTTTAACATATAGGTGTTCCGCTTTGAAAGCTTTAGTAGTAACTTGAAATAGGGGTATGAAGAACGGCGGGTGTAAAAAAACGCTATCATGAATCGCGAGAGGTACAAGCATTTCTCATATATACAAGCAGCGTTGCCAGACGTACGATAATATAGTACACGCCGATAATTTGGTTGAATTATACAGAACGCTATTTTCGATAATTCAGACTGAGCGTATGATCATTTTCGGAAAACCGGCTCAAACTTCAACTTTTATTCTAAGTTTTTTTTGTATTAGTGGTGGTTTTTTTCTAGTGTTAATAATCAGCTAGGCTAATACCCAAGGCACCACCTTAATTTTCCGGAAAAATAAAATGCGGAAAAATTTCCAGAAAATTTTCCGAATTGCGGAAAAATCAAAAATGAAACATAAATTACTTTTTAAGGGTTTTTAATGTTTTTAACTTTTTATCGATATAAAATGTCTAGTATTAGTAAACATACTACAAAACATTAATAGTGTTACATTGTTAATCAGTTTAAACTAGTCTAGAGGTTTAGTTTTACTTTCAGATTCGAAACAATTACGCGAAAATGCCGCTTTATTTAAATTTGCAAAGTATATATTAGACTAATCATGGAATGAAAACTTTTTTTATTTGTTTTTCGGAAAAATAGGGAAAATTCCGGTAAAAATCAATTTTGTCGGCAATTTCGAAGCGTACTATATTTTTTTCTTCTGAAATCGATATATTTTTCTGTCCATTTTATTTTATTTTTATTTCCAGTATCTGGCAACGCTGTAGAAAAATTGGGAGGGAATCGGAGGCGGGGACTCGCCATCAAGGTTGTCAAGATAGCCACGAATCGTCGATAGACAGAGATACTGAGGGAAAAGTCTGTTAGGCCCGTTACATAAAAAGAGATTACAACTCGATTCAGACGTATTTATTATATCTAAAGGAAATATAATAACCTCGGGAAAATGGGAATTGAATTTTACGAATACCCGGCTAGTCCCTATTGCAGATCGATCAAATTAATAGCCAGTATAATTAAGGTACCCCTCGAAATCAAAACCGTCAATTTGTTGGAGAAACAACAGCTTAACCCGGAATATTTAGAGGTGAGACAAGTTTTATAGCAATATTTTAAAGGTAGACCATAAATTTATAATATTGTGCCATTCGTTTGCCACTTTGCGGAATATTTTACTGCAGAGCTAGTAACCAAGTGAGGTAATTACAAGAAGTAAATCTCCCCCTAGCTAGGCGCAGTCACAGGCTACGTGTGACGCGGGTAAAAGCGAACGCAAAACGGCGACGAAGCCCGTAATGCAGTCTGTCTTGTGAATAGCTCTCAGTAAAATAATTTGCATGTGAAGAATAGGAAGTGTCACACTTATGTAACAATATTATACACTTATGGTATCCAACAGCCGTAGCGTCACTAACTGGGATACGGTTAGTGGGTACCGCACCAGGTGTCGACTTCGGGGGGGGGGGGGGGCATTATCATCATCACAATTATATTTCTTTTCTTTTTGAAATGGTTTTCTCCTTATTATATATACAAACTATGTTTAATTAATGACTAAATAAATGATTATTGAGTATTCCTGTCTAAAATTAATACGGAAAATGTTGAGCTATCTTATTTGGTGTTATGGCGTCTATAGCTGAAGGTTATTATTTTCAAATTCAAATTATCATGTGTAATGATTATCGTTAATGGGGGCTACCACGAGATACTATATCCGGTTTATATTTAAGAATCTTGAAGCAAAAAATAAAAAAAATCGTTTTTAAAGAACTTCGAAATAATTAAATGTTAACGTATTACCTCTTAATAAACTAATGCACCTTCCGAGAGAACGTATTAATTTAATAACTAGATTGATTTATAATCATTATTTGGTCCACAGAACCATTTGAAAATTTGCGGAGTATTTCCTCCCCTTTCGTCACGTGAATCAGTTCAGCCATCTTGCTCTTCAAAACACGCGATTCTGTTGCCCCAAAATTGTGGCCCCTTAGATCCGATAATGACCGAAATAAATCTCATTCGAGGGGCTAACCACTCTTAGAAAGTCTGTACACCGGATTACGCTTAGATTAGCACTGCCAAAGGCAGGGACTTCAAAGATTACGCGTAATCCCATTAGTACAGTCAAAGGTACGGCTCTGTACACCGATTACGCGGAGTGATTAGCCCCTCGGTCTCATTTCACATTCAAATTATAATTGCGAAAAATTATAACACCGTCCACCTTCTCCCAGCACCTTTTACACAGTTTTATACGTACGATGTTAGAAATGTTAAGCCATCGACGATAAACGGGCAGTGGCGTAACTAGGGTATGGCAGACATGGCACGTACCATGGGCGTCACTTGAAGAAGGGCGCAAAATGGCAAAAAATAAAAAAGTAATTTTAAAAATTTCAGAAATATTTCTAAAACAATTTATATCTCAGGTAAACGTTTTAGCCTCTTTAAGAAATATCACATGTTGCTCTAACATCAATACAAGAGGTAATCAAATTATATTATTATTTATTAGCCTTTCTCCTAAGTAGAAGCCCTGAGTGCGTATGGTAACACGTCATTTTTAATCATCCGGTAGCAAACCCCCCTTAAATATGCCCTTGTAGACTGGACGGGATTTCTCTGCTTGCTATAGGCGCCATTTACCCTAGTTACGCCACTGTAAACGTGTATGGAAAACTTGCAGATGTACAGATTTTACACAATAAAAGCTACGTCTATTCTACTACATGTTCTACTTACACGTTATTAACATGGGCTTAATCTTTCTATTCGTATGAAGTAAAATTCATTTTAGCTTCTCTTTTAGACCAAGTTAATTAATAGAAAATAATAAATATTTAAAGTTGCGCTTTTTGATACTACTTTCAGAAAAATCCGTCTCATCAAGTGCCAACTATAAATGACAATGGATTCTATTTGTCCGAAAGGTAAAGACCATCGTTGGCCAAAGACCAGAGAGTGGACCGGGCCCAGGAAATAAATAAATCCGGGCCCCAAGAGATCCGTTATTATCGGAAATAACGCAACGTTTTTTTAATAATAATATAAATAATATTAATAATAATACTAATAATAATAATCAGCTACGCCTTCTAGGCTAATACCCAAGGCACCACCATAGGCCTAAGTCATCAAGCGACTTTTAAAGCCATTAATCCAGGGTTACAATGCGTAGGAGGGTGGTGACAAGCCCTTCACGCGTCGCGAGCCAACAGCTCCCTACACTAACTATTACCGTTAACCTCGACAAGTTTTTATGGAGGGGGAAAACCCCTTACCCCAGTGGGCAGAGAACTTGCAAACTCAACGCGGAAGGAGTAGCTCCGAGTTTTCACAAGCTGGGATCGACCTCGGCTCCTCTTGCTGCGAGGTGAAAGTGCTAACCACTCCGCCATCCCCCCAGGAATATTCTTGAAAGAAGAATCCAAACCTGACAGGCTGACCCCAAAAGCTACCTAGGTACCCCAATATACAGGATCCCTGATAATTTGTATGGGCTTTTCCGCTCTCTCGTCTAGTCTGCAAATATACAAGCATACAAGAGCAACAATGTCTTATGTCATGCCATTATATTGAATTTCAGTCGCGCCATAGCGACATATTTGGTGGACAAGTACGCTCCAGACCACGCTCTCTACCCCAAGGACATTCAGAAAAGGGCCAAAATCGATCAATTGCTCTACTTCGACTGTGGCACCATGGCGCCTAGCATATCTCCAATTGTGGTAATCCTAACTTAAATTTTACATAAATTATTAATTTAGTTTTACTGAAAGCCATTTTTAGAATGACAACCCGTTTTTTATGGATTTCATGCCTTCGACAAATAATCTATTGTGCGATAATCTAGATTGCTTACGCGGTTCTTTTAGAGCAGCGACGCTTGTAGCGCCACGGTGTACGAAATTGTAGATATTTCCACCCAAATATGAAATACGTGCCTTAAGCCTCAGGACCTTGAACCTTGGACGAATAAACTACCGGACTCGAATCTAGATTGCCCACTCAGTTTTATCAGAGCAGCGACGCTTGTAGTGCCACCTAGGAGCAACAAACACAACACCCCACACAAGGAGAACGCAACCCGTCGAAAGTCGTGGATTTTCTTGTGTACGTTTTTCATTGGCTAAACGCTTTAGCGCTTGTTGCCGTCGGAAGGGGAAAATTCGGAAATTGTCTTCCCCCCGCCCGTAAAACGTTCAGCGTAAAGGCTCGTGGCGCTCGTCCAATGAAATTCGTACACAACCCTTCGTTAGCGTGTTTCAAGGCTAGCTGCGTTCTCCTTGTGTTTGTTGCTCCTAGGTGCCACGTTGTTCGATATTGGACTGATTTCCACCCAAATAATAAACACGTGGCAATATAAGCGAACCACGCTAGGCCTAATATCTTTCGGTCCTCATTTAACCTTATTGCACAAGTATTTTCTATTTGGTACGAGCGCTAAGCTAAATGATTAACTCATTCTTTTATCTTGAATCCTTATAATAAGAGGGTTTAATAAAAAGTGGACTTTATTTTTTTTAAAGAATTGCTTGTTTCCTTAAGATTCAGGGCAGGAATCCATACCTCTACTTGGAATGCTTATCCTGCCGTATCGCGTATGGTAACATCACTCTGACGGCTTTGGGCCCCGCCTACGAGATAAAAAATCCTCTTTGCGCGCGCTCCCCTCTCACCGTTTGTTAAGTTAACATAGTGACGTCCAAAAAACCGTCAGCCACATCGAGACGAAAATCTGCCGCGATAAGCATTCCAAGTAAAGGTATGGGGCTATTAGTTTATTTGTCTAAGTTCAAATTAAATTATTGGGATGATAAAATTAGCGAATATGTAGATTAGTCCATTATGAAAAGGGATAAAAAAAGCTAAACTCTAAACAAATTTGAAGAAATTTAAAGAAATTTAAAAACTTACAAATAGCTCGTACCGATCAGGTTTTAAGTAGTACTATGACACATATCACCATAAAAAATGTCATAACTTTTCCACCTTCACCACCCGAGATACACGCGATTTACCATTTTTCCCTATGGAGAAAATTGAAAAATGGTAAAAAAGTCAAGTAAAAAAAATACCTCGATGTGGTTCCATATCAGGTTTTACGTAGCACTGTGACACGTATTATCGTTAAAAAAATCATAACTTTACCACTTTTACCACGCGAGCTACACGCGATTTACCATTTTATATTCCTAGAGTTGCGGAGATGCTGTGCAACTTATATCATTTTATTTTAAAAACACCATTAAACAAAGATGCGCGCGTCCTCGGAAACAAGGGCGTTTTTTGCTTATAAAAGTTTTTCCAGCCGGTTTTTTTGAAATATAAAATTTGGGTAGTCGAGAGTTTAGTTCAAGGCACGTGTATATTAATTTTCAGAGCTGTATACCAATTTCGAACAATTTATCACCATGCGCTCTCACTATAGTGTTTAAGTCGCGTATTTTTCTCGCTAAAGGGGCTTATCAACAATGTCGCCACTAGACACCCACTTATGACACATCATTATGGACTTATGATTAATTAAATTATATTACTAATATAATAAATAAAATTATAAGCTAAATTTATAATATTCATTAGCGTACAATCGTCTACGAGAACCGGATAGCGGGGAAACCAGAACATGACAAAGCCAAGGAAGCTCTCAAAACTTTGGAACTCTTTCTGAGCAAAAACAAGTACGTGGCGGGACCCGAATTGACCATCGCGGACATCACCATCAGAGCGACTTTCAGTATCACGGAGGTAGAGTACATCAGCATTATTCAGTAATGCTGGTTTCTTTGGTTGAAATTGGTCTCCTTGAATGCAGGTCCTGGGAACTCTGGATACCTCCGAATTTAAGAACGTGGCCGAATGGGCCAAACGCGTCCGTGCCGAAACGGACCCCACCTACGGCGAAATCAACGACAAACCTATCGAATTTTTCGGCAATTTCTTGAAGCAAAAGATGGCCGAGCTCTCTGCTAAATAGACGTTACCATAAGTCTATAATATTGTTCCATAAGTTTGTCACTGGGGGGAATATTTTACTGAGAGCTAGTAACGGAGTGACGTCATCACAAGAAGAAAATCTCCCCCTAGCGAGGCGCTGTCAAAGACTACGTGTGAGACGGTGTGACGCGGGAGCAAGCGGACGCAAAACGGCGACGAAGCCCGTAATGCAGTCTGTCTTGTGAATAGCTCTCAGGAAAACGATTGCATGGGAAGAATAGGAAGTGTCACACTTATGTAACAATATTATACACTTATGACGTTACTAAACGTAAATGCGTTGATTTATCTCAAATGTACTCGAACTGTACAAATTGAATTTATGTTACAATAAATATATTTTGAAAATGAATAATAATAATAATAAGCAGCTAGACTAATACCCATAGGCCTAAGTCATCAAGCGATTATAAACCATAAATAATTTTACCAATATTTAACATTGATTAACTGACCACACTGCAAATTCAGAAAGAGTATTTCGAGATGCCTAAGTCATCCAGTGAATTTTAAAGCCAGTAATTCAGGTGGCCGGGTTACAATGCGTATGGGGATGGTGGTAAGCCCTTCATGCCACACGAGCCGACAGCTAACTATTACCGTTAACCTCAACAAGTTTATTTTATGGAAGGGGACCCGAAGAGCTCGGGGGAAAACCTCTTGAACCAGTGCCGAGATAAATTTCAAACTCAACGCAGAAGGAGTTGTTCCGAGTTTTGAACCAATATTCGTGGGTCTGTACAGGACTAACTAAGGAGGGGGATTAAGAGTTAAAGGTCCACAGAATCGTTTGCAAAATTTGAACCGCATTCCAGATAGCTCCTCCCCTTCCGTCTTTTGAATCAGGCGTGCATTCTCGCCTCCTAGAACACGTGATTAAGTAGCCCTTTAACGCTCCAGAAGAAATTTTCCCAAGGAAATGTAAAGCAGCCGATAACGGTCCACACCGCTCGCGCTCGCTAGCTTGATATCCGCAGCGAAATTTGCTCTATTCTCTTTCGCTCTTTTTGAGAGGTGAATTTGGCGCTCCCCCCTTTTGTTCTTTTCTGCTCGATGAGATTAGCGCTCCCATCATTTTCGATTCGGGCTCAATTAAAATAATATTTTACCGCCTAATTTCGCTCAAATATGAGAGGAGAGCCCCCATCACTGATGAAAATGACGATAATGTTTTTAGGAGCTGTAGGGTGAAGGTCAGTTCACTTCGATTAAGTTTGCACCCTGGATCGATTAAATCAGAATTAAATCACGATTAAATTTATTAAATCACGATTAAATTTATTAAATCACGATTAAATTTATTAAATCACGATTAAATTTATTAAATCACGATTAAATTTATTAAATCACGATTAAATTTATTAAATCACGATTAAATTTATTAAATCACGATTAAATTTACTAAATCACGATTAAATTTATTAAATCACGATTAAATTTATTAAATCACGATTAAATTTATTAAATCACGATTAAATTTATTAAATCACGATTAAATTTATTAAATCACGATTAAATTTATTAAATCACGATTAAATTTATTAAATCACGATTAAATTTATTAAATCACGATTAAATTTATTAAATCACGATTAAATTTATTAAATCACGATTAAATTTATTAAATCACGAATAAATTTATTAAATCACGATTAAATTTATTAAATCACGATTAAATTTATTAAATCACGATTAAATTTATTAAATCACGATTAAATTTATTAAATCACGATTAAATTTATTAAATCACGATTAAATTTATTAAATCACGATTAAATCAGTATTAAATCAGGATTAAATCACTTTTATATCAGGATTAAATCACGATTAAATCAGTATTAAATCAGGATTAAATAAGGTTTAAATAAGGTTTAAATAAGGTTTAAATAAAGATTAAATAAGGGTTAAATCACGATTAAATCTGGATTAAATCTGGATTAAATCACGATTAAATCAGGATTAAATCACGAATAAATCGAGTTGGTGATTAAGCCGATTAAATCACGATTAAGATGATTAAATCACGATTAAGATGATTAAATCACGATTAAACAATAGATATTCCCAAAATTAAATCTATTTAATCATGATTAAGTCGATTTAATCACGATTAAGCTAATTAGATAGTGATTAAACAGATTAACGTGTGGTTAAATCAAGATTAAAAGATTAAATTGTGGTTAAATGAAGATTAAATTGTGGTTAAATCAAGATTAAAAGATTAAATTGTGGTTAAATGAAGATTAAATTGTGGTTAAATCAAGATTAAAAGATTAAATTGTGGTTAAATCAAGATTAAAAGATTAAATTGTGGTTAAATGAAGATTAAATTGTGGTTAAATCAAGATTAAAAGATTAAATTGTGGTTAAATGAAGATTAAATTGTGGTTAAATCAAGATTAAAAGATTTAATCGTGATTAAACCTGCCTGTACAATTAACGCTGACCAAATATTTCAACTCAGATTATTGGTCGAGCAGTGTGTTTGGTTCTGACTCGATAACTAACGCTAGTATTCTCCAAAATATATATTTATATACTCTTCTTGGTATAATTCTGTAAAATATTTTTTTGAAAAATGTTAATAACTTATTTATGTACTTTTTATATATTTTTTTAAATAATCATGCTACTTCCTTTAACTAAGATTAAAGTGTATTATTTTTTCTTATCAGCCGTTAAACATATCTCATGACGTCCACCATTCAAGTTAGATCGACCTATATGATACTTACTGGTTCAGCTTAATAGGTGTATCGTAGATTTCCCTAAATCCTAGTATTATAGGCGAGGGGCAGGTCACTAGACCTTTGGGTGTCCTAATAATCATTATTAAATTATTAAAAAATTCATCACGATTTAATCATTTCAATCACGATTTTAACATTTCAATCACGATTTCATCATTTCAATCATGATTTCGTCATTTCAATCACGATTTCATCATTTCAATCATGATTTCGTCATTTCAATCACGATTTCATCATTTCAATCACGATTTCATCATTTCAATCTCGATTTCATCATTTCGATCACGATTTCATCATTTCGATCACGATTTCATCATTTCAATCACGAGTTCATCATTTCGATCACGATTTCATCATTTCAATCACGATTTCATCATTTCGATCACGATTTAATCATTTCAATCACAATTTAATCATTTAATATATTTAATCATTTTAATCCTTATTTAATCTATTGAATCATTTAATCCTTATTTAATATATTTAATCATTTTAGTTTTTATTTAATCTATTTAATAATTTTAATCCTCATTTAATCTATTTGATCTTGATTTAATCTTTAAACCATAATAATTATCAGCCTCAAATTCCTTTTTTTTTCTAAATTAAATTTTAGTAAGAGATCACTTTTAAAACTATACCTTTGATGTTTTAGCAGTTCTTATAAAACTGAGACTATTTAGGCTTATTTTCTAATCCCCTGACTGTTGAATCAGTTTTTAAAATTCCTGGAATTTTTAGGCCTATTTTCAACTTGTGGCAAAGCATGGCAGAGCTATTTGAGAATACTTTGAGGATCGTAAAAGGAATCCGACATTGGTGACTTCCAAAAAAATAACCAAAATGGGTCCCGTCAAAGATCCCAAAAAATAGATAAACATCCACAGTGGGGACATTCGTCTGAGGTCAAAAGAAAAGGTCGCCAAGGGGTGACGATCACCCGGGTTATTTTTACTTCTTACGAGCCTTTCAAATGGTCTAGATGCCCATGTGTTGGGGGGGGAAGGGAGCTGACCCCGAAAACGGGGTACCTTATCGAAGGATAACGTTAGAAATTCGGGTAGAGCCGCGTACCCTTTTGAAGAAAGGTCATTGGAATGTCTTGAAAGAACACCTTTATCCCCGGAGAAATATTTGCCTCTTTCCGAAACGGCAGATGTGCCCTCCGCAAATGTTATTTTTCCCATTTTAGTTCATTGCCATTTTCGTGAACTCCTTGTTAAGATCCAGTCGGTGCAAGCCACCGCGACTCTGCAGACCATGGTAAGCTTTTTTAATTGCCTCTAAACTATTATCCGCGATATTTAACAGACGGTGCAGGTGCGAGAAAACATAACTACCTTCGAGGGATTGATTATTTCATGATTTTATAATTAGCTATATTGTTTCAAAAGGAATTAAAAATCCTAAGTAATAAGAAAATATTCAAATAATATTTTAAAATTATTCGACTCGCGATATTCGAGATTACCAGACTTATTATTTCCAAATGTCAAATATTTCCATTTTATTTCTGTATTTTATTTTTTATTTCATGACATTTCCTGATATTTCTTCTGATATTTCTCAAATATTTATGATATTTATCAATATTTCCGATATTTGTGAATATTTATCAATTTTCCCCAATATTTATGAATATTTATCAATTTTTTCCAATATTTCTAATTATTTCCGATATTTTTTTATTATTTCTCGAGTTTACTTCGGATTACCAAAGATATTTTTCAAGTATTCCCGATATTTGTTAAATATTTACGATATTTCTCAAATGCTTCCAATATTTCTCAAATTTTTCCGATGTTTCTCAAATTTTTCCTATATTTCTTACACATTTCTAAATGTTTCAAATATTTCCGATATTTCTTACACATTTCTAAATGTTTCAAATATTACCGATATTTCTTACACATTTCTAAATGTTTCAAATATTACCGATATTTCTCAAATGTTTCCTATATTTTTTAAAAAAATTTTAAATATTTCTCAAATGTTTCTTATATTTTTTAATTTTTTTAAATATTTCTCAAATGTTTCATATATTTCTAAAAATTTTCCGATATTTCTTACACATTTCTAAATGTTTCAAATATTTCCGATATTTCTTACACATTTCTAAATATGTTTCAAATATTTCCGATATTTCTTAAACATTTCTAAATAGCTTTCAAATATTCCCGAAATTTTTTTACACATTTCTAAATATGTTACAAATATTTCGGATATTATTCAAACATTTCCGATATTTCTTACACATTACAAAATATGTTTAAAATATTTCAGATATTTCTTACACATTTCTAAATATGTTTCAAATATTTCCGATATTTCTTAAACATTTCTAAATCGCTTTCAAATATTTCCGATATTTTTTACACATTTCTAAATGTTTCAAATATTTCGGATATTTCTTACACATTTCAAAATATGTTTAAAATATTTCCGATATTTCTTACACATTTCTAAATATGTGTAAAATATTTCCGATATTTCTTAAACATTTCTAAATCGCTTTCAAACATTTCCGATATTTCTTAAACATTTCTAAATCGCTTTCAAACATTTCCGATATTTCCAATATTTCTCAATTTTTCTTAATATTTCCCAATATTTCTCAATATACCCAATTGTTCCCAATATTTCTGAAAATTTCCAAATTTTTCCCAATATTTCTCATGATTTCTGATATTTTTGTTATTTATCGAGAATACTTCGGATTTCCAAAGATTTATATTATTTCTTCAGATTTCACATTTCCTATATTTCTTAGGATTTAAAAAAAATATTATTTCGATTTCTCAATACCTTTACACCTGGATTATAATGGCTTAAAACAATTTAAAATTACGAAGCGGTGTAGAGTGGGGGGTACCTGCCGCAGGTGACTGTTAATAATACACGATTCCCCTTATACCGGTGAATATCAAAAGAAATTACACGTATTACATTAAAACAATTATTGGTATTGGAAATTTATCAAATTAAGGGTCTTAAAATAGGAATTACTAATTAATTTTTATCTCATCCCAAAAATTGTCTGTATAATTGTTTATTTATTATCCTATCGAGTATTATATTTAGAATGTATGTTTTTTTTCTATGAAGAAACCTATCTTCGTGTTGGCCATTTTGGGGGTATTTCTCACGCTGCCATTTCACGATCGAGTTGAATGTCAAGAGAGCACGAGGATCGTAAACCCCGACGTGGTTGATCAAGAAAATAGAACTGTCACCAAGAAACCCGAACCGAACAAAGATTTCTTATTCGATGAAGAAGAAGACCACGCTAACCAATCGACAACCATCAATCAACGGAAGAAACCGTTTCAACATGTCGAGGGCGAGAAAAATGATATACACAGCGAGGACCACAACGAAACTCGTCATGAAGATGATACTTATAATAACGAAACTCGTCATGAAGATGATACTTATAATAACGAAACTCGTCATGGAGAAAATACCAATTATAACGAATCGAGCCAAGGATATGATGCTTATCATAACGAAACCCTTCCCGACCAAAACATAATAGATAATAACGAAACCTTTCCCAACCAAAACATAATAGATAATAACGAAACCCGTCATGAAAACGAAACCTTTACCGACCAAAACATAATAGATAATAACGAAACCCGTCATGAAAACGAAACCTTTACCGACCAAAACATAATAGATAATAACGAAAACCGTCATGAAAACGAAACCTTTACCGACCCAAACATAATAGATAATAACGATACCCTTCATGAAAACGAAACCTTTCCCGACCAAAACATAATAGATAATAACGATACCCTTCATGAAAACGAAACCTTTCCCGACCAAAACATAATAGATAATAACGAAACTCGTCATGAAAACCAAACCTTTCCCGACCCAAACATAATATATAATAACGAAACCCATCACGCCGACCAAACCGACCGTAACGAAACCGATTTCGACGAATCTAACAATTCAACCGACACCAACGAAAATAAAGACAATAACGAAAAGAAAAAAGATGCAGACTGCGACAAAGACCAAAACAACAATTTCGTACCGATACCACCGTACGTGAACCCCTACCCTCCAGGGCCTTCGCCATATTACTACGACAATAATCCTTGGATATACACCGAAGAACAGTTCCATCCCAGTCCGTGGTTCCCGTACGGAGCGCCGGTACCGCAACCGGAAAGACCAACAATACAAGAACCATCGCCTCCTCCTATGGATGACCTTGACGGCCGAAGCGTTCCAATCACGGTCAACTTGGTTCCAGACATAAGCGGCTATTACGTGGTGTCGCGACAGCCCCAGCCTCAGCGGCACCGACGACCGCAACGTCCAATCTATGCCAATTCCGCCGTCTCGTCTATTCAATTACGTAGAAGACCGGCTGGTGAATCATCGCCCGGATATTACCAACCAACGGTAGTGGACGCTAACGGTTACGCTAGACCGGCCACGACCTCTCAACTAGCGCATCAACAAAGGGTTTACTACCACCACCAGCAGCCACATCAATCTCAACATCGAAATCACGCGCCAGTGAGCGCCAGGGACGATTATTGGACGCGTTTGTGGCCCGCTTTTTACAATCACCCCATCTTCAACTTGCGATTCCAAAGCTACCATCACTTGATTTCAATGATTTGAATGTACGTTAGCCTCGTGATCCCCGGGAAGAAAAACCACGCCCCTACGCTTTTAAAAGGGTAAACTTTCCCCTTTTTTCTCGGTAAGGGGGGGAGACACTCCGGCACGATCGCCTGTAGGCGGGGAATATCATCGATATATCATGAAAATCGAGGCTATAGTTGGGGATACATATTCTCTTTTAACCCGAATGAATATTTGTGTGAAGATAGTGTCCTGGTTTGTTTATACTTCTGGGAGGCCATTCCCGTTTCGTTCGCGTGCTATTGACCAAAAAAGCGGTTGAATTTTACGCTTTTCAAAACTTTAATCGGTATGCATCAACATTTCAATAGGAAGAAAATGTTAAAAATGTTGAGCTCCTAAATTTTTAAGCGTTGAGATTATTTCAGAAAAAATATTTTTTTACGGCAAATAATTCAAACTCAAGAAACATTTAAATTAATTTTGTAATTAATGGTTATTGAAATCGAGCTTGATATTTTTGAAATTTATGGAATTTTGTATTGGAATTTTTTTAAATACCTTTAGATTTATTTCTAGCATTTTGAGTGCTATTTTAAATTTCTAATTTCTGTGTAGCAAAACCTTAAATTTGGTGTATCTGGTATGATTTATATTATCCGGTTTTTTCGATTATTATTTTTGGATTCATTTTAAAGAGTTTGCTATGGTGACCTTTCTATATAAGGCCATTTTCCACTTGAAACATTTTTATTAATTAAATAAAAATTTCAAAACAATAATTTTTCAGAATTACCGAAGTTCATTGTCTTTTCAGGTTAGTTCCCCGACCTCAGAGTCATTTTCTAGATCATTTTCAAATTATTATTTTGTCGTAACTTTTCTTAAGATAGTTTTAATATTCCTAGACTTTTTCGAACACCTTTATAGTACGAAATATTGTTATCCCTGTTATCACATCTCAGTACGGTATTGCGAAATGCAAATTTGACCGAAATAAACTTACGACGTTTTAGATAATCTATAAACCATGTATTTTCTGATATGGATGTCTAATTTGTCACGAAAAGTTTCCATTCCCATCTCACTCCGTTTTCAACCATTATCAATATTGAACACTCGCAAAGCTGTACTGAAATCAACGTACGAATTTAATGGGAAGTTATCTAGAGATTACCGAACTTGAATAAAAGATAAACGACCCCACCAGACGAAAATGAAGGCGTTCTCCACAGAAATACATTCGTATCGCAAACGAAAGATAAATAATAGAAATGATATGCTCCAAATTAAGACTCTCGTATATTTGACCAAATTAACAACGCAATTATTTATATCAGGGTTGTCTGGTTTGAATAAAATTATTTTACCAAATGATTAATTCAAATGATTAAATAAAATAATGAAATCAACTGATTAAATCAAATGATTTAATAAAATTATTAAATCGAATGCTTAGATCGAATGAATAAATCAAATGATTAAATAAAATGATTAAATAAAATGATTAAATAAAATGATTAAATAAAATGATTATATAAAATGATTAAATAAAATGATTAAATAAAATCATTAAATAAAATGATTAAATAAAATGATTAAATAAAATGATTAAATAAATTGATTTAATAAAATGATACATAAAATGATTAAATAAAATGATTAAATAAATTGATTTAATAAAATGATAAATAAAATGATTAAATAAAATGATTAAATAAAATGATTAAATCAACTGATTAAATTAACTGATTAAATCGAATGCTTAAATCAAATTATTAAATCGAATGGTTAAATCAAATGATTAAATAGAATGGTTAATTCAAATGATTAAATCGAATGGTTAAATCAAATGATTAAATAGAATGGTTAAATCAAATAATTCGATTAATTAATTTTTTAAATCACTCACTATTTTTAAAATGCACAAAGGTAATTTCACTATAAAACCCAATTCCGAGCAAACTAAATTACGAGTAGGAATTAAATTTCATTAATGTTAATTTAAATTTTAGTTTATACTACCTATGCAGGCAAATTATTAAACAATTTGTCAAGATAAAGAGGCATAAACGGTTTCATAATTAGAAAAATTAAAACTAAATTAATTAATAAAAAGATCCGATATCAATCAAAACTTAATTTGAGCTTCACTTATAATGTATTTTAAATACTATTAAACATTTTCTTCTGATATTATACATTTATACATAATAATTTTTAAACTATATGGGTGATGCGCAGCTACATTGAAAGCTGAGTAAACCAAACAGGATCTGTAAATATTACGCCTCGGTAAATTTCGCAATTGTATTAGAACGAAAATAATGAAACATGTACTTATGGGGCTTAGCGCAAAGCACAAATGTCATTTTGACTCGGCGTACATTTCTAAAATTAAAAAACAAACTTAATTTCGAAGAATTTTACCAAATTTTATTGAACAAACGTAAACTTAACTTACAAGGAGACTACCGAGGTGGTTATCACCGATTTTGTTGAAACTCGGGGGTTAGGTAGACCTTATGGTAGTATGAAAATTAACGTCCATTAGAATCGGCGTCAAGCCTGTGAAGGTACGTGTTTCATTGCAACAGTTAGGAGCAACAAACCCCCCTCGATTAAATGTATTAAATCGTGTTAATCTCGATTAAATTGTTAGTCCAATTTAATCTTGATTGATTCTTATTAATCTTGATTATATCTTTCTAATCTTGATTTAATCTTTTTAATCTTGATTTAATCTTTTAAATCTTGATTTAATCTTTTAAATCTTGATTTAATCCTTTAAATCTTGATTTAATCTTTTAAATCTTGATTTAATCCTTTAAATCTTGATTTAATCTTTTAAATCTTGATTTAATCTTTTAAATCTTGATTTATTCTTTTAAATCTTGATTTAATCTTTTAAATCTTGATTTAATCTTTTAAATCTTGATTTAATCTTTTAAATCTTGATTTATTCTTTTAAATCTTGATTTATTCTTTTAAATCTTGATTTAATCTTTTAAATCTTGATTTATTCTTTTAAATCTTGAGTTATTCTTTTAAATCTTGATTTAATCTTTTAAATCTTGATTTATTCTTTTAAATCTTGATTTAATCAAAAGTTAATCCACTTAATAACGAAATCAGCTTTTAATCGTGATCAATCAATTAAATCAATTTAATCACGATCTTATTTCTTTTAAATCGCAATTTAATTACCTTAATCGCGATTTAATTAGCTTAATCGTGATTTAATCATCTTAATCGTGATTTCATCGTCTTAATCGTGATTTCATCGACTTTTTCACTAACTCGATTTAATAGTGATTTAATACTGATTTAATCGTTATTTAATCCATGTAATCATCTTAATCGAATTTAATCGAATAAGGTTGCAAACCTAATCATCAAAGTGAACTGCCCCTCGGTTTGTTGCTGCTACGTAACACCCAAGGTGGATTCTCCTATCATAAGTTTCCTATAAGTTTCTGGTAATAGTTAGTATATGATGTATTTTGTATTATATAGGTTCCAAATTGCATTTTGAAAAATTCAACGGTAGCCGGCGAAGGTACATATGTTTTAATCGAATAACAATAAGAGTATAATCAAATGAATACTTCTATCGTAAGATGTATATTATAAGCTTCTGGTACTACCTATACATTCTTTAGTTAATCTCCCCAGCATCATTACAAAAAGATATTATGTCAGGATGTAAATAAGAAGCGTGAAAAGATCAAAGCTAACTTCCTAGATGAGTCACTCGCAGTCACTCGCATTTTACACGTACAAGTCCCATCAAAATAAACATCAAACTACGCCAGAAACACACCCTGTATACAGGCCATCGTATTCTACACAAAAGCCAAAAAAATACCACATTCTTAAGAACCAAATATTTTTCCCGCGAGGGGGAAGGGAATCCATCAACGCGTGCAAGAATCATTATAAATCTTCGAGAATTTTCCGAGATCATGACGCCGGAATAAATATCAGTATCGGGGGATGAGTTTGCGTAATTTCATTGGTTAAAATGTATTGTAACGTCACGGCTTCGTCACCGCAAACGGGGAATGGCTCTAAAGGTTTCCCCGAACGAACGGGAAAATGGAAAAGCGTCTGGCGTAATTTCCTTTTAATTTCAGAAGAACCTTTCCCGTTGCTTTAGGGCTTGGGAAATTCTACGATGATGCTAACCTTAACGTATAATCAAAGCTATGTCAGAAGGTAAAGTACACTCTGTGAAGCCTGCATTGATAGTTCAGCTGATCAACGAAAGAACCAGACTAGGGGGGATTTTACATAATGCACCAGAATTTCTCTTAAACGAAGCTAATGCAATAAAACTAATGTGGTAGCTGTCGTTGAAAGTTAAATTAAGGAAAAATATACATACTTTTAATTTTCAAATAGGGCGTACGGATTTTTTAGTATTATCTATATTTTTTACATCTACTCTAGAATATTTAATTCTAATCATCAACTCAATAATTGATTTCTAAATAACCTAAAATGATCTGCTAACTTGGGTTACTGATTGTTTTCAACGTAACTATCGCCAGTTACTGGCTTACGGCCCAACTTTGCATATACCTAGTGGCTAAAAGTATAATTCCAATTTTTAAATAAATTTTTTAATGAGGATAGCCTAAGATAAAGGGATTAGATTTGCTTTATTTAGTTAAATAGGTAATAATTTAAAATCTGTTCAGAAAATATTTTCTATTTCAATCCTTAATTATTTTATAAAATTATTTGAAATTGGTGTTTTAATTCATATTACTGCCAATCTTTTTCGATACTTTTAGGGTCTTAGAGATTCTGTGTTTATATTATTTATTAGTTTCAACACTTCTAAGCACGTAACAGCTTCAGTGTCGGAGATTCAAATAAATCCGGTACACTTTCCAAGAAATCCAGTCTGGATTTTTTCAAAATCCGACAAGAAATCCAGAAATCCGACGCGAAATCTCAAAATCTGGCAAGAAATCCAAAAATCCGACGCGAAATCTCAAAATCTGGCAAGAAATCCAGAAATCCGACGCGAAATCTCAAAATCTGGCAAGAAATCCAAAAATCCGACGTGAAATCTCAAAATCTGGCAAGAAATCCCGAAATCCGGCAAGGAATCCAGAAATCCGAACGCGAAATATCAAAATCTGGCAAAAAATCCCGAAATCCGATGATAAATCGCCATATTCGACGAGAAATTCCGAAATCCGGGACAAAAGTAAATAAATCCGAAATCCAACAATACTTATTGGAATCCCGTACACATTTTTGGTGAATGTCCGACACCTCGGTTCTTACTCGCCTCTGCATACTTAATCTCTATTTCAGCCTTACTCTAACAATACAATGTGATGCTGAGGGTGTCCTTACCCCATCTAGTGGTAGAAAATGTACTAAAAATGAACAGGGTTCGCCCTTAATATCAAATGATATATCAGAATTTTGACGCGTGTCGAAGCAAAGTCCTTGAAAAGTTGAAATCGTTAGTTTCAGCACGGTGTGAAGCTAGTAAGTTATTGTACAACGGAACGGGCTTGTTTTTCTCGATAAAACTACAGTCAAGGCAATCTACTATTCTCAACGAAATCTGCCATGAAATGTAGAAATATTTAATACTTAGAGGCCCGGGACGGGTCATAAAGGGGGGGGGGAGGAGTGGAGTTGTAAGGGGGTAAGTGTAGACATGACGTGGAATGGCGGATAGCGATGCGGGGCAATAATTATCGAGGATTTGGCCCGGGGCCAGGATGCGTGAAACGGCAGAAAAAAGAAGGTGTGCTCGAACGAAAACCGCGTCACTGGAATAAAAAACTATCTAGACGTAATGGTCTGATAACAATCCGACTTTTTATCCCGGCTCGAAGCCGGCCGGCTCGCTTCCAACTGGTTTAATTTAAAAGGAGACGCGCTCGGTCCGCCAACGTCATTCGGCGTCCATCTTCCAAAGGATCTACATCGTCACGCTCACGCTGTTCGGACAAAACTCGAGATTCTCGATCCGCTGAAGTCGTCAATTATCAACCATGACTATCGACTTATACCAAATGGGAGCTAGTGCACCTTGCCGGGCGGTACTTATGACTGCCAAGCATTTGAAGATTCCCATTAACGTCAAGAACCTCGATTTGATGAAGGACGAGCATAAGACTCCCGAGTTTCTGGCGGTAGGTTACTATTAAATTATTCGTTAATATTTATGTTGATTTTTAATGAATGAATGCGATTCAGATCAACCCGGTTCATACCATCCCGACCATTGTGGATGACGGCTTCAGTCTGTGGGAGAGTCGTAGTATCATAACCTATTTGGCCAACAAATACGCTCCTGATAACGCCTTGTATCCCAAGGACCCCAAAGCCAGGGCTCAAGTTGACCGTGTTTTGAACTTCGACATTGGAAGTCTTTACAAATCTTTGGCTGATAATTTCGTAAGTATTTTTATATTTTTCAGCTTTATAGTTTTTTTAACAATTTTTAGAACATTTTATGCTTTATTGTATCTAATATTTTTTTTTAAATAAGGCTTAAAATTTCAGTAATGCTTCACTGTATCTTAATATTTTTTAAAATGTAGCCTTCAATTTTATTTCCATTATCTTTCATTACGAAGTATTTTTTAGTAATTTTGCTATTAATAAAAAATTTGTTAAAATTTTCTTTAAATTAAATATTTCTTTAAATACGTTTTAACCAAATTTAAAAAAATAGTCCTTCACCAATGTTTTTTCCCTTCTTTATTTATTTATTAATTAATTTTTATTCTTTAGTTCTGGCTCATTTTCTTTCTCTAATTACTAGAATTTAACTATTTTAATAGCAAAATGTTTTTGTTTCAGTATGGGCCGATGTTCTACGGCAAACCTAAGAACCCCGAACACGAGGAGGCTTTCAAGAATCAACTCAACGTGATTGAAACCGTGTACTTGAAGGATAACAAGTATTTGGCCGGAAACCACCTGACCTTAGCGGATTTGTCCGTGTTTTCAGCCCTGACCTTCGTCGAGGTTTGAACCATTTTATTTTGCTTCAACTAGAAATCTCTTATTTCAATTAAGAGGTTCCCTCGCTGCCATGGTGAAAAAAGTTACAGCCTCTAGCGTGGCGCCATCTAGGTATTAATTGCCGAATTATTATATAGCGAAGGTATGCTAGGCTTTGGAACTGTATTCTGCGAAATACTTATTCATCAACGAGTTCACAGATGGCGCTGCGTTATGACATAAATTTCGTCTATTGTAGCCGGAGTTTACAAACGATTGAGTCTCTAGTATAATGTTACCGACTAAGGCAGTGGTATCGGCCATTGAGTTGGGAATATTAATCTAGAGGTCCAATCAAAACGTCGGATATCAATATTTCGCGAAACAAGTTTTTTTTAAATAAGAATACTGTCGTCTGCTCCCAAATGACGAAAAATTTATAATTCTACCCGTGGCGCCGTCTATCTCTCAATGGTTCGTTCAAATAAGACGCGTTTTTCAGCAAAAAGATTTCTTTTTCAAAATTAATGGATGGCACCACGGGTCATATGATAATGTTTTATAGTCATTTTAGAGGAGACGGCACATTCGTAATTTTCAAAAACTTGTTTCGCGGGGAGCAGATTTGTTTCGATCTCTAGATTAATATTCCCAACTCAATGGTCTCGGCTGTTCTCGGTAATAGTTGTGGAAATATCTTACGCAAAGATCGTGGTTATTGGTTCCCATGGGAACTGTTCGTAAACATTAGGTCGAGCACGTCCCTCAATGGCGGGCGACAGTCTCTGATATAAGAGTCATTGACCCGAACTAAATCAGTATGGCGTTAAACGAATTCTTTTCTAATTATTTAGGTACTCGGGTTCGATCTCACGCAATACTCGAAACTCAGCGCTTGGTTGAAATCTTTGAAATCGGAATTGCCGTATCACGAAGAAGTCAACGAAGTGCCCCTCCGAGCTTTCAAGGAAGGATTCCTTAAAAAATAAATCTTTTTCAGAAGTACAATTATACACTTTCAATTATACACTTTTGAGAGCGTTTTTGTCTCTATATTTTAATTTAACATCTTCTACCACCAAAGAAATTAATAAAATATTTTTGTACATACAAAAATTTCTCAATTTATTTTCTTGATTATAAGCTGACTATGGTGACGCAAAAGCCTTTGGCTGGTAATTAACAAGGGTGATTAAACAACGACGGTACCTGGCACTACGTGTTAGGCTGTAGAGTGGTTTATCTACCTTCGATAGCGCTATTAGCTTACGAAAAGAATACGGGTGACCTAGTAAAATTGACGGTAGGCTGTAAATGATATGTGGTCGGTTATTACGTTTCACTGCGGACTGTTTACGGTTAATTTCACTTGATTGGGAAAGATAAAAATGACTCGGGGGGGGGGGGGGGAAAGAACTACGATTTTCTATCCAGTGCAAAATGGAACTATCATTTATCGATTGACAACAACTAAAAGCAGAAATTAATAATATAATAAGCACCCCGTATGTAAATGTCTAGCATAGAGCCACATATTTACGGCATTGTCCATGCGAGAAGAACATACGACGATAGGGCAGTAGCGACATCTAAAATATTATCTCGCTTGGTAGATAATTAAATACCGCACACAGCGCGTCTAGATCTCAAATTTGAAAATTAAATGCCTTCAGAAACACAACGCTTATTTCTAATAGCCAATTTTAGTTTCTGATGAATGATTTTGCAAAGATAAGTGTTAATTAGTGTTGGGCATTTTCGTCAAAGAGCCGCTCACGCTCACGTCTCTTTTGTAAAATTTTCGCTCATCTCTTTCCACTCTTTTTTGAGCGGTAAAATTGGCGCTTCTCTAATTTTTGTTTTGCGCTCTTTTAAAAAGATATTTTACCGCTCATTTACGCTCATAATAACAAATCCGCTCACAATGAAATGAGTGATAAAATTG
Organism: Leiobunum rupestre; assembly: GCF_980474605.1. Lineage (NCBI taxonomy): Eukaryota > Metazoa > Arthropoda > Arachnida > Opiliones > Sclerosomatidae > Leiobunum > Leiobunum rupestre. The sequence continues at coordinate 42,439,515 of NC_143392.1, forward strand.
TGAATAAGCATTGGCCACGGAGTTAAGGGCTCGCGGCGGAGATTTATCCCGCGTGGTTTGAGTTTAAAAACGTTCGCGCTCATTCTTAATGCACTTTGCGAAATTTATTTCAGAAATGCATAGTTGAGGACGTAGCCACTAGGAGGTGCATATTTTGAATACCTACCTTTTAATAACGGGTATGTGATCGTCAAAAATTTGGCCTTGACCTTTGCTTATGGGGACCTTATGATAGGCTTATGGTGATATTTGTAATCTCTCTTATTAGACCATTAAAACGAACCAATATTTATGGCGTGTATATGATAAAACATTATGTTAATATGGCCTAAGAATATTTATTTAATTATACATAATATTTTCGTTTTGTCTTAGAAAATCACAAAAGGATAAATTTCGACTATTGTTCCTACTAGAAGGTACATGAGTTACTCGAATACCATTAGCAGAATAGGGAGATGAATACTTATCTCTAAAATAAATATTATGTACTACTGATAATAGTAACGTTTTAACTGATATTAATCCGAATAATGATCCCAAAATTTTCAATTTATTTAATATTTTCATTTTTATTTCTATTGAATTCAATGCGATTTCTGTTGATTGCATATATTCATTTGGATTATTATTGATTTCGATTTCTATTGATTACATACATTCATTGGGATTTCTATTGATTACATACATTCATTGGGATTTCTATTGATTTCATTGCGATATAAAATGATTTCTATTGATTTCATTGCGATATAAAATGAGTTCTATTGATTTCATTGCGATTTGAAATGATTTCTATTGATTCCATTTCATATTTTCATTATGATTTCATATTTTCATTTTGATTTAATATTTTCATTATGATTTAATATTTTCATTATGATTTCATATTTTCATTATGATTTCATATTTTCGTTATGATTTAATATTTTCATTATGATTTCATATTTTCGTTATGATTTAATATTTTCGTTATAATTCCAACTGATTTTTTGGTAGAAATTCAAAATTAATCAATGTAAAATATTAATTGTATACTGATTTTTAAAACATCAGTAATTAAAACCAAGACACGAATTTAATTTAGCTAGTGGCTATCAATAAAACCATAAAATTTCAATTTAAGATGGCTTACGTATAATATTTTTATTCCCTAAATATTGTAGCTGTGTTTTAAGCGAAGCGGGTTCAAGATACTTGTACTCGTGGCTAAGGCCTAATCGCGCCATCGAATCCAGGGCCCCAAAAACACAAAATACCAATTAGTAATGATAAGCCTAAAAATACGGGACCAAATTAAAAACCAATCCAAGAAATTCGATTCAGGGTATTTTCCCAATCGTTCATTTAAAAACAAATATATTATAACGTCCAGACAAAACATACGCGGCAGCCCAGGCGACCTACTTATAGGGTCTATATATCATCATTATCCCGGCTCGAAGCCGGCCGGCTTGCTTCCAACTAGTTTAATTTAAAAGGAGACGCCCTGCCAACGTCATTCGGCGTCCATCTTCCAAAGGATCTACATCGTCACGCTCACGCTGTTCGGACAAAACTCGAGATTCTCGATCCGCTGAAGTCGTCAATTATCAACCATGACTATCGACTTATACCAAATGGGAGCTAGTGCACCTTGCCGGGCGGTACTTATGACTGCCAAGCATTTGAAGATTCCCATTAACGTCAAGAGACTCGATTTGGTTAAGGACGAGCATAAGACTCCCGAGTTTTCGGCGGTAGGTTACTATTCAATTATTCGTTTATATTTAATTTGATTTTTAATGAATTAATGCGATTCAGATCAACCCGGTTCATACCGTCCCGACCATCGTGGATGACGGCTTCATTCTGTGGGAGAGTCGTAGTATTATGACTTATTTGGCCAACAAATACGCTCCTGATAACGCCTTGTATCCCAAGGACCCCAAAGCCAGGGCTCAAGTTGACCGTGTTTTGAACTTCGACATCGGAAGTTTTTACAAATCTTTGGTTGAAAATTTCGTAAGTATTTATTTATTTTAATAGTTTTTGAAAGTTTCAATAATTTAAAAAAGGGCTCCTTCACCAATTTCTTTTTGGGTACTCTCAAGCATTTGACATTGAACAAATTTGAAATTCTACTCTTTTTCGTTTAATTCTTACTCTTAACATTTAATTCCTAGAATTTTAACATTTTTAATAGCAACAATGTTTTTGTTTCAGTATGGGCCGATGTTCTACGGCAAACCTAAGAACCCCGAACACGAGGAGGATTTCAAGAATCAACTCAACGTGATTGAAACCGTGTACTTGAAGGATAACAAGTATTTGGCCGGAAACCACCTGACCTTAGCGGATTTATCCGTGTTTTCAGCCCTGACCTTCGTCGAGGTTTGAACCATTTTATTTTGCTATAACTAGAAATCTCTTATTTCGATAATATGGGCTATATTATCTTTCAACAAAGAGGTTCCCACACTGAAAAGGTGAAAAATGTTAGTCTCTAGCGTGGCGCCATCCATGTATTAATTGCCGAATTATTATTTAGCGAAGGTATGCTGGGCTTAGAAACTGTATTCTGCTAAATACTTATTCATCAACGAATTTAGAGATGGCGCTGCGTTATGACATAAATTTCGTCTATTGTGGCCGGAGTTTACAAAAGATTGAGTCTCTAGTATAATCTTACCGAAATAGGCAGTGGTATTGGCCATTGAGTTGGGAATATTAATCTAGAGGTCCAATCAAAACGTCGGATTTCAATATTTCGCGAAACAAGTTTAAAAAATATATACTGCCGTCCAGCCTTGGAAATAACGGTGGTCAGGTGGTCAAAGACCAGTTAATTAATTGCTCAGACCAGTTTATTTATTAAAAATTTGGGGGGTCAGTGGTCACCGTGTCCAGTTTATTAATTCGAAATAATAACAAAAAAAAACAGAAGGTGACCAGTTTAATAATTCCAAATAATAGGAGATGACCTTTTAATTCAAGGTTTATATCAATTTCGATTTCCCTATTCACGGGATTTCTATGTACAGCGACTCCGCTTACTACCGCCGCGGCCGCACGCCGAGGTTTTATGAAGAGTCCCTTCGCTCGAATCCCTCAAATGAGTGGGACTGTCTAACCCCCTCCGGCCTCAAACCCTCAATCCTCTAGTCTCGCTTTCCCCCAAGTACGGTAGGCTACCCTGGCTACGCGGTAACGGACCAGGGACAAGAGAGATAATACGGTAAATTACGAGGGTCTTCTAGGCTATGGTAGAAGTCTTAGGTGAGATAGTACTATATTGTACTATTCTTGTGGTACTCATAAATTAAAGTTAACTATTTTGAATACGTGTAAAGTTAATGTTACCAACATAATCTAACTTCTAAACATGTAATATAGGTTTTTTAGGCTTATAAATGGCATTAGAACATTTTATATGAGACCAGTTAAATAATTCATAAGCTAGGGGGTCACTGGTCATAAGGACCAGTTTAATAATTCATATGGACCAGGTTAAAAAAAAACCTTATTTCCAAGGCTGCTGCCGTCTGCTCCCTAATGACGGGAAAATTTATCATTTTACCCGTGGCGCCGTCTATCTCTCAATGGTTCGTTCAAATAAGACGCGTTTTCCGGCAAAATAGATTTTTTCAAAAGTAATAGATGGCGCCACAGGTCATATGATAACGTTTTCTCGTCATTTTAGAGGATTGGATCTCTATATTAATATTCCCAACTCAATGGTATCGTCTATTCTCGGTAATAGTTATGCAACTATCTTACGCAACGAGCGTGGTTATTGGTTCCCATGGGAACTGTTCGTAAACATTAGGTCGCGCACGTCCCTCAGGGGCGGGCGACAGTCTCGGATATAAGAGTCATTGACCCGAACTAAATCAGTATGGCGTTAAACGAATTCTTTTTTAATTATTTAGCTACTCGGATTCGATCTCACGCAATACTCGAAACTCAGCGCTTGGTTGAAATCTTTGAAATCGGAATTGCCGTATCACGAAGAAGTCAACGAAGTGGCCCTCCGAGCTTTCGACGAAGGATTCCTTAAAAAATAAATCTTTTTTGGAAGTACAATTATACACTTTCAATTATACACTTTTGAGAGCGTTTTTGTCTCTATATTTTAATTTAACATCTACCACCACCAAAGAAATTAATAAAATATTTTTGTACATACAAAAATTTCTCATTTTATTTTCTTGATTATAAGCTGACTATGGTGACGCAAAAACCTTTGGCTGGAAGTTAACAAGGGTGATTAAACAACGACGGTACCTGGCACTACGTGTTAGGCTGTAGAGTGGTTTATCTACCTTCGATAGCGCTTTTAGCTTACGAAAAGAATACGGGTGACCTAGTAAAATTGACGGTAGGCTGTAAATGATATGTGGTCGGTTATTACGTTTGACTGCGGACTGTTTACGGTTAATTTCACTTGATTGGGAAAGATAGAAATGACTCGGGGGAAATAGTTTCATTTTGCAATGGCTAGAAAATCGTAGGTCTATCATTTATCGATTGAAAACAACATAAAACAGAAATTAATAATATCATAAGGACCCCATACGTAAATGTCTAGCATAGAGCCCCATGTTTACCTACATTGTCAATGCGAGAAGAAAATTAACGTACGACGATAGGGCAGTAACGAAATCTAAAATACTCTCATACTGGTAGAGCAGCCACGCTCGGGTTGATAAATGCCGCACAAAACGCGACTAAAACTCAAATTTGAAAATTAAATGCCTACAGAAACACAACTCTTATTTCTAATAGCCAGTTTTAGTTTCTGATGAATGATTTTGCAAAGATAAGTGTTAATTAGTGTTGGGCATTTTCGTCAAAGAGCCGCTCACGCTCACGTCTTTTTTGTAAAATTTTCGCTCATCTCTTTCCACTCTTTTTTGAGCGGTAAAATTTTCGCTCCTCTCTTTCCGCTCTTTTTTGAGCGATAAAATTTTCGCTCCTCTCTTTCCGCTCTTTTTTGAGCGATAAAATTTTCGCTCCTCTCTTTCCGCTCTTTTTTGAGCGATAAAATTTTCGCTCCTCTCTTTCCGCTCTTTTTTGAGCGATAAAATTTTCGCTCCTCTCTTTCCGCTCTTTTTTGAGCGATAAAATTTTCGCTCCTCTCTTTCCGCTCTTTTTTTGAGCGGTAAAATTGGCGCTCCTCTAATTTTTGTTTTGCGCTCTTTTAAAAAGATATTTTACCGCTCATTTACGCTCATAATAACAAATCCGCTCACAATGAAATGAGCGATAAAATTGTGAATAAGCATTGGCCACGGAGTTAAGGGCTCGCGGTGGAAATTTTTCCCGCGTGGTTTAATTTTAAGAACGTTCGCGCTCATTCTTAATGCATTTTGCATCGTTGAGGAGGAAGCCACTAGGAAGTGATCGTCAAAAATTTGGCCTTGACCTTTGCTTATGGGGACCTTATGATAGGCTTATGGTGATATTTGTAATCTCTCTTATTAGACCATTAAATCTAAATCAACATTTTTGGCGTGTATATGATAAAACATTATGTTAATATGGCCTACGAATATTTATTTAATTATACATAATATTTTCGTTTCGTCTTAGAAAATCACAAAATGATATATTTCGACTATTGGTCCAACGAGAAGGTACATGAGTCACCCGAATACCATTAACAGGATAGGTAGATGAATACTTATCTCTAAAATAAATATTATGTACTTCTGATAATAGTAACGTTAATACTGATAATAATCCGAATAATGATCCCAAAATTTGCAATCTATTTAATATTTTCATTTTCATTTCTATTGAATTCAATGCGATTTCTGTTGATTGCATATATTCATTTGGATTTTTATTGATTTCGATTTCTATTGATTACATATATTCATTTGGATTTCTATTGATTTCATTGCGATTTAAAACGGTTTCTATTGATTTCATTGCGATATAAAATGATTTATATGGATTTCATTGCGATATAAAATGATTTCTATTGATTTCATTGCGATTTAAAATGATTTATATTGATTTCATTGCGATTTTAAACGATTTCTATTGATTTTATTGCGATTTGAAATGATTTCTATTGATTTTATTGCGATTTCAAATGATTTCTATTGATTTCATTGCGATATAAAATGATTTCTATTGATTTCATTGCGATATAAAATGATTTCCATTGATTCGATTTCATATTTTCATTATGATTTCATATTTTCATTACGATTTCATATTTTCATTATGATTTAATATTTTCATTTTCATTTCATATTTTCCTTATGATTTCATATTATTCTTATGATTTCATATTTTCATTATGATTTAATAATTTCATTATGATTTCATATTTTCATTATGATTTCATATTTTCATTTTAATTTCATATTTTCCTTATGATTTCATATTTTTATTATGATTTCATATTTTCATTATGATTTCATATTTTCGTTATAATTTCCACTGATTTTTTGGTAGAAATTCAAAATTAATCAATATAAAATATTAATTGTATACTGATTTTAGAAATATTAGTAATTAAAACCAAGAAATGAATTTATTTTAGCTTGTCGCTATCAATAAAATCATAAAATGTCAATTTAAGATGGCTTACGTATACTATTTTTAATGCCTAAATCTTGTAGCTATGTTTTAAACGAATCGGGTTCAAAATACTTGTACTCGCGCAATCGAATCCAGGGCCCCAAAGACACAAAATACCAATTAGTAAGGATAAGCCTAAAAATCGGGACTGAATTAAAAACAAATCAAAGAAATTCGATTAAGGGTATTTTCCCAATCATTCTCTTGAAAACAAATATATTATAACGTCCAGACGGAACATACGCGGCAGCCCAGGCGACCTACTTATAGGGTCTATATATCATCATTAAACGCAAAGACGAGTTACTATGGAAACGAAAAAAGGCGTTTTTCGTCAACAATGCTCTCCGTTCGTGTATTTCAGGGTACATTACTGATCGGAGCGCTGTAAGACACTAGCAAATTAATCATTCCCATAGCTGGTGAAATAACTTCACACGACGCAGCTCGCGTCATACGAGACCGTAGCTAAAGTATCTAAAAGGGGCGTTAAGAAGAAATATCTCCTTGTCTTGTATAATAGAAGAGTCGTTATTGAAGAGGCCTTCAGAGCTGATTAAGATATCAAGCAGTGAACGTCTCATCGTCAAGTTGGAAGATGCCTATAACGTTGTACCATTGCAACCCTAGTGCGCCATGCAGGGCCGTTCTGATGACCGCCAGACAATTGGAATTGGATGTCGAAATCAAATTGGTGGATCTGTTTAAAGGGGAACATATGAGCGAGGAGTATATGGCGGTTCGTGGTTTATTTCATTTATCCAGATTGACGAGTTATTGATTGATATGGAAAATTAATTGATACAGATTAACCCCTTTCACAAAGTACCAACCATTGACGATGAAGGATTTATATTATGGGAGAGGTAATTCTATTATTTTTGAAGAGTTAATGCATACGTCAAAAACCCATTATTAAATATTACTCAAATTTACATACATTAAATTTATTAATTATATTAGTTTTCACTTTTGCCGAGTCTTAGTTTCCTAGTTCAATAATTATATATTGGTAAACAAATCCGCTTAAAAACTTAAAGCTCTCGGAAGTTTTCTACTGGTATATTCCCATTCGATCGAAATCCCATTCGACCGAATTCAATATGTTTCCGAAATATAGCCCAAAAGGCGGATTCGGTTCATTGGGACCTTTTGTTTTGTTTTTTACTTCTGCCCCGAGATATAGCAGGGTACGCAAAAAACGTTATACCTAAACAAAATTGCTACAGGTGTACTAACGGTAAGGTTAGGTTAGGTTAGGTTAGGTTAGGTTAGGTTAGGTTAGGTTAGGTTAGTCTCTCACTTCCCTAGGGTGGCGCGCTTTTATAAATATATTTATGCTTTAAACTTTTTATTTATATCAAGAATACAATAATTCGAACAATTTCATTTTTTAATGGGAATGGTTAAGTTTGTAGCAATTGCGTCGAGTAAGGTTAACGCGACTTTTAGCTAACTGGCTCCAATAAGACTATCAACACTTATTTATATAAGAAGTAAACCTATTTAAAAAACGTCTCATAAAAACGAAATTTGATGTACTATAAAAAATAATATAAACGTGCAAAATTGGGCTGTAAACCGCACAGTTGGGGTATTTTCTATCGATTGGGACTCAATGTTAAATCGTTTTCGAACGAATGGGATTTCGGTCGAATGGGACCAAAGCTTTTCTACTCTACGCATGGGCCAAGAATCTAAGGGGACTCACCGTTCAGGCTTTAAAAAGCACACGTTAATACTGGGAATAAGAAAATCACGGCTAATTTTAGTTATATGTGGACAAACTTGGCGTCGATTTCCGGCAATGTTTCGTAGAGAAGCTGGAGCGTTCACGTTCAATTTTGACAAAATGGCGCCGTTGTTGTCAGTTAAATGATTAGGCTTCGTAAATTTTAGAAGATGCACCTCAGTAAGCCTTCCGATTCAGGCTACGCCTACCGTGTCAAAATATCGGGAAAAGTGAGTCCCCCTTAGATTTTTGGTCCGTGCTCTACGCTACTTTCAATGTTCGCAAACGCCATCTATCGATTTGAATAAATAACTATTTTTACAATGAATTATTAAATAAATATTGCTAAGCCTGCATGTAGCGATTTGAGTAACACTATTAGTAATCAATAAGTTAAAGTGAATTATTTCTAGTCGCGCAATAATGATGTACTTGGTGAACAAGTACGACCCCGAAGGAGCACTGTATCCGTCGGAGCCCATTCTCAGAGCGCAAGTAGACAAGATGATCTTTTACGATGTGACCACCTTCTACAAACCCTGGGGGGAGTTCACCGTAAGAAAGGCTCCCAAACAGCTCCATATAGGAGCAACAAACACAGCACCCCACGCAAGGAGAACGCAACCCGTCAAAAGTCGTGCATTTTCTTGCGTACAGTTTTTATTGGTTAGACGCTTTAGCGCCTGCTGCCGTCGGAAGGGGAAATTTCGGAAATTGTCTTCCCCATTTCCGTAAAACGTTCAGCGTAAAGGTTCGTCCAATGAAATTTGTACACAACACTGCGTTAGCGTGTTTAAAGGCTACCTGCGTTCTCCTGGTGTTTGTGGCTCCTAGGTTCCATTAGAGTTGAAAATATTAATCAGAGTCATTCGGCAGTGCCCTCAAATTTTGAAAGGTGAGGAACCGGACGAGGAGAAGCTGGAAGCCTTGAAAGTGTGTTTGTCCGAACTGGAAAAGATCCTGTCCCACACCCGGTTCGTCGCTTCGGACGAACTCACGTTAGCCGATTTTGGATTTTACGCCCAAATCACTTTCACCGAGGTGAGTCTATCTTTAATATAACTAGAATAGACCGATAGGACTTTGACTCGTTTCTTACCATGAGGACAGGAATCCATAGCTCTACTAGGAATGATTATCGCGGCAGATTATCGTCTCGATGTGGCTGACGGTTTATTTGACGTCATTATGTTAACTTAACAAACAACAATGTGAGAGGGGAGCGCGCGCAAAGGGGATTTTTTATTTCGTAGGCGGGGCCAAAGCCCTCAGATTGATCTTACCATCGCGATACGGCAGGATTAGCATTCCAAGAAGAGGTATGGATTCCTGATGAGGACTATTTTTTTGAAATCTTTTGATGCCCCTTATTCTTTGGGGGCCCGTCCGAGACGTGGGTCCTGCTGGCCCATTATTTACGCCACTGGATACAAATTTGACGTGATAGAAGATGCTTTCTCATGGGTATCGCCATTAAAGGACAATTTTAAAATAACCGAAGTATTACAAGGTGGCGCCCACTTAAATATTTTAAATTATCTAAAAATTAGCATCTTTTTACCGAATGCAGAATCATGAATTGTACATTTGTTTATAATTTTTTCATGAAGAATTAGCTCTGTAATGAATCAATAAGTATTTATTGAATTCCCGTCAAAAACGAGAAACTAGCGCCATCTAGTATAAATAAAAACATTTAAATCGAACCTCTAAGGACTTCCTCTTAAGCAATTTGTGGATAAGATTCAACGTCACAATAGTTAAAATTTATAATTGCCAAACATAACTCGTAACTTTTGAAACATTTGTGAGAGTTAATCCCAACCCGAATTTATATCATTTTAAAAACAACGATTTCAATTTCATTGTAATTTTAATGCAATTTGTGTAGTGCAATATCAATAGCAAATATAGAAGAGGAAAAGAAACTCTAACTTCTACATTTCTTAAAAAGAGGTGCTAAAGCTAGGGGTACTAGATTCGAACTCTGAGAGCTTTCTGATATACTGTTTTGTAAAGAAGCGTTTACCCACTTAAAGCACGTGACGTCCTAGCACGGCCAACTTTGATGACGCCCTTTTGCGCGAATTATTACGCGAACAGTGCGTCACCAAAGCTGGCCGTTTTTTTATCTATAGTTGCTTACCATGGTAACTATGGAGCTACTTATTTCGGAGTTCCGGCTGGAAGTGGGTAAACGCTAATGACTACACGCGATGCTGTTATTTCGAATCTAGGGTACGAGGTTTATAATATCTTTGCTACGATTAATATATATTTAAATAGATAAGGCTTAAGTCATAAAATAACCGGAGGTTAGAGGTCTAAATAGACATTAAATAAAGCGCTAAGATAGAATAAACATATTTTAATACTTCTAACATTTTATGCGATTTTGAACTGTCCAAACCATAGGAGCTTTTACCATCGAAATGTACCAAGATTGGCCCCTATTGGCACTAAAATCTAATCATCCCTACCACCTCTGATACTTCAACTGTGTCTTAAATTTCATGTCATTCAAACAAATTTTACCCCAGTTATTCTGTGACCAAAATGTTTCGAGTCCATATTAATGCTGCCACCTAACGGCTTAAATCGGTACTGAAATGAAACCTAACTTTTTGGCTACCTGTTGCAGGTCAAGTATCAAATAGTAACGGAAGAGTACCCAGCTTTGGAAGCTTGGATGGAGAGGATGAAAGAATTGCCGTACAACGAAGAGGTGAACGAAGAGCCCTTGAACGCCTTCAAAGAATTTTTAGTAGAAAACCCCAACCCGTTGGGTTAACATAAAATACGACAACCTTCAAATAAAACCAAATAAATACCCACCCTCAATTGTATAATCTTCTCTTAGAAGCAAATGATAACCGTTTAAGGACATTTATAGGAAAAAGGTGTGTCAAATAGTAGCCTGTTCACACGAACCAACATTTTTGCACAAGTTTGTTGGGGATCATAGTTTGCTAAGCAGGTTGCATTTTCGTTCAAAACAAAATATATCAAATTACATTAACATAGTTTCGCGAAAGTAATATTTTTATTTCGTTTAGTTCGATAATATTATGTGTACGAAAGTTATTTGATTTTAAAATTTGGGAGTAAGCCTTGGTCATAAAAACTTGGTTAACATGTTCTGGAAAGTTTTCCCCATTCATGGTTTGCGAGTCGTATTGAACAACAATGTTGTGCGAAAATGTTGGCTCGTGTGAGTAGCTCTTTACCCAGTACTTTTTAAAGCCTAACATAAAGTAGCTTAGGCTCGTGTGTTATCGCACTTGTTATAGAATAAAGAAACTTCAAAAGCATAGAAGCTGGTTTTCACCAGGCCCAAAACGCCACGACGGAGATCAGCGACGGAAAAAATCCCCGTTAGGCCTAACACAATTTTTTCCCGTCGATACTAGTCGATTTTGCGTTCTTGCCCTAGTGAAAACCAGCCTTTAAGAAAATCATGTAAAATATTGTCATTAATCAGTATTTTAATTAAGCACTACGAAAAAGTTTGGGTTAGGCTTAGTAAATGTATTGATTAAGGCAATATTTTACACGTTTTGCGGTGATTAAATCATACATTGTTGCGTTTATTGGGCAAGCGTAGAATTGAAGTGAGGATTTTTTATACTAATAGGCATCTATATATATTACTTTATTACGCAAAATCGGTATTTAAACGAACAAATTGTTATTGGAAATAATTATATATTTTAAAAGAGTTGCAAAAAATCGAACTGTGTTGTAAGCCGTGTGGCTTTTTATAAACCTGGGTTGTTATCAATAAAGACATAAATTTGCACGGTTCAAATCCTGAAAAACATTATTCATACATTTAAAATATATGGACGCTACGGTAGGCTGACTTTTCTTGCAATATAATTACGAAATTTCGTAGTTCTGTTGTTATTGAGATTATAATTGACATTAGTCATAAACATAAGAGGTTCAATTAAATAGAATTTAAATAGCTTTAATTTGGTAAGGCCTTTACTGCAGTTTTCTATTCATAAAATGAAATACGAAATACCTAGTTTTTAAATGATATTACATTTATGTATAAGTAAAATTAAATAATCAATAATTAATCGAAAGTATTAGATAATAACATATGTACTAGAGCGTTTGAAAAATGTAAACAAAATTTAAAGGGCCAATTTCAGTTTTCCGCAGTAGGTATTTATCGCAGAATTTATACTCAAAAACTTATTTAAAAAGTGGGAGAGGTTAACAAGATCGGGAAACAGCCGTCCGGCCTACGACTATCAGCCTATAACTTTAATATTAAAATTTCTGATTTGAAATGAAAATTTGTACCACAAATATAAAAATATTTCAGGTAAACCTATTTGAAGGATTTTTAGAATAACCAAATTTGGGCTAAGTTTGGTAATTATGTCTCTTTTGCAAAGATCAAGTTAACAAAACCAATTTTATCACTACCCGAAATGACTTTCAGACCAAATATATTTGGGTAGTACTAAATTTTGTAACTATTCAAATACGGCAGAACTGCCCACTAAAATAGACCCTGTACGTGTTTGGATTACGTAAATAAACCTGTATAACTGTAGCCCGAAAAATGAGCCCAAATATAACGCCAAAAATCAGAGCAGAGCCACACCCAATTTGTTTAGCAAAAACAAAATTGGTGTAAAAACGGCCTCCACAATGAGGTGCCTTTCACGGAGTAACATTAAATCACGAGGTTTTAAAAACTAGTTTCAATAATAAAATCCCATTTAAATATTCTAAACAAACAAAAACAAACTAATAATTAATTCAGCCTGTAAGTTGCCGAGTCACCGTTATTATTTGAAATCCACCACCGTGCCGTGTAGGTTGATCTTCAAAAGAGTAGTAGAAATTCCACTACGTAAAGTATAATTTTTTTTCCGGGGGCGTGTCTGGCGTGGGTGAAAAAGTAGAAACCGGTTGTGAGGCCTTAGACGGACAATAGAGGAAATCTCAGTGACCAAATATCCTAACTCGAATTTCGTGTAGAATTGAAATAGGAAAACGGTCATATTTTAGAAAATTGAAAATCTAGTTGGAATTCTGGAGTTCTCTTTCAAACTTCCAAATGGCTATGCTTAATCCCAAACTGATTTGAGATTTTCCACTTATTTTGAGATTTTGCAAACTGATTTTGAGATGCTGATAGCAATTCTATAATTTTCCATTCGCCGATTTACAGATTTCAACAGCGATTTTAATATTTTTTACTCATGATTTTTGGTATTTCTATCCTGATTTTAGTATTTCATAATCTTAAGAACAGAATTTGGGATTACCAGTTTCATCTCCCGTTCGTCTAATATAAATCTTCATCGATGATCGTTAGCTCCTTTCTTGTAAATGTTCATTGACGGTCGATATCTCGTTTCGTGTAAATGTACATCGATGGTTGTTAGCTCGTTTCTTGTAAATTTTCATTGATGGTCGATATCTTGTTTCGTATAACTGTTTATCGATGGTCGATATCTCGTTTCGTGTAAATGTTCATCGATGGTCGTTTGCTCGTTTCGTATAAATGTACACTGGTGGTCGTTTGATCGTTTCATGTAAATGCACACTGATGGTCGTTTGATCGTTTCGTGTAAATGCTCATCAATGATTGCAAATCTTCAGTAGCAAGATTTTAGGTACAAAATAAATGAAAAATTTAATTGAAAGCAATTTGCACAATCCCAAATTTCAGACTTGTGGTCTTTGCTTCGATTCTGCTCCACGACTTCCCAAAACCACCAGATATAATGAATTTTTTCGAAACTACAATTTTTGGAGTTATCAAATTTTAGCACGGAGGAAGCTATATTTTATTGCAGCGTCATATCAACTTTGGGATTTGAAATACATGTAAGGGGTATATCAAAACATAGTGCCACGGGCTAAAGCCATGACTCACTCCGCGAAAAAATAAAGGCTACAAGTTTTAGGCCACGAGTTTTCTAGCGTGACTGAATTTCTTTTAATGTCCGGTTATGTTAATCGATTTTGGCTCGAAGTCAAGAAACTTTCACCACTGCCACCACCGGCTTTCGTCTTCCGGCATTCCGAACCCGTTATTACCATTAGGGATCGTAATAAAAATATCAAATAAATTAAATTGCTTCGAATTAAAAGGGATAATTTTAAAAGAAGTTAAACGCTCTCCTTGGAGATTATTACTGATATCTAAAGTATATAATATATCTCTTACGAGAGAAGTGTTCAGCTTCCTAATGCGCTTGTGTTATTCGTTGGAATACATACATTTGCAGTTTGCTGTTGCATTTTTCGAAATAACTTTCGGGAGAAATATTGTGCGACGGAAATGAAACATGAACTAATAAATAAAACTATTACAGATATTAAATGATATTTTTAAATTACTAAATATTTCTATGTAGTGTTGTTTAGGAATTTATAAATCGCTAAATATTTCTATGTAGTGTTTATTAGGAATTTCTAAATTACTAAATATTTATATGTACTGTTATTTAGCAATTTATAAATTACTAAATATTTCTAGGAAGGGTTATTTAAGAATTTATAAATTAATAAATATTTCTAGGTAGTGTTATATAGTAACTTGTAAATTACTAAATATTTCATTGTAGTGTTATTTAAGAATTTATAAATTACTAAATATTTATATGTAGTGTGGTTTAGGAATTTTTAAATTACTAAATATTTCATTGTAGTGTTATTTAAGAATTTATAAATTACTAAATATTTCTATGTAGTGTGGTTTAGGAATTTTTAAATTACTAAATATTTCTATGTAGTGTGGTTTAGTAATTCAAAAATTACCAAATATTTCTAGGAAGTGTTATTTAAGAATTTATAAATTAATAAATATTTATAGGTAGTGTTATATAGTAACTTATAAATTACTAAATATTTCATTATAGTGTTATTTAGGAATGTTTAAATTACTAAATATTTCTATGTAGTGTGGTTTAGGAATTTTTAAATTACTAAATATTTCTATGTAGTGTGGTTTAGTAATTCATAAATTACCAAATATTTCTAGGAAGTGTTATTTAAGAATTTATAAATTAATAAATATTTCTAGATAGTTTTATTTAGTAATTTATAAATTGCTAAATATTTCAAGGTAGTGTTATTTAGTAAAAATTTTAATTTATTAATTATCGGTAGTGTTATTTAGGAATTCAATTATTACTAAATATTTCTAGGTAGTGATATTAAGGAATTTTTAAATCGCTAAATATTTCTAGGTAGTGTTATTTAGTAATAATTAAATCGCTAAATATTTCTAGGTAGTTATATTAAGGAATTTATAAATCGCTAAATATTTCTAGGTAGTTATATTAAGGAATTTATAAATCGCTAAATATTTTTAGGTAGTGTTATTTAGTAATATTTAAATCGCTAAATATTTCTAGGTAGTTATATTAAGGAATTTATAAATCGCTAAATATTTCTAGGTAGTTATATTAAGGAATTTATAAATCGCTAAATATTTCTAGGTAGTTATATTTAGTAATATTTAAATCGCTAAATATTTCTAGGTAGTTATATCTAGGAGTAGTAGGGGTGTTGTATTTACTACTCCTAGGTTATATTAAAGAATTTTTAAATCGCTAAATATTTCTAGGTAGTGTTATTTACATATTACGTCGCCAGGCGGTTTGGTAGTAAAAACGCGCTCATTGAAAAGTGCCTCGAGCCTGCGAAAATGCATGTTTCATTTTTACGTCATACATGGATATCTTAGATTAATATACTATACTTACGCTAAAACGCAACTGCAAATTAATGCGTCACGTAATTTTAAACAGACTCCGTGTTTACGACAATGTGGAAAATATTTAAGTCGTCGTTGGGCTTGTGTTGCGCATAATGATTAAATACAATTCTGATGATAACAGTAATAAAATTAATATATATATTCGTTTATTATGATCTCCGAATTTGAACTAGATGTAATACATCCTTCTAACAAAATGGCTCTTCCGTTCTACGTTTTTCTTTGAAAACGTTTGCATCCGTTTCTGCTAAAATTTGAAATTTAATCTTAATTTACAATTGAACGTTTTAAGTTAAAGTGAATGTAGATTGGCCAATGCTCTTTTTTGTAATATGTAACACTGAATCAAAAAATGGGCGGAAAATATCTAATTTTTTTAACGCAAATCAACTTGGTTGTTTTTCTCACAACCAAATTCAAATTCAAATTCAAAGTATTTTATTTTTATGAGTTAAGTAGGTTGTCAAGGGGCCAAGTCTTCAAGCGACTTATAGCTTAAGTGATAACCAAGGGGCTAACCCCTTCTTTAAATTCTGTACACCGAGTACAGATTTTGGTAGTCCTACATCTGTAGTAATCTCTTTAGTACAGTCAAAGCTACAGGTTTTATCAGCTAGCCACCACCTTAGGCCTAAGTCATCAAGCGACTTTTGAAGCCATTAATTCAGATGGCCGGGTTTCAATGCGTAGGAGTGTGGTGACAAGCATGCATGCCACGCGTTCGAGCCAACAGCTCCCTACACTAACTATTACCGTTAACCTCAACAAGTTTTTATGGAAGGGGAAACCGAAGAACTCGGGGGAAAACCCCTTAAACAAACTTTACGCGGAAGGAGTTGTTCCGAGTTTTCACCCAGTGCCGCAAGCTGGGATCGAACCCGGCTCTTGCTGAGAGGCGAAACTGCTAACGACTCCGCCACCCCCACCAGTTACCGATAGTCATAATCCCCTATGTGAGGTCGTTGTTAAATCCGAAATTATGTGGGACGTATGCAAACGTTGCAAACGTAAATAGTTTTTGTAAATTTTCGTTTCTTATACAGATAAACTCAAAGGTCTAAAAACATTTTTTTCGTTTTTTTCTCACTTTACAAAATGTAGAGGTGTTCCAGCAAAGTTATCTCCCCCCCCCCCACCCCCCGTCAAAGATTAAACACATTTCACAAAGGTAGTTTCTTAAACGTCAATAAACCAAATATTTTGCACGCAACGTGGGATACCTATCTTAGCGTAGTAAAATAGCCCTTAATTTCTTTTTGCATCCATTAAGTCGAAATATTCAAATGGTTGCTCAAACGAAACCTTATAAATAGCGGATGGAAACCCCGCTGAAATTCACAATCGGATACACACCTCGGAAACGCCGCAGTTGTTAAATAGCTCCTCGATTATTTGAAAATGCCGTTAACTTTGTTCCTAATTCCACCCAGTTCTCCGTGCAGGGCGGTCTACATGACGGCCAAACATTTGGGCTTGAACTACAAAATCAAATACCTCGATTTCGTCAACGGAGAAAACAAGAAAGAAGAGTTTCTCAAGGTAAGTTCGATTAAAAGTCTGACCTTTTATGTCAACCGGCGGAGAAAAATGATAAACAAGGAAATTAAAATTACAAGGAATAAATTAAACATTCTAAGAATGAATTAAATAACAAATATTACATTAAATTACAAATAGCCCATTAAATTACTCATAGAAACTTAAATTACGAATAGCCAATTAAATTACTCATAGAAACTTAAATTACGAATAGCCAATTAAATTACTCATAGAAACTTAAATTACAAATAGCCAATTAAATTACTCATAGAAACTTAAATTACGAATAGCCAATTAAATTACTCACAGAAACTTAAATTACGAATAGTAAATTAAATTACGTATGGTAAATTAAATTACGAATGGTAAATTAAATTACTAATGGTAAATTAAATTACGAATGGTAAATTAAATTACGAATGGTAAATTAAATTACGAATGGTAAATTAAATTACGAATGGTAAATTAAATTACGAATGGTAAATTAAATTACGAATGGTAAATTAAATTACGTATCGTAAATTAAATTACGAAAGGTAAATTAAATGATGAATACTAAATTAAATTACGAAAGGTAAATTAAATTACGAATGGTAAATTAAATTACGAATGGTAAATTAAATTACGAATGGTAAATAAAATTACGAAAGGTAAATTAAATGATGAATGCTAAATTAAATTACGAATGGCAAATTAAATTACGAATGGTAAATTAAATTACTAATGGTAAATTAAATTACGAATGGTAAATTAAATTACGAATGGTAAATTAAATTACTAATGGTAAATTAAATTACGAATGGTAAATTAAATTACGAATGGTAAATTAAATTACGAATGGTAAATTAAATTACGTATCGTAAATTAAATTACGAAAGGTAAATTAAATGATGAATACTAAATTAAATTACGAAAGGTAAATTAAATTACGAATGGTAAATTAAATTACGAATGGTAAATTAAATTACGAATGGTAAATAAAATTACGAAAGGTAAATTAAATGATGAATGCTAAATTAAATTACGAATGGTAAATTAAATTACGAATGGTAAATTAAATTACGTATGGTAAATTAAATTACGAATGGTAAATTAAATTACGAATGGTAAATTAAATTACGTATGGTAAATTAAATTACGTATGGTAAATTAAATTACGATTGGTAAATTAAATTACGTATGGTAAATTAAATTACGAATGATAAATTAAATTACGAATGGTAAATAAAATTACGAATGGTAAATTAAATTACGAATGGTAAATTAAATTACGAATGGTAAATTAAATTACGTATGGTAAATTAAATTACGAATGGTAAATTAAATTACGAATGGTAAATAAAATTACGAACGGTAAATTAAATTACGAACGGTAAATTAAATTACGAATCGTAAATTAAATTACGAAAGGTAAATTAAATGATGAATACTAAATTAAATTACGAAAGGTAAATTAAATTACGAATGGTAAATTAAATTACGAATGGTAAATTAAATTACGAATGGTAAATAAAATTACGAAAGGTAAATTAAATGATGAATGCTAAATTAAATTACGAATGGTAAATTAAATTACGAATGGTAAATTAAATTACGTATGGTAAATTAAATTACGTATGGTAAATTAAATTACGAAAGGTAAATTAAATTACGAATGGTAAATTAAATTACGTATGGTAAATTAAATTACGTATGGTAAATTAAATTACGATTGGTAAATTAAATTACGTATGGTAAATTAAATTACGAATGATAAATTAAATTACGAATGGTAAATAAAATTACGAATGGTAAATTAAATTACGAATGGTAAATTAAATTACGAATGGTAAATTAAATTACGTATGGTAAATTAAATTACGAATGGTAAATTAAATTACGAATGGTAAATAAAATTACGAACGGTAAATTAAATTACGAACGGTAAATTAAATTACGAATTAAAGTTACGAGGAGTAAATTAAATTACGAATTAAAGTTACGAGGAGTAAATTAAAGTTACGAGGAGTAAATTAAAGTTACGAGGAGTAAATTAAAGTTACGAGGAGTAAATTAAAGTTACGAGGAGTAAATTTAAGTTACGAGGAGTAAATTAAAGTTACGAGGAGTAAATTTAAGTTACGAGGAGTAAATTAAAGTTACGAGGAGTAAATTAAAGTTACGAGGAGTAAATTAAAGTTACGAGGAGTAAATCAAAGTTACGAGGAGTAAATTAAAGTTACGAGGAGTAAATTAAAGTTACGAGGAGTAAATTAAAGTTACGAGGAGTAAATTTAAGTTACGAGGAGTAAATTAAAGTTACGAGGAGTAAATTAAAGTTACGAGGAGTAAATTAAAGTTACGAGGAGTAAATTAAAGTTACGAGGAGTAAATTAAAGTTACGAGGAGTAAATTAAAGTTACGAGGAGTAAATTAAAGTTACGAGGAGTAAATTAAAGTTACGAGGAGTAAATTAAAGTTACGAGGAGTAAATTAAAGTTACGAGGAGTAAATTAAAGTTACGAGGAGTAAATTAAAGTTACGAGGAGTAAATTTAAGTTACGAGGAGTAAATTTAAGTTACGAGGAGTAAATTAAAGTTACGAGGAGTAAATTAAAGTTACGAGGAGTAAATTAAAGTTACGAGGAGTAAATTAAAGTTACGAGGAGTAAATTAAAGTTACGAGGAGTAAATTAAAGTTACGAGGAGTAAATTAAAGTTACGAGGAGTAAATTAAAGTTACGAGGAGTAAATTAAAGTTACGAGGAGTAAATTAAAGTTACGAGGAGTAAATTAAAGTTACGAGGAGTAAATTTAAGTTACGAGGAGTAAATTTAAGTTACGAGGAGTAAATTAAAGTTACGAGGAGTAAATTAAAGTTACGAGGAGTAAATTAAAGTTACGAGGAGTAAATTAAAGTTACGAGGAGTAAATTAAAGTTACGAGGAGTAAATTAAAGTTACGAGGAGTAAATTAAAGTTACGAGGAGTAAATTAAAGTTACGAGGAGTAAATTAAAGTTACGAGGAGTAAATTAAAGTTACGAGGAGTAAATTAAAGTTACGAGGAGTAAAGTAAAGTTACGAGGAGTAAATTAAAGTTACGAGGAGTAAAGTAAAGTTACGAGGAGTAAATTAAAATGTAATAAAATAAGGTGATTCCATAAAATAAAACTATTAAAAATTAAAATTATAAAATGTTTTTATCAGCGTCACGATCTTAAGCTTATTAGTACTTTCTTAGCACGAGCGTTTCGCGCGTAGACTTCAAATTCAAAAATCTTTATCGACTCGAGCACGTGCTCTCTATCTTCTTCAATAAATATAGCTAATGACGTAGAAAAAACATTTACACGTGAACTCCCACGAAGTAATTGCTTAACATTTTTAAATATAAAACAATAGAATTATCAATCAGTCCATTATTTTTACGGCTAATAAATTAATGCTACCGCCGGTTACTACGTTGATCGACCATTGAGAAACCGGTTTCAACGGTGTGTCCGTTGAGAGTTACTTAACGCAGCCTTTGTCTGATATCTGCCTGGTCACAACCAACTTAGAAGCTGAGCAAAGTCGACTTGAAACTGCAGCTATCGCGTCAGGAGCGGTTATTGAATTTTATCCGCCATTTTCCAAGATGGTTGTAGATTTCAATAAAAAAATTAGGTATCGTCTGCAGAGAATGTAATTATTTCATTTGTTATTTTGCAGCGGTTTTATTGCAGTTACTTTCAAAGCGTCTTAAGCTTTCGGATTGTGTCGCTAATTTAACCTAGGAGCAACAAACACAAGGAGAACGCAGCTAGCCTTTAAACACGCTAACGCAGTGCTATGTACAAATTTCATTCGACGAACCTTTACGCTGAACATTTTACGGGCGGGGGGAAGACAATTTTTAAATTTTCCCCTTCCGACGGCAGCAGACGCTAAAGCGTCTAACCAATGAAAATTGTACGCAAGAAAATGTACGACTTTCGACGGGTTGCGTTCTCCTTGTGTGGGGTGCTGTGTTTGTTGCTCCTAGATTTAACTGACTTCCTAATTTAAATTGTGTTGTCGTATCATGGTTGTCTGTGGTGTTTTGTTTGTCCAAATACATTCAATTGCAAATTGCAATTTGTAACGTTACTCACTGCGAAAACGTTATTACAATGTTTAAAATATTTCGGTCTAATTTGAAGCATGGCTCAGTTTACATTTATATTTCCAATCTTTGTGAACAGATAAACCCATTGGGGCAGGTGCCCGCTATCGATGACGACGGTCTCTGCGTATATGAGAGGTATGTACGCAGATTTCATCCACTTTTTAGTTATATCAAGAATGTATTTATTTAGTTTTTAGTGGGGCGGCGGAGTGGTTCGCACTTTCGCCTCTCAGAAAGAGGAGCCAGGTTCGTTCATAGTTTGTGACACTAGCTGACAACTTGAAACAACTCCTTCCCCGTTGATTTTCCGAGTTATCTCCCCACTGGTTAAAGGGGTTTTTCCACTTCCATAAAAACATGTCGACGTTAACGCTAATAGTTTGTGTAGAGAGCTGTTGGCTCGCGTGTCATGCAGGGCTTGTCACCACCCTCCTACGCACTGTAACCCGGCCACCTGAATTAATGGCTTTAAAAGTCACTTGATGACTTAGGCCTAAGGTTGTGCCTTTGGTATTAGCCTAGCTGACTATTACAATTATTATATTTTTTTAAATAGTCATGTATTTATGTCAATTTTATTTGTTAGGCTAAAGTTGATATTGCGCGCATTTTGAACAAGCCCTTCTATGTTGAAATATTAAGCGGCGCGTTTTAAAATATGACGCTTTTACAAGTATGTCCTGGCTTTCGGTATTACTATACTAGCCTAGCTCATTATTATTAATATTATTACATTAAATGTAAAAGCAACAAGACAATCAAATCACTCGGGTATGTCATTGGTTTCCTAATACCTAGATCTTCGGAAGCGCATGCCGGTGGCGTTTTTGCTCCCCTTCCATTGTCCCATGGTGGCGCGAATAGTCTCAACATAGTCATTAATAAATACATTCTTGGTCACATAAACAAATCGTAGAAGTAAGAACTCCGGCCTCTTAGCCACAAGCTTAGTTTGCTACTGGTGAAAAGAGTATATTGAGAATAAAATAACATTGTGTCTCGTCGCGCCATCTGATGAACGCTAGTGAAACTAATATGATTTTTCCGCGTAAATTAAAATGAAACAAATAATGGCTTTAAGCTGTGGTGATTTATTGAAACTGACCATTACACTTTATCGAGAGACTTTTATAGCCATTAATTCAGGTGGCAGGGTTATGTAATTTCCGTTTAAATATTAGTATATAATTATAACTAATTAAAAAGACAAAATAATTAATAAATAAATCAATACCAAATTAATATGTTTATATGATTTCTTAAATGTAGTTTGCTTTACCAGTATAGATGGCGCAAAACAGCATAGTGATATTTTTTTTCATACCTAAAACTGACGAAGGAGTAGCACAAAAAGAACGAGAGTACGCTGACCATGCATTAAAAATATCCTGAAATGACTTTGTATTTTGATAATGTAGCCGTGCAATTATGACATATCTAGTGGACAAATATTCTCCGGACAACAGCCTGTACCCAAAAGACACGAAGAAGAGAGCGAACATTGACAGAATGCTCTATTTCGACTTGGGCAATATCTATAAAACTTTCAGTGAATTTTGCGTACGTATACCTTAATAATTGATCGGTTAAAGCCGCTCTAGAATATGTCGAGGATGAACGTATAGGCTTCGAGCTTAGGAAATATAGCGCCATCTGCCTTAACATCCGTAAACTAAATATGTGAAGAAATAGCAGACACCTTTTGAATTGTCTAGGTTTTCCGGTTGAACTTTCGGCCGTTATGCAAAGACAATTTTGAATGAGCAGACAGCTTTCATATATTTAATTTAAAACTCGATCGGTAGGCGGCGATACTTATGACCAAAATTTAAACAACGCACGAAGCCTATAGGAGTGTAGGCGTAGCTTTATTGAGCACAGACTATTTGTCCTAAGCATTCCAGCCTACACGATTTCTTGCGCTGTCCAATTAATTAGTCAAGGAACTAAACTTTCTATGTATTACAATTAACCCACAAAACTAAAAGTTAGCCTTCGCTCTATAAAAAACAAAAAAAAAGAGTTGCTGGAAGTTACATGGAAGCAACGTGAGAGCCAGAGTCAAGCAAGTCGAGATACGTAACTTTTGAAAGAAATTCGAAATAAAGAATTCTCGGGTGTTTCTATACATGGCGGAACTAATAATTTATTTTTACGGTAATTTAAATCCTCTTTTTGGCAAATTTCAATTATTAGATTATTATTGCAATTATTCTAGATATAAAAAGCTAGTTTTTCTTAAAATATTTAGACTTGCTTGACTATTTCTGTCAGCATAAGTGTATAATATTTTTACATAAGTGTGACACTTCCTTTTCTTAACATGCAAAAGTTTTACTGAAAGCTATTCACGAGACACACTGCATTACGGGCTTCGTCGCCGTTTTGCGTCCGCTTGCTAACGCGTCACACGTAGCCTTTGACAGCGCCTCGCTAGGGGGATATTTTCTTCTTGTGATGACGTCACTCCGTTACTAGCTCTCAGTAAAATATTCCCCAAAGTGACAAACTTATGGAACAATATTATAAACTTATGCTGTCAGGTAACGAATTCTAAATCGAAAGAGAGCAGTCAGACAAGGTCGGCCATCTGTTGGTGGTGATGCGTCAAAAAATACAGAATATCTAGAATACCGAAGTCGACAGAAAACGGTTGTAGAATAGAATAATTAGACCAACTATAGTATACTAATTGGAATTTAACCCCATATTCAAATATGGTTCAAAGTTACCGTAATTTTAAAGAAACAATCAGCAACAAGGGCACCTGATTTCAGAAGAGATTGTAGCTAGTAGAGCCACTATTGGTCCAAAACGAGGGGTCCGTCACTTCAAGGAATCATGTACAGGCCCTCATTCCTTGATTCCGAATAGCAGGAATCTAGGCGGGAATCATAAATTTTTCAGAATCAAAAAAATCGTGTTCGAATCATGGAATCATAAGGAAATGAACTTCGAATAACGGAATCATAGTCGAACTAACTTCGAATCCTGGAATCACCTCTGGAATCATACCGAATCATGCTGGAATCATACCGAATAATGCTGGAATAATGCTGGAATCATGCTGGAATCATACCTGGAATCTGGAATCATACCGAATCATGCTGGAATCATACCTGGAATCTGGAATCATACCGAATCATGCTGGAATCATACCTGGAATCTGGAATCATACCGAATCATGCTGGAATCATACATGGAGTCTGGAAAAATACGTGGAATCTAGAATAATACCGAATCATGCTGGAATCATACCGAATCATGCTGGAATCATACCGAATAATGCTGGAATCATACCGAATCATGCTGGAATCATACCTGGAATCTGGAATCATACCGAATCATGCTGGAATCATACCTGGAATCTGAAATCATACCCAAATCATGGAATCATACCTGGAATCTGAAATCATACCCAAATCATGGAATCATACCGAATCAGCGTGGAATCACGGAATCACTTAATCAGTGCGAAATCATAGAATCAGAGTAGAATCGCGGAATCAACGTGGAATCACGGAATCAACGTGGAATCACGAATCTTTGGAATCAACAAGAATCAACTCTAAGATTCCTTGATTCCGAATCTTGTACACATTTTACTTAAGTGACGGACCCCTCGGTCCAAAAGCTATTTTAGTGCTTTGGATGGATGCTCCCTGTTAAAGACCCTAATTTGTTCTTTTTACTCGACAGTACCCGCAAATGTTTCAAAGAGCGAAGCTGAACCCAGAAAAGGAGCAAGCATTCAGAGATGCTCTTTCGAAACTGGAGAAATTCCTGTCTGCTACTAAATACGTCGCCGGAGATACCTTGACCTTGGCTGATTTGTCTATTTTTGCCGAACTAGTTCACGCTGAGGTACGTAAGCAATTGGTTTGCGAGAACGCCGCTAGGGGCGTGACCGAGCTAGAGGAGCTTTATGCGGACGATAAGTGTTTTTCATTTTAATAACACGAGTTGCAAAGACTATTAATCCAAAAATCTGGCAGCGCTGTAAATTTGTATCATGCTGAACGGGGAGTCGATGTAAACAAACAAAATGGCGGAGCCGAGGGTTAAATAGGAGCTCTAGCAGACTTTGTTAGGGAAATTCATTTTAAAGCAAGTGGCGACTCTATCATTGCCACCTGTATTATGACAAAGCCCCTGTTATTAGAGATGGCCATGAATCTATCCGATTGTTCGAAAAACGCGACTTTACTGGTTAAAATGTAAAATAGCCAAGTGATGACGTCGTCAAAGAGCCATTGTACAACAACTTATACTCTATTTAGTGGACTTTAACCTAAATTATATAACCCGTGTAAAAATATTGTTTATAATCGCTGTAATTTTTGTTATTGGTCAATTTATAAACGATCCAATCAAAGTGCGGGGTACCTATAAGTACCGCCTTTTTGAATTCTTTGCTAGCGACATCTATTGAAAAAAAAAGCTACTACACGTCGAGCCACCATTTGCTTTAAAGCCTAAATCAACTAAGTTTTCGTTTTATTTTCTTTAAATAGAGAAAAGATACCACGCAGTAGCAATTGTAAGACTGACTAATTCTTATTTAAAAAATTTTTAAACACGCTCTTGAAAACATGACGTCACCGTTTGTCTACACCGAAACCATGTCGCTCTGAATGCGCGAAAAATAGTGCGCTATTTATTCTATGCAGTCTTTGGTCCTGCTCCTAGAATCTCATTTAGGTACCAAGAATATGAAAAAATAGCACTTACTTCTCATTCTTTGTATCAAAAGGTCGTCTGGTTTTTAATCACAAAGCGTGATTGACCTAAATTATACTATTCACTTGTTCTGTTGGAGAGAATTACTCTACACAGTGAACTATTCGTTAAGGTCAGAGTTTTGGGGCTACACTATTTACTCCTGAAAAGCGTGAGCAAATAGAGTAAACTGATCAAATCGTCTGCTTTGGGAAAAAAATTTTACCGCTACTCGGTAATCTACTTACCCTACTCTGAAATGCCAGAACAATAGGGCTGTGCGAGTACTCGAACATCATCGAGCACTCGACATTTTTTGTGGTCGAGTACTCGAACTCGACCTCGAAGAAGTAATTGGAGAATACTCGTCGATTATGTGGTACCCGATTACTCGAATAAGCTGCTCTCTAAACTCGTCGAGTATTTGTTTTTTCTATCCTCGTTGCTTCAAAGTTCAAAGAGGGGGTTTTACAACTTTTTGGGGGCAATAAACGGTACCAACCAAGTTGTGGAAACTGTGGTTCATTTAAATTAAAGGGATATTTTTCAGCATTGAAAGTTACTTTATACTCCTTTTAAACTTAATTTCATAATTACTTGAATAAAACCAGCTCCTAATGAAGTACTCGATAAGCCGATTCCTTAAAAATATTACTCGAGGTTTTTTATAAGGGAAAGTTTCCCCTTAATCAAGTACTCGATTACTCGACTCGACTTCAATATTACTCGACTCGAATACTCGATGAAAAAAAATTTATACTCGATAACCGACTCGATTGCCTAAAACCAATAATCGCACAGCCCTACAGAACAAGCGAAAAGTATCCACCTATTGTGCCACAAAACCCAAAGCGGACGAACTTTTGCTACAAAGCATGCGAGGATGGGTTTAGAACATTCATATACGCTCTAAAGAAAAACGATTTTCGAAATCTTGAAATCAACTTGAAAATTCCGAAATCTGTTCCAAAATCTCGAAATCACAATATTTTCAGATTCAAATTCCCAGTTTTCCCTGACCATTTCAAGAGATTTTCCTTGTCTTTGTAAAGCTAAAATTAGACAATTTTTTACTTTATATTTTACTTTTATCAGAAGTTAATAAATTTATATCAAATTATATTTCAGTACAAAGTTGGTTGCAATGTTAAACAAATAAAAAAACTTTTAAGGAATTGGTCATAGGTCTAGAATAAAATTATAACTTCAAAAAGTGTCAAGATAAAATTGAATTCCCTGACATTTTAGGCCCATTTTTAAATTACCCAATTTCCCTGACGTGTGGTAAACCTGGCCTAAAAACTTAAAAAGTAGAAATCAACACAAAAATTTTGCTGTGAAATCTCAAAATCAGTTTCTAATTTCTAAATTCTGAAATCAAAATCCCGTACACAAAATTTTCAAATGTCGAACCCCTCGGTTAAGAATCTGTACCTTCCCATATTCCAACACAGAAAATATTGGTACCTGAATGCGTTCTTGATATCTAACCCTAAATATTTACACATTTTGTATTCCTCCATTTTAGACTATAAATTTCAGTTACTCTAAGTATCCGCATATCTCCTCGTGGATGAAGAAATTATCCCAGGACTTACCTTACCACGCTGAAGTTAACGAAAAACCAATGGCAGATTTCCAGAATTTCTTGAAATCCAACAATTAGTATTTTGTACAGTAATGAAGAAATTATTTTTATGTCATATTTGTAGAATATATTGAAGAAATTATTTTTATATCATATTTGAAAAATATATTGAAGAAATTATTTTTAAATTATATTTGAAAAATATATTGAAGAAATTATTTTCATTTTATATTTGTATCATAATTTATTGAAGAGATTATTTGATTAAGTTAATTTAAAACATTTGGGTATAGCAAATTTCCTTGATTCACGGACTCGTTCACCTCTACATGGGCCACGGCACTTAGACCTTAAAAATCCAGTTTAAAGGGCAACAGAATCGTTTGAATTTTGTGGGTGGGGATACAGAATAGCGTGATTTGGGCAATTGGAGGGTATGCCCGAGTCACATTACGGAAGGGGAGGTGCTACTTCAAATTCGACGCTAATTTTTCGAACGATTATTTGGACCTTTACTTCGGTTTGAATGCCATTTTTGACCAATAACATTGACTGAAACTCGTTATCGAAACTGATTGTAAACGATAATGTCGAAATCGGAGTCACGCTACCTAGCGAAGTCAAAATGAGAAAATCAGTTTTTGATTAAATTGGCTCTAAAACACCAATGGATATAATACTTTACCACGACCCACGGGAAACACAATATCAAATAAGACATTTAATTTAAAATTTATTTGAAATATTGCAAACAGTGACCAAGAAACCAATAGAGTAGGAGCACTCCGTAGCTTTGGCCATGGCCGCCATTTTGGTCGCAAATTTTTTATCTATAGGAAAGAGCATGGGTGACGTACTAGGACGTCACAGTGCCATTACTCTATCAAATTCCCTTTTGATCCGTAACATAATACAGCAATACAGTATACATCTAGCACAGGCGGTACGTACCTAAGCCCATGACAGGTTCCTGTGGGAGAGTAGTCTTTTTGGTTCGACGTACGATTTTAAAGACCTCTAGTGGTAAAGGTTAAATAAGATAGAAAAAACATTGCTAGTTTCAAATTCCTCTAAATGATGGCAGCACTAGACGAGGTCTGACCAGGCATGACCAGGCTGGGGTTCAGAATTTTTCCCCTCCAGAAACACCTCTTCTCCAAACTCTTTAGAAAACAAATAACGCGCCTATCGCCATCTATCTAGAACTTTGTTAAGCTAAAAATTAATAAATAACTCGCGGGAAATGATAATTTAAAAATTCCATGTCAATCTACCATTTTTCTAAATAGGGTACGAAAATAAGAATTTTGAAGAATGCAACAAACAAAATAATACATACATTATATATTTTCACACTCACATGTACAAAATACGTATAAAAGTTTATGTATTTTAAAAATGTCTCTATCTAGACATAAGATTAAGACAGTTGTAAGATATAGCAAAAATTTTGTTTTTGTATTCAACACTTTTAAGTTTATCATCAACAAAATTTTGTGGGAAATATGGGATAGTCTTATTAAATGTATCGCCTATAAGATTGAGGTTTGTTTATCCGATAAAGTACTGATGAGAAGGGTCATTCTAGTATGTCATGATGTAAAACAGTACGATATTCCATTAATCACGCGCTAGCAGTAACTAATAGCAATGACTAAAAGTTCTAATTAAATTCGTTCCGTTTAGAAGATATTTACTATTGTCATATCGTCCAATAATAAATAATGCAGCGAATGGCAGTTGAAGAAGAAAAGTTAAATTTTTTCCCAATGATGATAAAAATGAATCTGCTCCTCTAATTATACATAGTATGGTAAAACAAGACGTATAATGCCAAAAATTTCATAAACTAGCTAATTTAAGTATTTTAAATGGTCGATACGACTTTTTTATTGCACTAAACGGGCAATTTCACTCGCGTTTGTTAAGCCTCAAATCGACGGGTTCATTCATACTGCCATCTAGTAGCGTCCACTTCGTATCGATGCCACATGCGCCAACACAAAAAGCACGATCACGTAGTTTATAGGTCCGTGGAAACACTGCCATCTGCCGTGAAACATTACGTGAGTACACATTCCCATTGTTTCGAGCTCTTCGCGTAGTCACAAACGCGCGCAAACTTTTCACTAACAGCGCGATGGTCGCCATCTATCGTTTATTTTAGATACTATAACTCTGACGTTTCTAGTTTGGTAATTCGCTGAGCGAAAGCCTCTTTTTTGGTTGGCCCGAAAACGTTCTCGTCGTAGTTTCGGTTCAGATCGTTCTCGCGCGACGTTTGCTCTTCGGTCAAGTGACCTCCGCCGTTCATGACCTCTTGCACCCTCTCAATGACCTCTCCCGTCGTGACCTCCTCCTCTTGGGGCGGGTCCAAATCCGGGAAGGTAATGTTCCTTTTGGCCGGTTTTTGACCCCCAGGTAAGGTAAACCTGTAAGTGTCGGAGATTAGGCGATTTTTCTTTAAGCCCCCACTGGTCAAATGGTCGCGCTGCAAAGTGGGCGGGCGTCCGGCCGAAAAGGGGCGCGTGACCTTCCCGTTAACGGACACGATGGTGGTCGGCGCGCTGAAAGTGAAAGCAGCGTTAATGGAGTTCTCTTGCAGGACGGAGGCGGGAGGAGGAACTAGGCCTAGAGGATGAGGGTTGGAGGTCAGACACAGTTGCTGCTGCAAGATGGCGTTGTTAGCTTCGATCTCGACGGCATTTTCGTCGAGCGAATTATCGTCCAGGGAACTGGGACTGTTTTGTTGTTGGAGAAAATGTTTGGCTCGTGTTCTGATAAAAATATTAAAAGCTTCGTTAAACGTTCGAGTCGTTCTTACCCTTGTTCTTCTTCGTCTTCTTTATACCATTCGTTATCGTAGGCGTGCATCCAGATGGGGTTTGATCTGCAAATTCAAGTTAAGCCTTGCTGATTATTCGTTCAAAATTGCCATGGAACTATACTAATATCAGGATCTCTTTATGGAGAGGTTAGCGTGAGACATAAAATTAAGCGTCACAAGCGTAGTCTCTCGAGGTGGTGGGCGGAAAGGGAATATATAAAAACAACTTGCGGGACTAATGTGATATTTGGCATATAAATTATGGTAGCCTTAATGATTTCTGTACACTACGACAAGCCATCTACTGAATTTTAATATTTAATAATAAAAATAATAATAATCAGCTAGGCTAATACCCAAGGCACCACCTTAGGCCTAAGTCATCAAGCGACTTTTGAAGCCATTAATTCAGGTGGTCGGGTAACAATGCTTAGGATGGTGCTGGCAAGCCCTTCATGCCACGCGAGCCAACAGCTCCCTACACTGACTATTACCGTTAACCTCTGCAAGTTTTTATGGAAGGGGAAACCGAAGACCTCGAGGGAAAACCCCTTAAACCAGCGGGGTGAGAACTTGCAAACTCAACGCGGAAGGAGTTGTTCCGAGTTTTCACCCAGTGCCACAAACTGGGATCGAACCCGGCTCCTGTTTCATTTTAAATAATATAATATAATATTATATAATATACAAATTTAATTATATTAGTACCATATTTGTTTTATATAATTTGTTATATGCAGTTTGCTGTACCAGTATAGATGGAGCAAAACAGCACAGTGAGTTATGTTTTTTCCTGGTCTGAAGCTGACGAACAAGGTAAACAAAAAATGCAAATGCAATAAGCTCTCCATAAAAAGATCCTGCTAGTCATTTGAACGTCGAAGTTAAATCCTAAATCCTAATTATTTTGAGAAGGTTTCTAAGGCAACTAAATACCGTATTTGAACTGATTTTTGATGCCAAATTAAACTATTTACTATACGTGAACAAGCTATATTTTATACATAGCAAAATAAAATGAATTGATATCTCTTACCCTTCGACTGAATGTTGATTTGTATTAGGAACATCAACTCGATTGAGAGCCGAATCTTGCGACCCAAAGGCTGTCGCCGTGGCCGCTTTTAACTGTCTTTCATACCTGACAAAATATATGCACCATTAAAATGGATAAATTTAAGTTTTAATAAATTAAACTGACCTGCTTCTTTGCGTAAGGCACATGGAAATGGTTAAAACTAGCATGACCAATAGGAAGACCGAAACTCCGATAAGCCAAGCCCTAACCTGCTCTTCGCTGCTTAGACCACTCACGGCCACTTTCGCTGGCTAATTGTAATTACATTCAATTAGTTAATTAGGAATATATTCGTTAAAATTAAATTTAGCTTACTTCGCTATAGAGAACATTAAATTCTTTAAAAAGCTCATCCAGATAGTCAATATTCTTGTCAATTAATCTGAAAATTAAAATAATTAATGTTTATAATTTAAAAGTTAAAAAGTTATTGGTTTTTAAAACTCACTCCAACACCGTATTAACTTCCATTATGGAATTATCGTCTTTATTTACAAAATGAAGATAGAGATTCGTTCTGAAAATATTTAATTATTTAAATAATTTAATGATATAAAATTTTGTATATTGTTAGTTTACTTTTTCTTATCAACAGAACCGTCGGAGTTCTCGTGATATTTATAAAAATCACTATTAACAATGGCACCGGTAATATTACCCAAAACGCTGTGAAAAAAACCTAATTAATAAAAATGTTAATAAAATAATTAATTGAGGCTTATTAACATACTCTCTAAACTGCTCCAATTTCTCGCGCAACTCTTCAGGTGTCAAACGCAACACAAATTTCACCCTTTGATCCTCTCTTAGTAAATATACCTATATTATAATATAATTAATGGCAATTTTAATATTTAAATTCATAATTTATGCAACGAAACCAGAAAATCGCCCGATCAGTTTGCATAAAACCACTTAAGAGTCACTAAGCAGACAAACATCCAACAGTTAAGTGAGTTTCTATCGTTAACCGCTAGGTGGCTCTATGCTAAATGAAAGGGTTATTGCGATTGCACTTACAAAAACTCTGGCTTTATCGCTCAAGCCATCGGTATCATTGGCTAAAACTTCGAAATCGAAGTAGCCCTTCATCTCTTTCTGGGGGTCAAAGTTCAATGAAACGTCCCCCGTTTTTCGATCCACCGCGAACGGGGCACCTCTCAGATTCTCCAAGCCCTCCGACAACGTCCGTTGAACCGTCCCCAACAGATAGTAACTGACCACACTGTTTACTCCAGCATCCAAATCCACAGCCTTTAGCCAAAAACAAACGTAATTTTAGTAAAAAAAGCCGATCAAACCTTGTCATGGGAAATATTCTGCCGTGATTTGCACAAAGGAATTAACGACCAAAACTTAATTTTAAGAAAAATTCAGTTTTGTTGCTTTTTTTTATCAATGAAAAACTTTACCTCGGATTTTTCTGGAAAATATCCTATCCAGTAGTATTTTTTCTGCTCTTTTTAAATTTATAGTTCCTGATGGAAAATAGCGGTTCCTTTATTCTGCTTTTTAAGTTAAATTCCGATGTGCATGGTTTTTTTTGGTTATATATTTTCACAAAAGCATTAACGCTTTTGCGCAGATTATTTAAAGGTAATCTCATATTACTTAAATTATTAGCACAAAAGCATTTAATGCTTTTTAGCAGACGATATCAATAGCACGTGTACCAAATACACAATCGCTGATTGGATAAACCCAAAAAATGCTTTTGTGATAAGTAAAGGATGGCGCTTAATGCCTATTTGTGAAGTATTTCCGTGAAAGTACCGAAATAATGCTTTTGTGACAAGCGTATATCTTTTAACCTAAGAGGGCTAGAAACAAACTGATTTCAGATTCAGAATCAGCACCACCAACTTACCCAAATAAAACTAAAACATAAAAATGTCAAAAATGGTCGTTAATGCCTTTGTGCAAATCACGGCAGTATTGCGGGGTAGTAACAAATGTGGCATCAAGGAGCAACAACCACAGCACCACACACAGGGAGAACGCAACCCGTCAAAGTCGTGCATTTTCTTGTGAGGAAAATTGTCTTCCCCCCGCCCGTAAAACGTTCAGCGTAAAGGCTCGTCCAATGAAATTTGTACACAACACTGCGTTAGCGTGTTTAAAGGCTAGCTGCGTTCTCCTTGTCCGCCATAGCAAGAATTTGCATTATGTGGAATCTCTAGTACATTCTTACCAACCTAGACACTGGGATTAGCTTATTTGGCTTTGATATGAAAACCTACCTTAACGCTGGTGAAAACAGTGCCGAAGTCCGTTTCGGTGGTGACCCCGCCGGTGAACACTTTCTTGGTGAATCTGGGAGGGTTGTCATTTTGGTCCCGGACCCCGATTCGTAACTGCAGGAGAGTGTTGTCCCTGGGGTCGAATTTCTCGACATAAGACGGGACACGGAAACAGTCATCCGAAGCTTGGATCAAGAGAGTGTAATTGGAACGTTCTTCGCGGTCCAGAATCTCCGTCGTATAGATGTGATGGGTGAAAATGTCCAGTTGGAATCGACCCAACTCGTTACCACCTGTAAATGTACCGCAAAAGTATCCCATTCATATTTTTCTCGAATTAAAATAATTCAATTTTAATGTTTTTAATTTAAGTAGATGGCGCAAAATTTAAACCTTTTAACGGAAAGTTAAATAAATATCGAGGGCTAACCACTTCCTTAAATTCTGTACTCGATTACCGCGAGTGCAGCCTTTGGTAGTGCTAAATCTGTAATCGACTACGTAATCACTTTAGTACAATCAAAAGTACGCGCTTGTACACCGATTACGTATAGTGGTCAGCTCAGCTTAAAAACATAAGAAAATTGGCATAAAACGGGAATACGAAAAAATTAATAGTTTTTTGCGGAATTTAGATATTTTAAAATTTCTATGTTTCAAATTGCTGTCGCCATCTGGTAAGCCTTCGCGTAGTTAAAAATCACCCTCTAATGGCGTTACCCCTGTGAAAGGCTCATCTCCGTCCAACGATTTGAATCGGTTTACTTAGGCTTAGAAATGTTTTGTAAATACTGACCAACAATGAAGTAGCACGGAATGGGTTTTAGCGCTGAATCCGTTTCATCTTTATCTATGGTGGGAATCAACTTGAATGTCTCTTCACCGGGACCCAGGTTCTCGGTAAACATCACTTCGTACTAGAAGAAAACATTACATTTATTGATACATTGCAACTAATACGATTGGAAAATAAACGTACAATGTCTTCGGTGAATTCTGGCGCGTAATCGTTGATATCAGTCTAGAAATTAAGAGAAAACTTTATAACCACCACGACAGTACGCAATATAATTTATACACAAACAACCAATTTAGAACTTAAATGGAAACGTCAAGACAGTAGCATAGGCGTTATAAACGATGGGAAACAACGAAAACCCAGTATAGACATATTAAACCTCTACCGAAAATTTTACTATGGCTACTCGGGCAGCGCGTGAAGTAGCTCGTGCCAGCATCGCGCGAGCGGGTATTCACTTACGTAAGTTAATTTTTGCGTCTTCCGCCGAGACGTGTGAATAAACGTAGCAACGGTTACTAAATTGCATTGGTCAAATATTATCTTTCAACCCATAGTAATTTTTCAACCAAATGAGCTTAGCATTCAACCTAACCTAACCTAGCATAACCTAATTAAAGGGCCACACCGTCGTTTGAATTTGATCTGTTTCACGCGCTAGTTTCCAGAATATGATTGGTCGTATCTGCTACCACGTGCTAAAATCGGGTTGAATTTTTCAAACGCGGGTGTGACCCTTTAATTAATTTGACACCAAAAATAAACCAGATTAAGTAATCCGCAACCAATGAAACCATTTAGTCACTTCACCGCCGAGTGGCGCTGCCAGTAGGGTGCTTAGGGTATTCATGTCAAAATAAAATGGCTGATTTTATAGCGATTGATATTGACACCGCTGATTTTAGACTTATATAGGTGTTAATTATATTATCAAAGCCTTGATCTTCGTTTAAAACGCCAAATAATCTTGTCGCTTCCATTTGAATAGAGAGAAGTAACGCAGAACTTACGACGAAAACGGAAATTTCCAGTTCAGAGGAGAGAGACGTGGGATGTCCCAAGTCGTAAGCTTCGATGCGGATCTGTAAAACGCAAGACAGAGGCCACGCATTAGCACTCACTATACCCAAATGATATATGGGTCGTTGGGTCTTGACACTGTCATTAGACACGGGCTAGATGGTAAGCCTAGTTCACACCGAGATTGTTTAACCATCACGTTTCACATCTTTTGAGAATATACGAACAACGAGAAGCTACTACAACGAATGAGGATTTTCTTTACCCTCAATAGACGTAGCGAGAGTTATTATTTGTCTCGAAAGTTCTTGTTCACAGTTTTAAATAATACAAATTAAAGGGAAATATTCTAGGGTTTCTATCTTTGGTTTAA
This sequence comes from Leiobunum rupestre, assembly GCF_980474605.1. NCBI lineage: Eukaryota > Metazoa > Arthropoda > Arachnida > Opiliones > Sclerosomatidae > Leiobunum > Leiobunum rupestre. The sequence continues at coordinate 42,475,889 of NC_143392.1, forward strand.
ATATCAACCGCTCCCTCGTACGGCTTTTGACATTTGTGGCGCTGCTTAGTGGTTTTGTTGCGGGTTTAATCCCTAAAATTGTTGGGGTCTCCCGTAAAGAACGCGTTAGTGGTTATATTACCTTTAAGTTCAATTATGACTGGACAATTAGTGACATCTCGGTACCGATATTAGTGTTATACCGATAAGCGGTTTGAGATAAAATGTACACCATTATTAACCGATTTCAATTTCAGTAAAAGCGTAAATGAAATAGAAAATGTGCGTTACTGTTAAACGGTAAATTTTGACTCTTCTAGAATAGATAGGGTAACTGATATTTCACAAATTTGCATTATATATAATTTTCGGTTCAAATATCGATATCGGTATAACTGGCACATTGGTTCAAATATCCAAATCAGTAAATATCGGTTAATCGGTTCAAATATTGATATGGTAAATATAAATATCGATAAAAATCGGTTTAGAACTTCAAAAATCGATATCGGTAAATATCGATTTAGCGTTTCAAAAATCGATATGATAAATATAGATATCGGAAGAAATCGATTTATAGCTTCAAAAATCGATATCGGTAAATATCGGTTTAGCGTTTCAAAAATTGATATGGTAAATATATTTATAGGTCAAAATCGATTTAGATCTTCAAAAATCGATATCGGTAAATATAGATTTATCGTTTCAAATATCTATATCGTTAAATATCGATTAAACGCTTTAAATATCGATATCGGTAAATATCGATTTAACGCTTTAAATATTAGAATCGATAAATATCCGTTTATCAGTCTAAATATGGATATCGCCTATTTAGGATATAAAAACTTCTGATGCGCAAAATTAATCAAAATAGGCAACCAAATTCGATTTACTGCGAAATGCTGCGTGCGTAATGGTTCTGTTTATCCCACGAATTTGGGGTAATAAAGTTTTATATTTTTAACTATTCGCCAATATAGTTCTTCACAAATAAATTTATAATTGCGTATTTCACGCTCAAGAGCTTGGTCTGAAAAAATCGTTGGGTCTTTAATTAAATAACGGATAATTATTTCCCTCGAGAAAAAGAAGGTTTGCGGAATGATTGCCCACCTCGTGTATGCGTTGCGTTTCCCGGTCCAGAGTTTCTTTGAGCGTGACGGTGCCACTTTTGGGGTCGACCTGGAATTTTCGCCAATGTCCGTTGGGCATTTCCTTCAACCGGTAGCGTACTTCCCCGTTAGGTCCGAAATCGGCGTCTCTCGCTTCTACGGCGACCACGACTGAACCCACCGTCGAATTCTGATAATAATGGTTCATTAAACTCTAATTAATAAAGTAGTTCAATTTGGAATTTTTTTATAAAATCTATTTCCCTAAATTGGAAACAGTTATTTATTTTGATAAAATAGTTAATTAATTAATAATAATAATAACAAGAATGTATTGAAGTGACTAAGAATATTGGACTACAGGATTCTAATTCCCATCCTCGCAGCCTTTGGAGCTTAAATTCGTCTGCTTTCCCATTCAAGTTTGCTATATGGTATAACCTTGAATGCGCCTTAAACGCAGACGAACTTTCTCCACAAAAGCTGTGAGGATGGTACCAGGGGTTAATGCTATGCTCAAATATTCTTAGTAACTTCAATACATTCTTGATAATGATAAATTATTTAAAAAGCAAGAAACTTTGGAAACTTGAAGGGAGTTTAAATCGATATAGGACTAAATCAATCTAAGAATGATAAACAAATAATTGACCTCCGGTATCCTGATGGAGAAGTTCTGAGCGGGTTTGATGAAGACGGGAGGGTTGTCGTTGACATCCGAGATGCATATTTTGAAGGATTCATCAGCGTATCGACTAGGGATACCCTGATCTTGCGCCCTGAGGTCCAAAGTGTAGTTTTTGACCTTGGTCTTCAAGGTCTCTCTTGAGATGATTTTGGCCGTGTTTCGATCCAAGTTCCGGATGTCGAAGAGACCATCTTCGTTGCCACTCTCGATGGAAAAGAGCACTTGACCATTCGGGGTCTTTGGATCGTCGCCGTCGTTGGCGGACACCATCAAGATTGTGTCCCCGAGGCGATGGAACTCTGTCACCGTGGCGCACATGTGTTGACGAACGAATACGGGAGCTTCGTCGTTCACGTCCTACGTTAATCAAATTATCTTGTTATTGCCACTTCATTTTGAAATGTTTGATATTAAATCCAATTTAAAATCAACGAAATTAAAACCGAAAGCAAAAACAACCACTGTGAAATCAAAGGAGACTCTCAAAGTAATCAAAGGGAATTATTAAATTATCAAAGACATCATTCTGAAATCGCAGTGAAATTTCAATACAAATTTTAATTAATGATTGGCAGTTTAGGTTAGTACCAAATTTGTTGGCCTTTTTTACAGTTAATAGCACTATTGTTTCTTATTCATAATTAATTACTTTATTATTATTTACTTTCCTACCATTGTAACATCGCAAAACCAAGGAAGTCAAGACAAACTTAATGTAAAAAATTTCCAACTAAACTCACCGTTACTCGGATGGTAATTTGTTTGAAAGTTTTTCTACTTTCTCCAGTTGGGAAGCCATATTGATAGTTATCCCAGGCCTGGACGATCAGACTATAGACGCTGTTCGTTTCCCGGTCCAGGTCTTCGGCCACGATCAACGAGCCCTACCCGTTAAGCGAAAATTTAGTAACCTACCATAATTATTAGTAGGTTTAGGCCTTGAGTCAACTCACAGTATCTCTGTCCACTCTGAATTTCCCTTTAGCAGACGACGCGTCCAAGAGGTAGGTGATGCGGCCGTAATCACCGTCATCGGCGTCAGTAGCCACGACCACCGCCACTTGCTTGCCAACTGGCGCGTTCTCAGCGATCAAGTACTCGCTGGGAGCTTCCACGAAGATGGGATTGTTGTCGTTTTCGTCCAGAATTTGGACGTACAGCTGACTGGTGGATGACAATGCCGGGACCCCGTTGTCCGTGGCTCGGACGGTTAAATTCAACCAAGTGAAGGTTTCCCGATCGATTTTGCCATTGACGAAGACCTCCCCCGATTGACTATCTATGGTCAACAGAGGCAGTTGCTCGTAGGACCCTTCCAGGTTGTAAAGTATGGTCCGGTTCTTGTCGGCATCTTCCGCGGTGACAGTCACCACGGGAACTCCCGTTTGAGAGTTTTCGGGGACAGCTTTCTGGTAGTACGGCTTCTTGAAGACAGGCCTGTTGTCGTTGACGTCAACCACCATCACTGTCAGCGATGCTGAATGGGAAAAAGATTTGATATAACTAAAACAATTGTAGAAAATCCTGCATTTAGAGCAAACCACTGGTACAATGTGTTATCAATAATATATAGAATAACTGTCTTGGTCAATAACTTTTAATAATTTTTAAAGCGAACGACAGTAAGAACGTACAAAATACAACAAGCTTACCAGTTGCACTTTGACCCGAAGTGACACCGGCCGTATCTTCAACTTTCACCACCAGCTTAAAACTCTCGACTTTTTCGCGGTCGAGTTTCTTGACCAACGTGATTGATCCGTCTACCGAACTAATATCGAAAATTCCTTCGTACGCGAACTCCGAGGCAGGCACCAGCACATTATCATCGTTTCGCGCTTCGGTGGTTAAGTAGTCGATGGAATAACGCAAGACCGGTCTCTCGTCTTGGTCAACGGCGGACACGGTTGTCAAATGAGTTCCCAAGAGAGCGTCCTCGCGAATGGTAACGGGACTGACGATTGGCAGGAAAGTCGGGGCCTTATTGTTGACATCGATCACCGATATGTTGACCAGAACGGAAGATTGCTTCTTCTCGTCGCCAAACCCGCCGTCCATGGCCAAAACTTCTAACAAATACACGTTCGTTTTGGGACTAGTCCTGTCCGGATCTAAATTGGCACCTTCGGCCACCGAGACCGTTCCCGAATCGGCGTCGATCACGAATTTGTCCTGCGCACCCGCTCGGATGCGGTACACGACTTGACTATTGGCCGGGGATTGGTCAGCGTCTACCGCTGACACCTGTAAAACGGAAGTACCACCAGGCGTGTCTTCCTGTATGGCTTTCGAATAGAATGGCTTCTTGAAGACCGGCTCGTGGTCGTTTTGATCCTGAACGTAGATGACCACGGTGACGTCGCTGTTTAGAGACGGCGTACCCAGATCATACGCCCTGACGATCAAGATGAATTTGCGAATGTCCCCCGTGTCTTGCGGGATTCTCTCAAAGTCCAAGGGGTACCGAGGTTGAAGCTCCCCCGTCATGGAATTCACCGTGAAATTACTATCCGGATCACCACTAACGATTTGGTAGCGAATCTCGCTGTTGTCCGTTCCTTTCAAGTCATCGTCTTGAGCCTAGGAGAAATATATAAATCTAATTAAAACTAGCTTCAACACTAGTAAGGACAGTAAGATCTTGGATCGAGCCTCACTTGTACGACGAGGGGAGTGGAGAAAGTTGGTTGGTTCTCATTGATGCGGGCTTCGTACTTGCTCTGTTGGAATCTGGGAATGTTGTCGTTGACATCCTCCAGGATGACCATCAACTGAACCGAGTTACGGTTCCCCTGACCATTGTTGTCCCTGGCTTCGATGGTGACGTAATACTGAGAAGCCGATTCCCGGTCAAAGCCGTGCTCATTCGTCCTGACCGTCACTGCCCCGCTGATCGGGTCTAAATGCAACCTGAGAAAATAAAACATTCAGTTTTGAGCTCTACAACCAAGGCTGCTAAATAGAAAATGATCCGAAGTACATACTTGTCGGCAATTTGACCTCTGATGTCCGTGTACCTTATACCAGACGTTCCAAAACCTCCAGAGTCTTTATCTTCAGCCTATTATTGATGATTAAAAATTTAGATACTCCCTTCAACATAATGTTTCTTATTAAATAACAGCATAATTTATTCATTAAGATATAACTCTTATAGTAAGTTCCATAAAAAGTTAAAGATAATAGTAAGTTTAGGGATCACTTTTAGATCGCGAGGCATGGAGGGCTTGCTACAACGCATTGTAACCCGGCCACCTGATTTAAAGCCATTAAACGTCACTCAATGACTTGGGTCTAAGTTGGTGCCTTGGGTATTAGCCTAGCTGATTATTAAAATTTCCAACTAGTGAGAGATATTATCTATAAAAAGGGCAAAAGACAGAGTAGTACCTTAATAATGGCCACGGTTGTCCCTTGTTTGGCATTTTCTGGAATGGAAGCCCTGTAGATATCTTGCGAGAACTCGGGGGAGTTGTCGTTGATGTCCCGGACGTAGACAGTGACTTCGGCGGTGCTGGATTTGGGGTTGAGAGACACGACTTCGCGGGCCACGATCTTGAAATTGAGCACTTTGGTCCGTTCGTAGTCGATGGGCGTGGGCCTCTTGACCCTGATGAGAAAAGACGCTTCGTTGACCCCCTCCGACGGCGTCACCTCGAAGATGCCGTCGTCCTCCTCCAGGAACATCTTGAAGGTGCCGTTGTTGCCCTGGTCGTGGTCGTACACTTCCGGGACGCTGTTCCCCAGGAAGCTGATTGGCACGTTAATCTGCGCGTTCTCGTTAATTTCCGCCGTGTAGTGGCGGCTCCGGAACTGTGGCGTCTCGTCGTTGACATCCGTCAAGATGATGGTCACTTCCGTCGTGACACTCGGGGGCGGGTACTGGTTGGGACTTATCTCTTCAGCCTATTTGCAGTCAATGGGAAAATTACATTAGAAAGATGGTCTTCACATACATGGACGTCTCTAACCCTTTTCAATTTTAATTTTAATTTTAATTTCTAAAGGACAAATAATTTATTTTATTTTGGCTGGCCCAACTATCGATTAAGTAATTATCTTTGCTTACAGGTACCTCAAAGGTTAGATTTTCTACAGAATGTTTCGTGTTGCTTATTTGTTTATCATTTCCCCTTTTCCTACCCATGGTAACGATGGAAGTAGTGGAAGCGGATTTCACTAGATATGTCTTTTTTTAACCATAGTTAAGTGGCGTCCTAAACACAAAGCTAACCAAAGTTTCATATTGATGTGCATACAAAACTAAAAACTGTTTTGTAATACCTCGTCAATTCATCAATAAATACCAACCTGAATTTCCAAGATGAAAGCGCCATTCCGGTTGTCAGTCGCTTCCCTGTCCAGCCTACCCCTGACGACCACTTCACCCGTCGTCCGACTGATTCCAAACAAACCGTGGCCCCCTTTAGTAATTCGGTAGGTGATTTGGTTGTTCACGCCTCTATCGCCATCTATGGCTTTCACAGCCAACACTCTTGAGTTCTGCGTTAATAACGGTAAATTAAGTCACTTCTCGTTGAATATTTGGAATAATTATACTTACCACGGACAGATCTTCAGGAACCCGTGTAACTGACGGTACAACCACAAACACTGGTGGCTGATCTTCAATATCTTCAACTTTCACCAACAAAGCTGCCGTACCAGTGTTCCGACGTCCGTTGTTGGCTAAATCCTAAAATTCAAAGTATAATCTTAAGTTTATATGTTTCACATAAGTGTAGCAGTCGCCTATCTTCCGCGTATTTGAGCTTTACTGAGAGCCATTACAAGACCGTCTACAAATTTTGGGTCAACTTCAGACTAAATCCTGAGGCCTAATACTTGTTATTTGCCTTGTCGTTATTGTGAGGGTGTTCAGAGAGCAGTGGCGAGGCGTCGAACCGGCACGTGATAGTTTATTTTTAAGGACCGCATTTTTCTCGTTAGAATAGCTTATAATTTTGAGTATGACGTCAATTCTAATTCTTTTTATAATTAACACACTAATGGAGCAGAATTATAAATTTGTGGAGCATAAATATAAACTAATGGAGCAGAATTATAAACTTGTCGAGCATAAATATACACTTATGGGGTAAAATTATAAAGTTACGGAGCATAATTATAAACTTGTTAAGTATAAATATAAACTTATGGAGCAGAATTATAGACTTATGGAGCATACTTATAGCCTTATGGAGCGTATTTATATCCTTATGGAGCATATTTATATCCTTATGGAGCATACTCATAGCCTCATGGAGCATACTCATAGCCTCATGGAGCATACTCATAGCCTCATGGAGCATACTCATAGCCTCATGGAGCATACTCATAGCCTCATGGAGCATACTCATAGCCTCATGGAGCATACTCATAGCCTCATGGAGCATACTCATAGCCTCATGGAGCATACTTATAGACTTAAGGAGCATACTTATAGACTTAAGGAGCATACTTGTAGACCTATGGAGCATACTTGTAGACCTATGGAGCATACTTGTAGACCTATGGAGCATACTTGTAGACTTATGGAGCATACTTATAAACTTGTTGAGTATAATTCTTAGTCTAAAGTCGCTAGATTACTTGGGCCTAGGGTGGTGCCTTGGGTATTATTCTAACTGATTATTATTATTAAATCTATAATTATGCTCCGTAACACTTTGCTACCTAGGAGCAACAAACACAAGGAGAACGCAGCTAGCCTTTAAACACGCTAACCCTTTGTACAAATTTCATTGGACGAGCCTTTACACTGAATGTTTCACGGGCTGGGGGAAGACAATTTCTGAATTTTCCCCTTCCGACGGCAGCAGGCGCTAAAGCGTCTAACCAATGAAAACTGTGCGCAAGAAAATGCACGACTTTGGATCGGTTGTATTCTCCTTGTGTGGGTTTGCTGTGTTTGTGGCTTCTAGTTGCTACTTACGGTGGCGATGACGCGAAGTTGGTACAGCGATTTCTTCTCGTAGTCCAACTTCCCTTTCAAACTAATAATGCCCAGACCGCCGAAAGTTTCGATGGTGAATGTCCGGTCCGATTCGTCATCCGTGTCCTGTATGTCGTAGATGACTTGGCCAAAAGGTCCGGCGTCCCTATCCACCGCCTCAACCGACTCAATTTTCCCCGGAGAAGAGTCCTGTATACCATTTACACATTATTTCAATTTTGAATTACCTTACACAATGGAATTAAGTTAAAATACGTACTTCTCGGACTGTGATTGTGGTTCGAAATGGTTTAAAGATTGGTTCGTTGTCATTGATATCGTCCACAATTATCAACATAGGTTGGATTATCTATAATTATAAAAATAATTTTTTTTAAATAAACATTTTAAGAGTTATCGTGGAAAACATATGACCTAAAAATTAAAGCTAATGATTTAAAATTAAAGTTTTCAAAATGAACTGCTCCGCGCATGCCTATTTATCTCTATCAAAGAGAGGTATTCAAGGAGGTATCCAGGATTTTATATTTACCAATGATCTCACTGTGCACTTAAGTTCGCAAAGAAAAATTAACATGTTAAAGAGAGCATAAAATTCTACAGTGTCGTGGATCACCTAATTTAACATTTCTGCCACCAGGGTTCAACAGAAGCTCTTCGGTTTCCCCTTCCATGAAAACTTGTTGAGGTTAACGGTAATAGTTAGTGTAGGGAGCTTTTGGCTCGCGTGGCTTGCAGAGCTTGCCACCACGCTCCTACGCATTGTAACCCGTATTACATTAATGGCTTCAAAAGTCGCTTGTTGATTTAGGCCTAAGATGATGCCTCGGGTATTAGCCTAGCTAGCTAGATGTAACTGGCGCTAGTTACGTTAAAAACAAGTCGTAGCGTGGGTTAGCAGACGAATTTTCGACGAAGAATATACTCCCTTTAACAAGCAAGTAAAAGTGTCCTAAACTATTGTCTATGCCTGTTTTTATTTGCCGTAGCTGATAGTAACAGATAGCCAAAATTATTAAATTTTAACTCACAAATTGACCATTGGGCAGTTTCATATCCGTGAGGGTGAGAAAGATGGAGTAGGAATCGGCCACTTCTCGGTCCAGTTCCTTCCGCAGGTAGACGTCGGCTGTCTTGGGTCCCGTGCTCTCGATGCGCAAGAAGTCTGGCCCCACGGGACCCTGAACCCCGAACGCCAACTTGTCCCCATCAGCGTCATCGGCGCTCAGCTGATACAGCAGTTTCCCTAAAAGAAAATCAATACAACGTTTATTTAAAAAGATCTATTTAAAAATTGCTTACAATGAAACAAACATTTGGAGTTAAGTTCTTTCAAGTTCAATTTTAATACGTTTATACAAGATTGCGCTAATTCGAGGAGCTAAATACCAATTTTCTACTAAACGACTTCTAACTCTACATGCATTGTAAGCGAACTATAAACAAAAATTTATTCTGAAAAAAAAACCGTCACGAAAAGAAACAAAAATTTTGTATTTTTCCGAAAAAATAAAAAAGTTTCAATTCCATGATTAGGCCGCCTAGTCTAATATTGTTTGTAAATTTAAATAAAGCGGAATTTTCGCCTCATTTTTTCGAATCTAAAAGTAAAACTAACCCTCTAGACTAGCTTTAAACTGATTAACAATGTAACACTATTAATGTTTTGTAGTAATTTTTAATGTTATTATAAGTTTTATATCGATAAAATGTTAAAAAAATTAAAAACCCCTTTAAAAGTAATTTATGTTTCAATTTTTTATTTTTCCGATTTAATTTTTCTGGAAACTTTTCCGCATTTTATTATTCCAGAAAATTAACAACCCTACCAAAAATTAATATTTTCGCGGTTTTGGGTAATTTCAGACAGCAGGCGCCATCTACTAAGACTTACGATATTTAAACATCGACCTCTAATTACGTTACCTCTGTGAAAGAATGATAAGAATCTTCACAGTTTTTTGTAACACGGAAATTGACCGTAGACGAACGATGACGGTAACAAATTTCAATAATTACCCACCTAAACTTTCGGGTCCTTCCTTGACCCTGACGACAATGTCGGTGACGCCTCCGAGGGTGAACCGGGGAGGGGTGTTGGCCAGAACTGACAAAGAAAAAGAGAAATAAAAAATAAATTAGACGTTAGCGAAATAAATAATGGAAACCAGGATGATCGAGAAAGTTATTTAGCGAGTGATAAACACGGGGGACGCTTCTAGATGGACTCGATGCGTGAAAACCCACCATTATGACACTCTTACGAATAATGGATAAGTCGTGATCGAGGAGATCGGTCCGTCATTATCACGGACTCTCGATTCTCTGTTTCCTCGACGTAAGAAGTTGAGCACCCCGTCTTGCAACGGGAACGCCTAGTTTTCCACATTGCGTAAACGTTTATTTAAGCATCGCCGTCAAACCGAAATCCCTCGTTTGTAACGCTACGCCAGTGTTGGGCATTTTCGTCAAAGAGCCACTCAGCTCACTCACCGCTCACACTCGCGAGCATAATATCCGCTCACGCTCACGCATTTTTGAGCGGTAAAATAAGCGCTCCTGCCTTTCCGCTCTTTTTTGAGCGGTAAAATAAGCGGTCATCTCTTTTCGCTCTTTTTTGAGCGGTAAAATTAGCGCTCATCTCTTTCAGCTCTTTTTTAAGCGGTAAAATAAGCGCTCCTCTCTTTTCGCTCTTTTTTGAGCGTTAAAATAAGCGCTCATCTCTTTTCGCTCTCTTTTGAGCGTTAAAATAAGCGCTACTCTCATTCCGCTCTTTTTTAAGCGGTAAAATAAGCGTTCCTCCCTTTCCGCTCTTTTTTGAGCGTTAAAATAGGCGCTCATCACTTTTCGCTCTTTTTTTGAGCGGTAAATTTAGCGCTCCTGCCATTCCGCTCTTTTTTGAGCGGTAAAATAAGCGCTCCTCCCTTTCCGCTCTTTTTTGAGCGGTAAAATAAGCGCTCCTCCCTTTCCGCTCTTTTTTGAGCGTTAAAATAGGCGCTCATCACTTTTCGCTCTTTTTTGAGCGCTGAAATTGGGGCTGCTCTCATTTTCGTTTTGCACTCTTTTAAAAAAAAACATTTTGCCTCTCAATTACGCTCATAATAGGAAAAGCGCTCACAATGAGAGGGGCGGTGCCCATCACTGCGCTACACTTGACTTGAGGCGCGGACTTCCTCGATACTCTAGGAAATTTAACGATGCACCACTTGTCAAAACTCTCAGATTATTTGGAAGATATAATTCGACGCGGCAAGGAAGTGTAAACGATTTAACAACATACATCATGTGACCCAGGAACTTCAAGGGTGATTCTTAATTGGCCTAGGTACCCGGGTTTCTCATGACCCTAGGCTGACCTCATCGTAAGGACAACAATAGGTAAATACCTTTCAAATGCCCCAGTGCTGGTAAGGGTCAATTCAGAGATACGCTTTTAATGATTTTTGTTTCATACAATTTAACAGATTAGAGCTTTTTTAAATTTGGGAGTTTATTGAAACGAAAAGAGTTATCAAAGTTTATTAACTGTATATTTTTCATTTTTTAAATATATTTTCTTTCGGCGAAAGAGTCGATTACAAGTTTGAAGAGCACATTCAAAAACCATAAAATCGGTTAAATTGAAGAATGTAGGTTTTCACAAAAATATGCGATTCGTAAAATCTATCCACGGTTAGTTAAATGCAATATCAATTAATTTTAATCGAATCTGACCTTTCTATATTCAATAAGCGATCATTTTCTAGGAAAAATCATGTTCTTTAATATAAAATTATTTCAAATAAGTTCGTAAAATGTATGGTTGATAGCTATTTTTTAATGTTTAATGGCATTTGAATAATATTTTTAGAATTTAGACCAGTTTGAAGATTATTTTCAGCGGACTGCATTTACAATTGATGGAACAAATTGAATTCAAAAACATTACTTTGTTTTCAACCTTGGTAAAATGTAAAATTTATGATACGGTATATATTATATCCAAAATATCCACCTTTTACATATTACGTTAAAATTAAAACAACCCCGTGTAAAATTTGAAATAAAGATTTGTGTTTCACGAACCTTAAATAAAAACCTATTTCTGTCACAGATTTAGGGTAAACCGAGATCTAATTTCAAAGTAAACCCGAGGCGTATACAATCTGTTTCCCACACCAACAATCCCCCACAAGATTATCTATGTGCCTTACTACCTTTAGCTCAACACTTAAAATTTATCTCCCCAAACGGGTCCCCTCCCCAGGTAGTAAGGCTAAGGAGGCCCCCACAAATATACGCGCTTAAAAGAATCTATACTGGTACAAAAATTGGAGGAAAATCAACATAATTTCAGATAAAACATTTTCGAAATAATATATAACACCTTACACCTATTTGCGTAACCCACTATACTAAGTTGCAATCTTTGAAACCTCTAAATTTAGAACCAAAAGTACTTTTAAATAATACGCAGTTGACTTCATTTAAACGAATTGAGATAACACAAACTTTAGGCGCGCCAGATTGGAAAATCCACAAATACGTTTTGATATATTTGCTCAAACTTATCCAGATTTTACCCTTTTTCGCGGTTGCAACTAACGATTGTAAGTATCAGCGGGATACCCCCCATAAATAAGCGGATTTTGTAATATGAGGAGCGTCGGTTTTTCAAAAAACACACACCATCTAATCAAACTATCGCCCACTTGTTGTAGGCGTTTTTGCGAGTGGCGCAAAAACCTAATTTCTATCTCAACGTAAAGATCCTGGAAGACGAGCCGTATGATCTAGCCAAAAAATAAAACTTCAACGAAAAAAGCTAACTACGAAAATAGGCACGAAAATGCGAGGGAGTGTCATAATTCTCCTTTTAAGTTCATCGTCCCAGCGTCTTAGCTCTCGTGACCTTCCCAACAACAAAAAGAGGAACCGTGAAAGGTTTTCCCTGATAATTTAAAAGAATTTAAACACCCATTTTGAGTCCATAAAGTTCGGGAACTAAAAAATATCATCAACGTTTTCTTTGTACGAGGGTACGTTGAGAAAGAAATTAGTTAAAGTTTCGACGACAATGCCTTCCTGCTGTTACGGAATTACAATTCCAATGGCGACTTTCTTAAAGAAACAATCGCGATAATTTATTCCATTAGCTCCCTCCACGTAGAGTTCTTTAAACCCTTTCAAGAAAAACCGCTAAGATATTTAAAAACGTATTTCACAGATCGATTGATTTAAACATTAGATTTAGAATAAATAATAAGTGGGCATACACGCTTCAATGATATTAACCGCAAAAAAAATATAATATTTTCTTAATAAAACGCTCTTGTTTCTAATAATTCATTTTTTAAAATGATTATTAAATATTCCACAGAGATATTGACCGGAAATATTTAAATGTCTAAATTAAAATTTATATTACATTGAATTTAACATGAATATGTTCAAATTACAATTCGAATTTAATTTAACATGAATATGTTCAAATTACAATTCGAATTTAATTTAACATGAATATGTTCAAATTACAATTCAAATTTAATTTAACATTAATATGTTCAAATTACAATTCAAATTGAATTTAAATATATTCTAATTGCAATTCGAATTGAATTTAAATATATTCTAATTGCAATTCGAATTTAATTTAAATATATTCCAATTGCAATTCGAATTTAATTTAAATATATTCCAATTGCAATTCGAATTTAATTTAAATACATTTTAATTGCAATTCGAATTTAATTAAAACATATTTAAATTGTAATTCAAATTTAATTAAAACATTCAAATTGCAATTCGAATTTAATTAAAACATATTCAAATTGTAATTCGAATTTAATTAAAATATATTCAAATTTTAATTCGAATTTAATTAAAACATTCAAATTGTAATTCGAATTTAATTAAAATATATTCAAATTGTAATTCGAATTTAATTAAAACATATTCAAATTGTAATTCGAATTTAATTTAATTAAATTGTATTCAAATTACAATTCAAATTACATTAAATTAAAATATATTCAAATTACAATTCGAATTAAAGTATATTAAAATATATTCAAATTACAATTCAAATTAAATTAAATTAAAATATATTCAAATATATATAGAAATATATTCAATTAAAATATATTAAAATATATTCAATTAAAATATATTGAAATAAATTCAATTAAAATATATTAAAATATATTCAAATTACAATTCAAATTAAATTAAATTAAAATATATTCAAATTACAATTCAAATTAAATTAAATTAAAATATATTCAAATATATATAAAAATATATTCAATTAAAATATATTAAAATATATTCAATTAAAATATATTGAAATAAATTCAATTAAAATATATTAAAATATATATAAAAATATATTCAATTAAAATATATTGAAATATATATAAAAATATATTCAATGAAAATATATTGAAATATATCTAAAAATATATTCAATTAAAATATATTGAAATATATATAAAAATATATTCAATTAAAATATATTGAAATATATTCTATTAAAATATATTGAAATATATTCTATTAAAATATATTGAAATATATTCTATTAAAATATATTGAAATATATCTAAAAATATATTCAATTAAAATATATTGAAATATATATAAAAATATATTCAATTAAAATATATTGAAATATATTCTATTAAAATATATTGAAATATATTCTATTCAAATATATTGAAATATATTCAATTAACATATATTGAAATATATTCAATTAAAATATATTTAAATATATTCAATTAACATATATTGAAATATATTCAATTAAAATATATTAAAATATATATAAAAATATGTTCAAATTAAAATATATTCAAATTAAAATATATTAAAATATATTCAAATTAAAATATATTAAAATATATTCAAATTAAAATATATTAAAATATATTCAAATTAAAATATATTAAAATATATTCAAATTAAAATATATTAAAATATATTCAAATTAAAATATATTCAAATTAAAATATATTAAAATATATTGAAATTTCAATTCGAATTAAATTAAAATATTTTCAAATTGCAATTCAAGACAAATTTAATTAAAATATATTCAAATTTCAATTCAAACTAAATTTAATTAAAATATATTCAAATTGCAATTCAAACTAAATTAAATTACAATATGTTCAAATTAAATTAAAATATATTCAAATTGCAATTCAAATTAAATTAAAATATATTCAAATTGCAATTCAAATTAAATTAAAATATATTCAACTTGAAAATCAAATTACATAAAAATATATTCAAATTGCAATTTAAATTAAATTTAAATATATTCAAATTAAAACGTTCTGTTTTTAATAATTCATTTTATAAAATGTTAATTAAATATTACTCGGACATTTTAAAATCTAATTATCTAAACACTAATAATTGACTTTTTTAAGATTCTAAAATTATATAGTAATTTAAAAACTGGTAAAATATTCAAAAAATACTATTAATACATGGAGGGCAGATTAGTGTCTTAAAATCTCTTTTAAAATATTTCAAGTAATTATTTAATTTTATAATTAACTTATTAAAGTCAACATATTATTGAAAAAATTATACAATTAGGTGTTTATGAATTTATTTAATAAATTCATTAAAATAAAATAAATTTCTTCTTCAGTTAATAAATTAAATTAAATTAATAGTAATAATAAATGATTTGGATAATATTTTTAGAAGTAATTATGAGCTTTTTTCTATACGTGGCATGACACATTTACGGAAATTACTTCATATGTTATATATTAATAGCGATAAAAAAGTTGAATTTACCCGATGTCCGTAGACATAGCAGGACGTAGCAGATGACCAGGAATCTTTGGCAAAAATGTGTAGATGCACAACTTGGCAGTTGCAATAGGAGCATACTCTATCATGGCACAGTTGCCTAAGATCCTCTAGCTAGAGGGTTGGCACTTATCGAATGACCCAACATCCAGAAAAGTTTCACCAATTTCTGATCCAATCGTAGAAGTACTCTGCAAACAGTTAAGAAAATTCGATTTAAATTGGAAATATCATCAGATTTAAGACTAGGCTGAACCTTAAAATTGCGCATCCATAGCGCGATAAATATACGTCAGTATGCTAGGAAATGGGTGGATGGCCAATGGGACTTGTTTGATTTACTAGCAGGTGCAAATTCCAGCGTAATGTACGTAATCATACAAGTATAAATGGCATTGCGTTTGGTGTTGATTTTATTGTATAAGCAGGAACGTTTTTAGGTTACTGAGACCGTATGAGTCTACCTTTTACTATACCTTCGACAGACTTAAAATCTCTATTAAAATTGAATCGGTAACGCCATATGTCCTTGAACTAAACGTTCTCACGACAGATACTAAATACCATTAAGCGATAACGTACTTAGGGTATTTAGAACGCAAGAGTCGACCATTTTACAACCTACGCTAGAGTTAAAAATCGCAATTAAAATTGAATCAGTAACGCTATTTGGCGTGAAATCTTTTTAAAATATTTTTTATCTTGGCACGATAATTCAAAATAGACGCATTCACATATTGCCTTCAGGGAAATATGCAAAAAGGGGCGAAATCCACCCGAGGTACCTTCCTATTTAATAATGTTTGAGGTAGATGGCGACACTATAAAGTTTATGAAAAATAAACTTTTTTTAAAAAGTTATTAATTAATTACTAAATTATAGTACTTTAAATTCTTATTAAAAATATATAATTTTTGTAATTTAAATTAACAATTAATTTTAACAGTAGTTAACACTCTCCACCATAGATGACACTATACTACAATTTTAAACTATCCAATCAGGGAAGAGAATTTTGTATTTTAAATCTCGACAAAACCGTTCTCCACTAAAAACTGAAAACTTTCAACCAATCGTTGAAAATCAAAATTATAACGTCACGTTGCTATCAGAGCGCCATCTACTAACAAATAACGCCATCACCACGTTACCTCGGATGAATTTTACCCCTTTAAAGTTGTCTTTGCCCGTTAAAAATTGTAAATCGATCTACCTACTAACGGTTTTTCTATTTATTTTTAATTAGTTTAATGAAATCGTAAGAATCATCTTTTAGAACTAAATTAAATCGAACTATTCCACACACGTTTTATGGGAAGGTAAAATTAAACGTTCTAAGGACCGATACTAGATGGTGTGCCACGTTATAAAAATGAGAAAATGGAGGTTTTCCATTTGAGGTAGAGAGAGAGAGAGACTGGAACGCAATGAGTCATGTTCTATGTTTATTAATGACTGTGATGAAACGGTAAGGTTGGGTGATAACCGATATCAGAGAACCGATGTATCGATAATCGATTCACTATGAAAATAAACTTATATTACCGATATTAAAGAGCAATTGATATGGAACTCTAAAATATTAATATTCCTAACTAATGTTTATCATTTTTATTTAATTTATCCTTTTGGATATCGTTATCAGTGTAATATTGGTAAAATCATGAAATCGGGGAAAAACCACCAAAACTGTTAATAAAATAAAATTTGCTACAAGAGTTTATGTTTTTATAAGTATCTATATCAAATATATATTCCACAATGTTTGCTTAATTAAACCAAAAATAATGAAAATAAAAAATTATAATCTAGGAAGTGATTAAAAATTAAGAAAATTACCGTAAAAATTATTAAAATTTTATTATTTCCACGTAAAAAAATTGAATAATCAGTTCAGAACTTATAATGATTTAATTGTTCGGACCAAACTTTTTGTTTTTTTAATTTTACGCAACAATACCATATGGAAGCGGTTTCAAAAAAACTCCTTTTGTTCTGATAATGAACTTGCAACCCGTTCCTTGATAACTAAAAAGATTCTTTGAATTTATTCTTCGGCAATTATAATCAAAGATAATTCCACCCGCACGAGAGAAAGAAAGAATTAATAAGAAAGAGGAAAAAATGTAGAAGTCTCGCATGTTCTCGAGTGGAATCCCCATTTCGTGGTAGGCCTAACAAGTAACAAGACAAACTTCCGCCACTATTTATCCAAACAAACGAAATAGCGCGAACGATTCGCAGTTACGAAGTTACTCTTCCAAAACCTTCACCTTAAACTTTACGAATGTATTTTGATTATTTAAGAATTTTAACCTACTTTACAAAAACAGTAGCGGAATATAGGTTGCAGAAAGTTGCTAAACAATAGGAAAATTGTGGCTGAAAATATGACGTATTTACATAAATAAAATATTTTATCTATACATATGTGGTAGTCATTTTCCAAAATGGCTTTTTTAAATGTACATTACAAAAATAATTTCAACTTTCGCGTTTTTATTATTTTATCTAGACCTATATAGAATATTAAGTATTAAGAATTTTTCCTTAAAATAACACTTTTATTTTTCAGGAAAGTTTGCTAGCAATGTTGAATGTATTAGAATTAATGTAAAAAATGTATGCTCATTGTGTGTAAACGTTTTCCAATTTTTTATTAGCATACAAGGGAAGAAAATATGTGTATAAATATATAAGTTATGCAATTTATTTGATATTTTTAACCTAGATTATTGGCCGTCGAAGGTGGTTTCTGAATAATTTTATTCAATATCACTGTAACAATGCCTGGAATATTAACCTTAGTATGAAGGAAAAGATATATCACAGAGAAAAACAAGTTGTAGAATTATTTCTTAATTGCATGTGAAGTTTGCTATCTAGACGAATAAGCTTTGAATTTCCTTATTTCAATTTGAATATCGTGGTGTTTTTTTGTGATAGATCATGGACTTTACCAAAATTTGTTCCTAAGAAAGTTTCCCGGGATCACAAATAACAAATTTTCGAACAGATACAAGTTGGTACAAACCCAAATTACGCGCTTAATTTTTTTAAACAAAACCACTTCAAAATTGGTGTCTGAAATGTAACGTAACATATTTTAATACCGGCACCAAAATTGTCAGTTATGTTATAGTTAAAGTCGCAAATTAATTCTTTGTTTTTATAATTTCAACTAATTTATAATAGCGTAGCTTCATTCAGTACAACACGCAATCCTACAAGTTTCCCTACACGTTTATAAGCACTAAACACCTGAAAAACTTAATTTTTTTTAAAGGAAAAATGGGATTATTTTTCTAAAAATATAGGACTTTATAGGACTATTTTTACAAAATTATAGGATTTTATAGGACTATATATGCTATTTCATTTACTAACTTAGTGCATTTAAAAACAAAATTTATATTTAGATAAATAAATCTTTAATTTTCACTTGAAAAATAGAAAATATTTAACCATTTTATCACAAAAATATACTAGTAGCTAACCATGTTAACACTAACAAAAGTATAGACTAGAATGACTTGGTATAGGAATTTATCATATAGCTAAATCTAGCAATTTAACTGACATTGTGAGCGGCTGGATTTGAAATGAGCAAAATATCAAAATTATAGGATTTTATAGGACTTTTGGGGGATTTTGCTAAAAATATAGGATGTTATAGGACATTTTTGAAAATATCGGATTTTATAGGAATTATAGCACCTCTGGGGGCCCTGTCTTTGTTACAAAGGAGGAAGGTGGTGTCAGAAAAACCGTGTTTTGCATTACGTAATTTATGAATGACCCCCAATCAAAATTTCCAAAAATTAGGCGTTATCTCCACACGTTTTATTGTCGGTCTTAACCTCCCCATATTACGTTATACCGAAAGTTAAAAAAAATGTTCCAATTAAAAAGAATTTCAAATATTTCACATCACGATCGCGTTAGTCATATCACGTAAAAAAATCCCTTTATTTTTATTTTATAAAATAATTTTTGATACCGAAATTGAATGGGGGTTGGATTTGGGGGGGGGGTTGGCTTTCCATCTCTATAACGCCGGACAATGGTCGAGCTTTGAGCGACAGAAGTAGGTCGGCAGTGGGAGGACTAACAATGCCTCTTTCCGTTCGAATGGTCAAGCGCGTAAACGAACTCCCTCCCCAGCCTTTCAAATACCGTCCACTCGAAAGTGAACCGTCTAACGTTTCAGTTTCACGAAGACTTTACCCAACTCTTTACTTGGAAAGAACTGTCCAGTTAGTCCGGGAGATTTTTAGACGGTAACCGATATCAGCTGCCCCCCTCCCAAAATAATCAGTGTAAAGTTGTTATATCAAAAATACCCAAAACGAGGTACTTCCTGTGATTCTGGATGACTTCCGGTTGCTCCTCCGCCCACTGAAGCATCCGTTACCCGTCAGTTGTTCGTATCGTATACAGGGGGTTTGAAATCCCGAGTTTCATTTCTTCAGAATTTTTTTAAAGTATACATAACTGAAAATTAGCTGTGAAACATAGGACATTATTAACGGGAAAGTCTAGACTGGCATTACTTCTGGGGGAGTGACGAAGAAACGACTTAAGTTACATAAAGATAAGTGTCTCCAGCGATAAAAATACCCAAAACAAATTATCACTCTCCTGTCTTACGCCTTGGAACGGATCCCTGCATGCTCTTACTACCTTTTTGCATAAGCTAAACATAATTTTTTTATTAGGTATCATATAAGCTAAACATAATTTTTTATTATGTATCACATAAGCTAAACATAATTTTTTATTATGTATCACATAAGCTAAACATAATTTTTTTATTATGTATCACATAAGCTAAACATAATTTTTTATTATGTATCATATAAGCTAAACATAATTTTTTTATTATGTATCATATAAGCTAAACATAATTTTTTATTATGTATCACATAAGCTAAACATAATTTTTTTATTATGTATCACATAAGCTAAACATAATTTTTTTATTATGTATCACATAAGCTAAACATAATTTTTTTATTATGTATCATATAAGCTAAACATAATTTTTTTTATTATGTATCACATAAGTTAAACATAATTAAATTAATCAAAGTTAAACAATAAAATTAAACATTTTTGGTTACACATAAGTTAATAATTAAAGAATTTAAAAACCAAGTTCTGCTACTTCATGTTTTGTTTCACATATGTTAACCATGTTTCGTTTCACATAAGTTAAACATGTTTTGTTTCACATAAGTTAAACATGTTTTGTTTCAAATAAGTTAAAAAACATAAATTATGTTTCAAATAAGTTAAAAAAAAATATTTTTCAAATACGTTAAGTACAAGTGTTATTTGTGTTTCACGTAATTTAAGCATAAAAGTTTTATGTTCCACATAATTTAAGCATAAGTGTTATTTATGTTCTACATAATTTAAGCATAAAAGTGTTATTTATGTTCCACATAATTTAAGCATAAAAGTTTTATTTATGTTCTACATAATTTAAGCATAAAAGTGTAATTTATGTTCCACATAATTTAAGCATAAAAGTGTTAATGTTCCACATAACTTAAGCATAAAAGTGTTATTTATGTTCTACATAATTTAAGCATAAAAGTGTTAATGTTCCACATAATTTAAGCATAAAAGTGTTATTTATGTTCACACATAATTTAAGCATAAAAGTGTTATTTATGTTCCACATAAGTTAAACATAATTATAAACTTATGATAATACTATGCCGAGCTCAACTGAAAAGGAAGTCAAGTTTTTGCGCGATAAAAGTTGAAACACCCGTACCGTATTCACTATATACAAGTATGACAAACGTATCGGAGATTGTTGCAGCCCAGGTGTACCTGGTTGAGACGCGTCGTAGGGGCGACAGAGATTTCGACAATAAAGGGACCATCCTCGACATTGTTTACCGTTAGTTTTGTCCACAGAGAACGACTCAGATATTTGGGTCAACTTCGAACGGGGTATACCCGCATCTTGCGGCGGGAATTTTGTCGAACCAGAAAAATAAATCCATGGTCAATTTATGACGAATATAGCGCGAAATGATTCGTGCGGGTCTTATTGACATTGTTTCGCGAAACTTGTAACGAAATATTCCCCAATAATTAAATAAGGTTTCTGACAATGACACAGATTTCAAATAATTTTAGTACTAATATGGCCATTTTAAAATGAGGACAAAATGACCGACGTAGAAATAGATTATTATGAATTGCAACCTAACGAATTATATCATAGACTTTGTTTCGCGCGAAAATGTGGACATTTTGAACAACCACGATTGGCAACATTGCTATCATGGTTGTTTGTTAGTTACAAGCAAAATACTAGAGATCGACGGAACAAATAAATTAACCGGCAAAATTTCGATTAATCACAAAAATTTTGGTTAACTGTTTGTTTATGAACATTTTATACGAATAAACAACGATTTAATATGCAAAAATAATGGAGTTTTTTCGGATTTTATTTGGGTAATTGTCGGTTATGAATAAACATAAACAATTTGATAATTTCATATTCAAACGCCGATCTCTAGAAAATATTATCTCTTCCGTTAATATTGTAGTTTTTCAATCGCCAGTCAAAGCTTAATTGTTTTGTAAGTAGCTACCGTGACCTACATGTAGAAAGTATTTTTCAAAGTACAGTAATATTATGAATGGAATACGTACAAAATTAAGGGGATATCGTTATTTCAATGACTACAATCGTTTGTTTAAAAGTAAACCAACAAATGAGAAAATTCGCACTTATATTAGGTAATTAATATCGCATGTAAATTATCTCCAAGCCCTCGACTCTTTATACTCAAGCTACCGTGACCTACACGTAGAGAGTATTTTTCAAAATACAGTAATATTATAAATGAAAAATGTACAAAATTAATGGCATATCGTTATTTCAATGATTACAATCGTTTGTTTAAAAATAAACCATCAAATGAGTAAATTCGCACTCATATTATTAAATTAATATGTTATTTAAATTATATCCAAGCCTCTTTATATTCAAGCGCTTCAGTATGGACATGGGAGGAATTTTTCAAATTTACCACCTACAAGTGATAGAGAATGGCGGACATAGTGAAGTGAATTGGCGCTAATGGTGGCATTCAGCTTTTGACGCGAAGCAAAGTTCGTAGTAACTCCGGATAATCCCCAAAATTTAAAAACACTGCCTAGCCATCATTTCAAAATATTCGGCTATTGATCCTATAGATCAGTCATCATTTAAATAGCTTTTCCCATAATTATGCAAATTTTGTTAATTGAAGTATCTAAAAATGATGTAAATAAAAAGTTCGATTAACTGGAATTTCCTGGGCATAAAGCGCTCATGCGAAACCAAACTCATCGTGAGCCGATCATCACCATCTCAAATTGCGAGGTTTAGTCTGCAATGGTTATTCGCTCGGTTTCGTTGAAAGTCAATAAAATTCGATTCAGGTTCAATGCCAAAAAGGAATTTTAATTTATTTATTACTACAGAAAAAAACTCTATTTTTTTTAAATGATAGATCCCAAAAATCAAATCACATTTTCATAGCGGTTTAATTTTTTTTATATAATTAATTTCACGGATAACTGAGTTTTTGTACATTGGCGTGTATAAAATCAACGTTTTATATTGTATTTTTATTTATTGCAATTATCATCGTCGATTATTTTCAAATGTATAAATATGATAAATATGATATTTTACGTTCAATTTTAGGGGGGGAAATTGTGTAAAACCAATATCTAATATAAATTGATTAAAATAAAAATATTTTATATTTAAGAAAATATGGTTATTCTCAAAACGCGAGTGGTAATTTAATTATTTTAATTTTAAAGGGGAACGGTCAAGCTTTAACCAGTTAGATAGCCCTATAGCCCATTAAAAACTAAAATTTATGGCGAAAACCACATCAAAAAATATCGAGTGGTTAATTTTTAATAAAATAAAGAAATTTCGAAGTCGGTGAGATAGAAAAACAACGTAAAAGCGCGCGCTGCTGAAGACGCAAAAAAATTGTTTTGCACGCGCGGCGCGTTCCAGTTATAAGAGACCTAAGCCTAAATTGAGCGATTTTAAAAGTTAGGATAGTTCTCAAATCGCTCATACGGGGTTAGGGGCGCTGGCGGCAGCCCCTAAGAAAGGCTAAGATGGCGTTATTTTTCGTTTCAACTCTTTGGGCCAAAAGCTATTTTTCCAAGACAAAAAAAGGTACGTGTTAGTATATTGAACGTCTTGTTAATCTTTTGATACGGAAATAAGGCCATATTTGGAAAAGCTTGGCCGTGTTAATGCGATAGATTAGTCACTTAATTCGTAAGTGTCAAACCATACAAAAATAATGAACTTACCCTTTAACAAGCACCATAATCACAATTATAAAATATACCTAATTTGACGATAATTTTAACAATTTCAACATTAAAATTGTCTAAACACTGAGCAAAAGAAGCTTCACGTACTTTCGCCTACCGTCATAAGGCCGACAAGGAAACAGAATGCAAAGTTTAAAACGCCCCCGAAACCCAAAAGAATAAAAAAAATCAAATTTCCCAATTTTGTCCCCAAAAATATAAAGGAAATAATAACAATAAAGTTGTATCTTAAATGCGAAATTATTACGTGTAGAAATCAGTGTCAAGGGCTATTCCACAAAGCGTGTAAATTTTAAAATGATCGCTTATAGATAAGAGGGTTTCACTGGATCATCATGGTTGCCAACATTCCATGGTTTAAAGGCTGCTGAGACTGCCAGTTCCTGAAACTCAAATTATCGTACCATAGCCAAACAATTATCGATTTCCAAAATAATTTATCGTACACCTGAAAACTGGCGGTAAATTGGAATTTTGTGTAATAGTGAGTGTAGGGAGCTGTTGGCTCGCGTGGCATGAAGGGCTTGCGACCACCCTCCCACGCATTGTAACCCGGCCACCTGAATTAATGGCTTTAAAAGTCGCTTGATGACTTAGGCCTAAGGTGGTGCCTTGGGTATTAGCCTGGCTGATTATCTTATAGTGTCGTTAAATTTGTGAAATCAAACGTTTTAATAATACTTAAAAGTTCGACGGATTGAAAACTTATGTTTAAAAGTCAGATGTTCAGCCAATTTAAATATTATCTTACATTATCGTCACTCAGACTGAATTATCGAAAAATGCGTACTATATAGTACGCAATTGAAAATATCGTACGTTCCAAAAATTAGCTTGAAATTATCGACGTGTACGATAATTTTCGTACGTTTGGCAACGCAATATGTCCGCCATGGCTAAAAGGCAGGTGAGAGGGATGGGATAATAGGGTTGCCTTCCACTATAGACGGTATGACGTCACGTAGAAATTAGCTATATGAAATTCAAGGTTTGAAATTAGTAGTTCCTTTATGCAATTCAATTGAAAATAATTTTACACAAAAAATATAACATCGTTTATATTTCGTTGTTGTTTCGAGTCGGCCGTGTTTTGAAGGTTTTCGGGGGTCGTACCACAAAAGAACGATTTACAATTTTGGGTATAAAATGAGAATTCGGGGAAAAGTGACGCAAGTTCGGTTGAATAATAGACCTTTGTAAGAATGGACAGGAAATTCTACAAAGTTTTGTCTATTATTCGTGGTTTCTGATCAAATACTTCTCTTTTGGTGTAATTGAAATTCGGAGAAGGCTGTTCGCGTTGTATCCACAAACCTACTTATATATCTATATCCTATTACAAGCTCTATTGCGTATCCTGAAATGGACACTTTCGAAATTTTATGTTGTAACGTATTATACAAAATTACAGGGATGGTTAAAAAATTTAGATACGGTGAAAACTCAACAAAGTATAAAACTTTACATATAACCTATAACTTTCGCTTAATTGGACTGGTATTATCTTTTGTTAAGAAATAATATCTCTGTGGCTTTAAGATAATTCTTATTTAAATATTATTTTTATGTAATTAATTAAATATTATATTAATGTTAATATTTGCTATGTATGATATATTATAGTAATGTTCATAATTGCTATATATTATATATTATTATATTAATGTTAATAAATTCTATATATTATATATTATTATATTAATGTTCATAATTGCTATATATTATATATTATTATGTTAATGTTCATAATTGCTATATATTATATATTATTTTATTAATGTTCATAATTGCAATATATTATATATTATTAATATAATATTATTATTATATCAACTTGCTGATACCTAACGTATTGTTTTGATGCACAGTAAAAAACGTTTCATTTCATTTCTTTATATCAATGTTCACAATTGCAATATATTATATATTATTATATTAATTATTAAATCGTAATTATATTAATGCTTATTACATATTTTATATTATTATTAATTATTACATCATCATAATATTTATGCTTATTACATATATATATATTATTATTAATTATTACATCATAATTATATTAATGTTTATTATATATTAGTATTATTAATTATTACACAAAATAATATTAATGCTTATTACATATAATATACTAATTTTATTAATTAATACATCATAACGATATTAATGCTTATTACATATAATATACTAATTTTATTAATTAATACATCATAACGATATTAATGCTTATTAGATATTAGACATTAGATATTACATATTATATATTAATATTATTAATAATTATAATAATAACATTGATGCTTATTACAGATTATATATTCATATTATTAATTATTTTAATAATAACATTATTGCTTATTATATATTATATATTAACATTATTGATTATTGTATAATAATAACATTAATGCTTATTAAATATTAAAAATTTTGATTATTATATAATAATAACGATAAATATTATCTATTCATATTAATAATTATTAAATAAATATAATATATTAATATTCAATTATTAACTAGTAATCATCACAAATTCAACCAAACTTTTCGATCGAGCTTACCAATAGGAACGTGGCAGATAACACGTCACCAATGCTTTTTCCAATTGGAAGAAGAAAGCATACCAGCATGGCGCCCATAGCCAAAAGTACGGCATGACGTCATGCTGCCAAGTCCCTACTAGAAAAGGAATCATATTTGACAGTTTTTTGTAGTAACTTCTTGACCTGTTTAATAACTGAGAAAAATTGTTATTTATTTGTTTACGTGAAGTATGGTACACAAACCAACAAGCTCAAGTTGCGGTGATTACTTGTAGGGGAGTTTGAGCCAGACTACAAACTCTTCAAAGCGTGGTAAGTAATCCAAGTCGTAGTGTGGGTTAATCCTCGAATTTAGGCCTCGGGGGAAATCTGTAGACTAACAACTATCGCTCTCTGGCGTCGAAGATCAACGGAGCGCAGACCCTGAAAAGAGGCATTTTTCCGGAAACGTCTCGCGCGCTGCTCGGTTCAAATGAGGTAGCTTCCCCTCCCTCCTCGTTATGAAGAAGTTTTAGCACGATTTCATGTAGCGTAAAAAAGTGGTACATTCGTGGACTTAATCGGACGTTTCTAGGATTATAATTTAATATTGAGTTCCAATATGGAAGAAAATTATTAAATTGAAATTCTAAATCAATCAAGTCACTTGTAACAATTTGTATAACTGATTACTGTTATTTGCAGTGATTTATCACAATTTTTGGTGATTTATCGCAATTTGTATATGATTTCCAGTGATTTATCACAATTTTTTTCTGTTTTTCAGTTATATATCACAACTGTTTTCTGATTTCCAGTGATTTAAATAATTTAATTTTGAATTTCCAGTGATTTATAACTATTAAATTGTGAATTTCCAGTGATTTATAACAATTCAATTGTGAATTTCCAGTGATTTTTAACAACTCAATTGTGAATTTCCAGTGATTTATAACAATTTAATTGTGAATTTCCAGTGATTTATAACAATTTAATTGTGAATTTCCAGTGATTTATAACAATTTAATTGTGAATTTCCAGTGATTTATAACAATTCAATTGTGAATTTCCAGTGATTTATAACAATTCAATTGTGAATTTCCAGTGATTTATAACAATTTAATTGTGAATTTCCAGTGATTTATAACAATTCAATTGTGAATTTCCAGTGATTTATAACAATTCAATTGTGAATTTCCAGTGATTTATAACAATTCAATTGTGAATTTCCAGTGATTTATAACAATTCAATTGTGAATTTCCAGTGATTTATATCAATTTAATTGTGAATTTCCAGTGATTTATAACAATTTAATTGTGAATTTCCAGTGATTTATAACAATTTAATTGTGAATTTCCAGTGATTTATAACAATTCAATTGTGAATTTCCAGTGATTTATAACAATTCAATTGTGAATTTCCAGTGATTTATAACAATTTAATTGTGAATTTCCAGTGATTTATAACAATTCAATTGTGAATTTCCAGTGATTTATAACAATTCAATTGTGAATTTCCAGTGATTTATAACAATTTAATTGTGAATTTCCAGTGATTTATAACAATTTAATTGTGAATTTCCAGTGATTTATAACAATTTAATTGTTAATTTCCAGTGATTTATTGTTCAATTTAATTGTTAATTTCCAGTGATTTTTAACAACTCAATTGTGAATTTCCAGTGATTTATAACAATTTAATTGTGAATTTCCAGTGATTTATAACAATTTAATTGTGAATTTCCAGTGATTTATAACAATTCAATTGTGAATTTCCAGTGATTTTTAACAACTCAATTGTGAATTTCCAGTGATTTATAACAATTTAATTGTGAATTTCCAGTGATTTATAACAATTCAATTGTTAATTTCCAGTGATTTATAACAATTTAATTGTGAATTTCCAGTGATTTATAACAATTTAATTGTGAATTTCCAGTGATTTATAACAATTTAATTGTTAATTTCCAGTGATTTATTGTTCAATTTAATTGTGAATTTCCAGTGATTTATAACAATTTAATTGCGAATTTCAGTTACTTTTAAGTGAATTACTTAAGTGACTAGCCCTTAACAATCTACCAAACGATGCAGCACTTTTTGAGTGCCACACGAGGGGGCAAAAGCCCCTAGGTTGGAACCGTTGGACGTTCATGAGGAGAGGACCCCATTATGTAATTGGCCCCAGAATTTTACGACTAGTCTCTGACGACCAGTTTCTTGATGGGTTGGAGTGCAGTAATGATGACCTTCCACTTACGTGTATACAAAAAACCGCGGGGACAAATTCGCCTTTCAAACTGCGCGAATGTATTGTTATTCGAATCAGCTGTGTTCTATGGTTATAATTCCGTCAATATGGAAAGTCGCGTTTGTAATTGCAATTATGGGATACGAACGAGTGGGGTGAATGACGTCTGTAAATCTATAATTTTCTATCGAGCGAAAGTTGAATGTACAGAATACGAGGTGGCTGTCGGGCGAACCCACAGGGGTCAACCTAAAGTGAACGGAAGTTTGGACGTTTAATAAAACGGAAGTTAGTCACTTCCGAAAAACGTAGTGGGCGGATATGAAACTTTCACCCGACAGACAGCTAAGGGACAGGCCGAGATGGGGGTAAAGTCTGAGTCAACTGGCGCTTATAGAAAGTCCAACATAATGGGTATTCCGGAGGTTGGTGACAGATGGGACGCGAACGACGCTTGACCATGCGTGACCAACAATGGCCGGCTGAAACCGCGACATACGCCTATTGAAATAAGCGCCGAAACCTTCGAGAATAAACTAGCCCCAGTCGAATCTTCGCCACCGTGAACACTTCACGGCCACATTCCGATCTTATCCCCCCTATTTGAGAAAACCGCTATTCAATGTAATTATCGGGTACTTTTAACAGACCCTTTATTATTAAATGCGAAGTGTACTTTCTTACTTCGCGCTCCGCTGATTTCGTAACGAATTAATAATAACAGTAAACGAACACCAAGATGGACGATGTAATCTCGCAGACCGCAAAAATAATCACACACTAGGCAAAGGACGTTTATTCACCCCTCGATACATTATTTTCAAGATGACTTCTCTCATCTGCACACAGAAAAATATTATGGTAAATTTTACAGTAAGCTGCGGTCAGCATAGATGCCAGCAGAATGCTGTTAATTTCACAACCAACTCTGACTGTTTTTTTTTAATGTCATGCTTCCTGTTAAATTTACTGGACACTCTGCTGTTTAAAAATACAGCAAGATAAAGTTATATTTACAGAGTATTGCTGTTTATTTAACCTTCATTCCAGACTTATTTAATTCGGTAAATGCATGCAGTTTTTACAGTAAAATCCCAGTTTTTGCCGTAGTTTTAGTTATCAAACGTAATTAGTACAGAACCTAATCACAACCTTGAAATTTCATCAAAAATTTTACGGATCAAACCATTATCATATTGGTTTAATTAAAAAATTGCAAATATTTTATTAATCAATTTATGATAGAAATATATATTTTTTTTTATCAATTATTAAAATTATTATAACAAAAACTTTGACAAAATATTTTCATAATCCAACAGAACAATTTAATCGGAAATATAAAAAATGATTATATTCCAAATTACATTTAATATTGGCCATATATAAATTCAACTTTGATCGAAAATTAAAAACGAAATTTGGTTATATTTGATTCAATTAAAATGTATGGAATTCAATTTTATTCCGATTTGATAAAAATTATTTGATCCAAATAATAAATATGGATCAAATTGTATTCCGAAATTATTTAACTTGGATATAAAATTACAATATAAAATGAGTTATATTTGATTTAATAATAATAATAATCAGCTAGGCTAATACCCAAGGCACCACCTTAGGCCTAAGTCATCAAGCGACTTTTGAAGCCTTTAATTTAAAATATATGAAATTCTTTTCCGATTTGATCAAACCAGAATTGTTTTCAAACTAGATATGTCTTGATTCCAATTGGATCCTAATTATTTGATCAAGTATTTTCGTTTAAAGTTACACATTTATAATGTATCAGTGAATTTCACATTTCTACTACCAGGTTTCACAGAAGCTAGGGCTAATTGGCGCTGGTTACGTTAAATACACGTCATAAGGCGTGTTAGCAGACGATCTTTTTAATTAGCATATACACCTTTTAAGATCTGATATGCAAGTGTTACATCTTAGCAGTTTCTAATTTTAAATCAATTTTTGCGCTTAAAAATCTATAATTTAATCCCCTTTGTTGAATTTCTTTTTATTTTGCTGGGTTTTTAGGTACATAATAATTAATTTTAGAAGGCCAATATACTTTGAACAAAACATAACCGGCGACACTGATCTCGTGGTAGTTTGTTAGTAGGTTGTACCTATTTACAGCAAGAAAAATATGATTTCCTTCTTCTATTTTGCATATAATATTTTAAGACTCCAGTCAAAATTAAGGAAAAAATTTCTATATTTAAAAAAATTGATATTTTTTTCTATTCTGTGGTCAAGTTTTATTTGTTAACGCCATTCAGGTCAAAAAATTATATTGTAAAAAAAATTAAGGAAAAAAATATTGAAAAACAGTTATTGGGAGAAATATTTTTGTCGAGAAAACATTTTGTTGAGAAATCATTCTGTTGAGAAAACATTTTGTTGAGAAAAAATATTTTGTAGAATTTTTTTTCTAAATAGGCGGTTACATATTTTTTGTTTCGCAAACGTAATTTCGAGGATTTATTTATTATTGAAATTTATGTTTTAAGTTAATGTGATGCCAAGGAACCTGGATATCGTGCCATACTCCAGACGAAAGCTCGATTTTTGATAAATAGCTATATAGTTATATATAGAAGAGAGCATAATGTTATTAAAAGTGTATTTAAACTATCTATAGCTATAGGGTCATACTATGATTACTATCGCTTGAAATTAAATTTCATGGTTCAAAATTTGATTGATCAAAAGTGGCATTAATTTAAACAGGGTTGGCTCTTTTAAATCAACTTGATTATAAATAAATGTGTTTAAAAAAATAAAAACTTCTATTTGATTGTTAGCTTAAATTTAATAAACTCATTATATACATATTAGTCTTTAAAAATTAAAACATATTTGTTTTAGGTAAAATTATGATACTAAATTATATAAAACTTTGAAATTTTAATAAAAATCAAATAAATAAAAAAATCAATAAAAATCTGATTTAAATAAAAAAAATCGATTTATTTGATTTTTTTTTAAATAAATCAAAAAATTTCCAACCCTGGTTTTAAGGTCTGGTGTGACCGTGGCTAATAAGAAATCGTTATTTCACTGTATACAATGGTTTGTTTAAGTCATAAATACAGTAAGGCTTCGTAGGCATATCAACGAATTTAATATCTGACTTTCCCCAATTCAGACTAAAGAGAATTTTAATGCAAAATCTTTTTTTTTCTGGTGTGAACTAGTTTGTCTGTTCCAAACATAAGAGACTCGATTGTCCTACAACTAACACAGACCTGTGGCTTTTGATGTAACAATTACCCCTTCCACACAGATCTAGGATAGGTAGTTAAGTGAAACCACATCGACTACAATGCTCATGTTTAAAACTCGACGGGTTGGACATTAGCGAAAATTCCGAACAAAATTATCGTAAGAATTCACAAATCCAAAATCCTGGAATATTCTTCGTAAGTGAAAAATTATTATTACTTTTTTTAAATCCAAACTCATGTCTGCGGCGTTCGGGAGTGGAAAAATACAGGTGGAAATCATAGTTGAAATTAATAGAAAATAATGTCTTGGATAACAATGAGTTTACTGGTCAAGGTGGAAAATAGTGGACCTTATATTTTTACAAAAAAAAACCTTAAAACAATTGTGCTCCAGCATGAAAAATGCTGATATTTACTATTTTAATATTATTACTTTCGCTAACTATTGTAAGTTATATATTTTAACGTATTAAATGAAATACCCTTTAATTAGTTAAATTTCCCATTAATTCCATTTATGTTCCTCTGGCATGGATTTTCTGAAACAAAATTTAGCATTTTGCGTAATAATTGTTAATGTAGAACATGCTCATTATAATCATAGAAAGAGGAATAGCAACTCGGAAGATTTTTCTTCAAGGGTACTTTAAGTATATTATCTTCCGGTAATATCACGACTTAAGCTCCCTTTACTGATATATACATTAACCGGAAGTATACCCATATATTAAGAAGCTAGAGGTGCATTATTATTATATAAAAAAAAACTAGAGTTGCTCTTCCTTTTGTATATTCTCTACGGTTAATTTCAGTACCATGGCGTCTAAAACGTAATTTGATTAAGCAATTTTCAAGAGGAAATTTTAAATAACCCTCTTTTCTTAAAAAAAAAAATACAATATAAAAACGTGCAAATTTTCTTTAAATAACAAAGAAAATGAGCGGTACGGGATCGCACTCGGAATATGAAAACGTTTGTGGCTAAAATTAAGACTACACAAAATGTACGCGGAACTGCTTTTGTTTTTGAAAGATGTTAATCTTGACGAAAAGTCCCTGAGATTATCTCCCCCGTAAAAAAAGTGCTCGAGGCTCTGTGCTCTTAAAGAACACGATTTTTCCCATCGTCCGTGATACCAACCGAAAATAACTTCCTAGGCCGGGAAAAAAACACACATTTTATTCCAAAATCTCGCTTTCATATTTAAATTGCCGCATTGTATTTTTGGGCGTCCAATTTTGTGGCGGAGTTCGTACGTGTTCGGATTGAATCGAAGCTCACGACGCAGATCCGGAGAGGAGCGCCAACTCACGCTAATTCGTTTAAGCAAGAATGTACGAATACACGTTTGCTTCGAGTGAACTATGGATTTTCTTCAAAAGCAATTTCTTTGTTTAAGCTCATCTTGAAACGTTCCGGGAAGAATGGAAATTTAAATACGCATTGGACATTTTTAGTTCATTTAAGAGACCCGTTTGTCCACTTTGTAACGTTTTTATTTGTAATGTTTGGAC
The DNA here is from genome assembly GCF_980474605.1 of Leiobunum rupestre. Lineage (NCBI taxonomy): Eukaryota > Metazoa > Arthropoda > Arachnida > Opiliones > Sclerosomatidae > Leiobunum > Leiobunum rupestre. The sequence goes on from NC_143392.1 coordinate 42,509,346, forward strand.
AAAATTGTATAATTATTCCTTTTAACCCAATTTTATAATCACGGGTGGGTGTGCGTTCATACCAAACCAGACTTGTATAATTTTAGCAAAAGCACTTTCAAAGATTTATTTATCGTTAAAAACTTCGTAACTGGATAACTTGTACATTTAATAATGCGTTCTGTACACAGTATAGTGTAGTTAAATATAAAAATAGTTTTTAAAAGGTTACGATACATTTAATTAAATCTTTATTTATATCACGCTAATTATAGCAAATTTAATAAAAACCCATACAGATAAAAACTGGTCTATATTTTCAGTAACTAAATATAACATTGCAGCTGCACATGCAAATGACTATATTTTGAACATAAATTTTAAATATACATATAAATGGTAGAAAAACATATTTTCCATATTTACCTTAGAAAATTTAAGTTACAAATCTAGAGATAATGATATTATGATCCGCAGATCTGTGTTAAAAACAATTAAATTTTGTTCAAAAGGCGAAGAGGAAACTCAGGATATGACCGCATCTTTTAGAACTTAAGTATAAAACAAAAATTTCAATATTCTATACAGATAGTGTATGTAATATAAAATTATATAAATAAAATTAACAGATATACGTAATTGATGTGTCGTCAAAATATCAAGGTGTTCAATAAGCCTAGAACCTACACGTAATAGTCCAGGGGCGTAGGAACCGGGAGGGGCAGGGGGGGCAATGTCCCTCCCTAGAATTTTGCTGGAAGGGGCAACTAATGTTATTGCCCCCTCCAGCTTCTAGAACGTTCCTACGCCCCTGCGTAATACAATAGATTTCCACTAACGCTCATAACAGTACAATTCCCATCTTTCCCACATACAAATTTAAAAAATGTTTTAAAAATAGTTAATAAAAAGTTATGAAGAGCTAGTGAACACTAACAAGGAGGGTACCCGAGGTGTTTATCGCCGATTTTGTTCAAAGTCAGCCGTAATATAGACCTATATCAGATATTAAATTTTCCAAAAGGAGACGATGCACTACCCATTCGATTTGCCATGGCAACCGAAAATGTTTTTGACCACTTAAAACAAATAATCTTTATTTAAAAACTCATGGGATTTTCTCAGTTTTACCTACGAAAATTTTTTTTAAATTTAAAATCACGAATTGGGTAATTTGGACCACATTTAGGTAAATTTCATCAAGTTTGGGTAAATTGTAACAATTTTTGGGGTAAAATTATAACAATGTTTTGGTAAAATAAGGAATAAATCTTATTTTTGTTTTAAGTGGTCAGTAGAGGTCGGGGATGGTTAACTTTTATTCAATAGATAAAGCTCTCAAAATTATTCGTAAAACGTTTTGATCAAGTAATTTATATTTCTGTATTATCCGATTAATTTTTTGATAAATTTGTAAAATTAATCGGAAAACGACGTTTTTTTAATCATTTTCCGAAATATTAACCGGTAAATTTCTTTGTTTACATTTTTTCCCGAAAAAAATCAATTTAATCATGGATAATGATTAACCGTCCCCGACCTCTAGTGGTCAGAAACATTTTCGGTTGTCATGGCAAATCGAATGGGTAGTGCAACGTCTCCTTTTGAGAAATTTCATAACTCATATAGGTCTACATTACGCCCGACTTTGAATAAAATCGGCAATAAACAACTCGGGTACTCTCCTTGTAAGCTTTAGGCATACAAAATTCCTTTAAAAATATTATCTAAACCTCTAATTCCCATAAACGACTTCGTTGAAAGCGTCTCTAATCCAAATAATTTATGGTGTTCAAGAAAAAAAATTGTTTTTGAAGTGACCGAGAACTTGAAAAGTTCCGACCAAATATTTCATTTGGAAAAGGTAAGCTTTCCTCGTACGTCATTTTCGCAAAGGGCCATCTCGTTACGCGATATACCATTTCGAGATAGGTATGGATATGGCCTGAGCGGAAATCGGTGATCCGTGAACCTCCAAGTTTTTGACGAAGTTTGTAACGAAATTTCGTCTTGAAAACCAACGAGGTCAAATTTGATCTCTAAAATATTTTGGATTACCGCGATTCCCCAACAAATCCGGTTTAAAACTAGAACTTATTTATATCGAACTGTAACGCATTTTGCTCATTACATACGCATCATACATTAAACTAAAACGTAACGGTAGTCTGAATTTAATTACGTTATTCATGTTTACTTGATATATTTTTTAATACTATTGATTTAAATAACATAATGAATAATATATAAATAATATTATATTAATAATAATAATGTTATTTTACAGGAAATAGACTACTTTTGAATTGAATAATAATGTTTTTTAATAATGATAATTAAAATAGTTTGTCGCAATGGCCAACAAATTATTAATAGTTATTAAATTTAATTAAGATTAAGATTTAATAAATGTAATATATGTAATTAAGATTTTTTTCATTTAGGTTAGCGCGTGATCAAGATTGGTAAATCACTTACGCGTTTAGCTTTTTTATGATGCACTTTCCTATCTTTTGGCGTATTTTAACTGCATTATAGTTCATAGGTGGTTTTTATTAACTTTAACTTATTGTAAATCACTTGGTCAAGTAAAAAGCAATAAATTTTCTAAAATTAATTAAAGTAATAAATTAAGTGTAATTGTCAAAGACCACATTATACCGCGTTACGTGTATTAAGTTTAATTCAAGTTCCGGTTAATTAAGATTTTAAAGTTTCTTCTGGCAAAGACTTATAGGCGTACCAAGGCTATATGGCACCCCTATATACAAATAGCTTGGATATTTTAAAGATAGGAGTGTTTCTGGCGCCTTCCTACATGAACGACAGTTTGGCGCCCGGTTCAAAATGTAATTTTAGGCAATCGATTCGGTTATCGAGTATCAAATGTTTTCATCGAGTATTCGAGTCGAGTAATCGAATACTTGATTAAGGGGAAACTTTATCTTATTCGAGTCGAGTAACTAAAAAAAACACCTCGAGTAATATTTTTAACGAGTACTTGATTAGGAGCTGATTTTATTGAAGTAATTATGAAATTAAATTAAAAGGGAGTATAAAGTAACTTTCAATGTTGAAAAATATTCCTTTAATTTAAATGAACCACAGTTTCCACAACTTGGTAGGTACCGTTTATTGCTCCCCAAAAAGCGGTAAAAACCCTCTTTAAACTTTGAAGAAACGATGATAGAAAAAACAAATACTCGACGATTTTAGAGAGCAGCTTATTCGAGTAATCGGGTACCCGAATATGCAATTTTTTGTTACTCGGTAATCGACGAGTATTCTCCAATTTCTTATTCGAGTACTCGACCCCAAAAATCCAGAGTTCTCGATGATGTTCTAGTACTCGCACAGCCCTAACCCCCTGGACCCGGGTCGATACGCCTCTGCAAATACTTTTTCCAAGTATTGCGGGTAAACAAAAGTGTACTAATTCGCGAGGGAACCGGGACAGTACGGATCCCATAACCAAAACTCCACCAAGTTCTAATTTCCACGATAAATCGACCGAGAAAACTGAGACTACGCGCGCCAACTAATGAGAAAGCACCTGTCTGAAACTATACGAAAAATCTATTTTTTAATTTGGCACCAGTCGTTTTTGATGGTCGGCCACACTAGGCCCGTTTCGATGGCAATTCCTCTGAGCCATAGGGTGGAGGTCACGCTAGAGCGCGTCCGGTAAATGGAGTAGAGACGGATGGCTATTGTCTAAAACGGTCTTCCATATGCCCCTATACTCTCATCCATAGCATCTTCTATCAATTTCCCACGCTAGGATGGAGTCGCTACTCGAAATTGATGAAAGTTAGCTAGACGTATTTCAAAAGACGCCGACGCTAGAGGTTAAGAACGCCATACACGTCACGAGTATCTGGCTTACTCCGTACGTATTTTAATTTATTAAGCCTAATACGCGTGAAAAAAGCTTAAGAATTGCTTTTGAAAAAGGCCTGAGAAGTCGAAGTAATCTATAGTTGTATTTGTCGTTCTTAACTCGCTCGTACAAGTACAGACGCGACTTTTATTCAATAAGTAGGTTGGATGAGAGTTTAATGAAGGAAGAGATTCCCATGATCTGGTCTGGCTTAGAAAGCCATAGTAGCGAGGAACAATGGCCGATTTATACTCAAATTAAGACGTACGAGGTAGATATAAAAGAAATTATAATGCGCCATCGCTGTTATTATGAACGCGCTGAATGCGACATTTTATCTCGAAATGTTCTTCTTTTGTTTCAGCCTAAGCTAGAATTGTATTCGGTATCGCGAATTTATGGATTATCCATTATCAGTGTGCCCTTACAATTAAAATTTGATTGTTCAAAGTTACCGTGTTTCTGGATCAGCGAGGTTCACCGTGGTAGAAAAGGATGATTTATGAGTCGCAGATATCTTAGGATTCTACTTACCCTTATTATTTAGCAATCAAACTGAGTATTTGAAATTATGGTACGTAAAAGCTTGGAGCAAGACTTTACAACCTTATCGTACGAGTGTGATCAGACTCGCAATTGTCAGTTTCTTAAAAATGTGAGGTTAAAAATCTAAAAGTCAAAATTTTCAAAACCAAAATTTCCAGACGAGTTGCGCTACAAAATCACGAGTTGTTATGCTATAGGTTGTGTGTGAAAAGACCAATTATTTACCCTAATTGGTCTATTAGTCTTAAGTGGGTCATATTTGTTATATATTTATCAATATATTAGACTTTTAATAATTTGAAGTTTGCAACAGATAAACTGGTCTTACTGGAAAAAGGGTGTAACTAATATTGCCTATTAATGATAACTATATTGGTTTGACTTCTCCAAACGCTTAATTAACTTATTCTGCATTTTACACTTCTATCAATGGACATAATTAAAGCTCTAGTGTTTGTTAATTGATTTAGAATTGTCCTATTTCTAAAAACATTTGAAGAACAATAAAATATGTCCTTGAAAAATTAATGAAGACCAGCAATTAGTCACTCTTTATTAGTCGCCCTAATATCGTTTGAATTTTATTCGACTGGAATAATTATAAATAGAAGTAAAGCTATACGTCTACACTCCTAAAAATTCGCTCTACACGTTTTCGCGGGGTGGCTTGACCTGTTTATTATTACTTATAGCTGACCAGAAATTTGAACCACTGGAAAAACCTTTTCATTTTCTTGGCAAATTATGGTTCTCTTTCTACCGATTTTTGGGTTAAATCCCACATTTTCTTATCGTTAAAAATTAGACATATTTGTTATAAAATTGAACTTTTATTCCATTTAATAGAGTAAAGGGTTTAAAATCAACAAAATGGGAAAATCACGCGAAAAAATATATTTTAACATCAACGGCACAAGCACTCCACGACAGTTCACGAACCGTAGAATATTGCCAAAAACCTTTTCATCGAATAGAAAAACTCGGAACAAAAACTTGGTAAAACAATCGAAATATTTTACGCGTAACACCTTTTATGAAACGACGAACGGCAGCATTGAAATGTCCAGCAAAGGTACGAAACAAAGCACCTTATATCCACGACGTTTACCAGCTACGAATTTTTATTCATAATAAATTTACGCAACGGGACAATAAACCATCAGGGAGGCCACGGTGAAAGATACGTTATTGAAGTTCTATTAACTCGATTCTTTCAGAGAACAGTCACTCCACGACATTTTTCCAACAGTTGAATGAAACATAAAAATCGTTAACTTTCATACTTTCTTTAAACGTTGTCGGCAAACTTTCGTTAGTATACTCTAGGAGGGGACGTAACGTTATTTTAACCATTAAGGTACCCATTCAACCCCACCCCCGCGCTATACACCCCGAGAGTCGAAAATACGACTAGATCTTTCGCGTAAATGTCCGGTCGTTTACCTTACTGTATACGGATTTCTGACTGTATCAAAACTTGGGAGAAAAACGTATTAAATTCCTGAGATTGAAAATGCTTCGCCCTCAAAGGCACGACCCGAAGTGAGTGAACTAAAAAAAATGTAATGAGGGTTGTTTTCAAGCACTGCACCCTTCTGCACCGAAATTGAAGGTCACGACTTTTACCGCAGCTGCGCCGCCGATAAGGGGTACATCAAAGTTGAAATTTCTTCGGGTGGTGGGTGGAGGTGAGGTTGATAGGACACGGTTGACCGGTCCTTCACTCCGAGATACCACAGGACAAAGGACACGATTCACGAGAGAGAAAAATACGTTTATCTTAAGAATTCCTTCAGTCTTGACTATATGGTTTTTAGCGTTATCAAATACTTTCTCTGTAATATTTTTTATGTAAGGATTTATTTAAAAGAATGAATAAAAGATAGTACAGCCGTTTAAATAGGTCGTTACTAATTTTTTAATGTTTAATATTAAAAGTAAATTTTATTTATATAAATTAATGTTACAGATTTCTGATAAAATATGCTGTTTTAACAATGTCCTAAACGTTATTGAAATATGAAATAAAAGATTCCCTAGTCATTTAAATATCTAAACGTAAATTTAAAAAAAAATATTGTTAAAGTTAATAGAAATTAATGTTATAATCTGACGAAATATGCTGTTTTATTTATATATAAAAAGCTATTTAAAATAATGTATAAAAGAGTCTATATTAATTTAAATATCGCAATTCTAATCTTTTAATAATCAATAATAAAAGTAAATGTAATTTATAAAAATTAATGTTATAGATAGCTGATTAATTATACTGTTTTATTCATATAAAAAGAGCAATTTCAAAATATTTTCGTGGAATTAATTTACTAGGGTATCTGAAAATAAGGTTATGTTTTATTTATATAACAAAAATTATTTAAAAAAATTATCATTAATATAACCTACTAAATTAAGGTACCTCACGAAATCTGCTTTGTTTTATTTTTAAATATATAAATAAATGTTATTAAAAAAACATTCTGTCCAATATAAGTTAGTAAGCTGTTTTGGGTACCTCACGAAATCTGCTTTGTTTAGCTACATAGAAAAACACTATTTAAACCATTTTGGCTATAATATGAGATTAAAACTCAAAAGAAAATGAAATAATTTCCACACTTTTTATTGAATTTTAACAAGATTAATAGATAAAAACTTGGTTTTCACTACATAAACAAAACTCAAAATTTAAAATGAAATCTCACTTTGAAGAATCTGTTGTAGAAAGTTTTAAGAATATTAGTAAGTAAATCAAAGGTTATTTTTATAGTACATTTCCGTATAATCAATAGATTTAAGTTTACGACCCGGAGTATAAGCACGCTTTTGTAAGCCTCGTCTGAAAAGCGTATAATGTTTTTGAAAGTAAGCCTGATTAAGCCTGGTTAAGTTAATTAAATTAAATTTACTTAAAATCTTGTAATTAAATAAAAATTTACTTAAAATCTTGGAATTAAATAAAAATTTACTTAAAATCTTGGAATTAAATAAAAATTTACTTAAAATCTTGTAAATAAATAAAAATTTACTTAAAATCTGGTAATGAAATAAAAATTTACTTAAAATCTTATAATTAAATAAAAATGTACTTAAAATCTTGTATTTAAATGAAAATTTACTTAAAATCTTATAATTAAATAAAAAATGTACTTAAAATATTGTAATTAAATAAAAATTTCCACTAAATCTAGTAAATAAAAATTTACTTAAAATTTTGTAATTAAATAAACATTTACTTAAAATCTTGTAATTAAATAAAATTTACTTAAAATCTTGTAATTAAATAAAATTTACTTAAAATCTTATAATTAAATAAAAATGTACTTAACATCTTGTATTTAAATGAAAATTTACTTAAAATCTTTTAATTAAATAAAAATGTACTTGAAATCTTGTAATTAAATGAAAATGTACTTAAAATCTTATAATTAAATAAAAATGTTCTTAAAATATTGTAATTAAATAAAAATGTACTTAAAATATTGTAATTAAATAAAAATTTCCACTAAATCTAGTAAATAAAATTTTCCACTAAATCTAGTAAATAAAAATTTACCTAAAATTTTTTAATTAAATAAACATTTACTTAAAATTTTGAAATTAAATAAAAATGTATTTAAAATCTTGTAATTAAATAAACATGTACTTAAAATATTGTAAAAGTTCCATATTTATTAGAGACGTAGAATTCGATAGCGTTTTGATAAAAATAAATTGAAACTGGGTGGTACCAATCAAATCGAGGAATTCCGGAAATGAAACGGAAACCGAAAAAAGCTTCTTCCGCATCAATAAATGTATCAATATCCATTTAATTACACGCTGGATGGTCAGCTCAAATGGGCGAGGCATCGCTAAAAACACTATGAGCCATATTGGTACGCGTATATTATATTACGGTTTATTATTATCGTATTTTATTTAAACTAATTTGGTTTTCGTCAAATTCAACCGTTAAATAAAAAGTAATTTCCTAAAAAAAACGCGAATAATTATCAAAGCAAGAAGCGAAACCTGTGTGTATAATTAACAGAAAGACAATTAGCCATTGTTTTTTCCCTTTCGTACTAATTGGCTGATTTAGAAAACGGTTTGAAAATGAATCTTACGCCCGAAGCGATGAAAATTATAAATTGTCTTTTCTATAACGGTTGTTCTATTTCTAACGTTTAACAAAGAACGTTATTCTCTACCAAAAGGATATAAAGTACTATCAAATATTAGCTTTAATTGGCACTATCCTTAACCCTAAAATGTTCTATTCTAAATAAAATATTTCTAATATAATTTATAAAAATATAAATGGGGTCTATTACGTTAAAAAAAGGTTTTAAAATAAATTGTAGTTTTAACACTCTACTTCATCTATGAAAAAATATATAAAGTAATATAACATAATAGATAATATAATATAATATACTATAATATAATATAATATAATATAATATAATATAATATAATATAATATAATATAATATAATATAAAATACTACAATATATAATATATAAAATAATACAACATATAATCTATAAAATAATACAATATATAATATATAAAATAATACAATATATAATATATAAAATAATACAACATATAATATATAAAATAATACAATATACTACATATAGATTGAGTACATTATGCGAAAAAAAATTTAAAAGAAATTAAGAAATTGCATATTTAACAAAATGTTTAATATAAATATATTGAAACATAAAGACTGAACAATGAATTAAATATAAAATATTGAGGTACTTGAAATGATCTTTGGAATTTAAATATAAATAAGATCCGAACTCTCGATCAAGGTAACAATTAACGGTATGAAATCATAAAGGACTAACCGCCTTTCTTGTGTAATTAGAAATAGAAATAAAAATAATTGAAACAAATTGCTTATCATTAATACTCGGTAAATATACAAAGGAACTAGAATTACCCTTTTCAAACGTTATTGTTTTCCAAATGACCTTTGACATTATTTACCGGTATCAGCCGGTTTTTAGAGAAAATTAAACCCCATCAGACCTGAATTTCTGGAGTATCAAACTTTCCCCGATTAAAACCAGATAGACTAGGCACAATCAACTTTGAAATTAACATTTCTTTTAAGCGTATACATAAATTTAGTTACATATTTTTAGTGCTCTTAATGGCATAAGTTTCTAATATATATCTAAAAATATATAAAAAATATAAAAATTACATTTTCATCAGTATGGATTGATGGACAATTATATCTAAAAGATACTTGTACTTTTTAAAATAGAATGTTCAACAAAATCGGTTACGATAGTAACTGTTTGGTCAAAATTGACAATGATTTAATTTCAAAGTCAAGAAATATTTGTAATACTGGCAACCAATACTGGATGGTCAAAAATCATTAGTGACGTCAATTTAAGTCTCGCCTTGAACACTAACGTAAAATAGGCAATGATAATGGTTTTTTTTAAAGAAAGTGGCTACAGCTGTCAAACGAAACACTATTAAAATATAACTACTTTTTAAAGTAAGTGCTTACAACCGTCCACCTAAACACTATCAAAATATAACTTTATCTCAAAATTTTTATACTTTTTAATGAAAGTACGCACAACCGTCCACCTAAACACTATCAAAATATAACTTTATCTCAAAATGTTGATTCTTTTTAGAGAAAGTGCTTACAACCATCCACCTAAACACTATCAAAATATAACTTTATCTCCAAATTTTGTTACTTTTTAAAGTAAGTGCTTACAACCGTCCACCTAAACACTATCAAAATATAACTTTATCTCAAAATTTTTATACTTTTTAATGAAAGTACGTACAACCGTCCACCTAAACACTATCAAAATATAACTTTATCTCAAAATGTTGATTCTTTTTAGAGAAAGTGCTTACAACCATCCACCTAAACACTATCAAAATATAACTTTATCTCCAAATTTTGTTACTTTTTAAAGTAAGTGCTTACAACCGTCCACCTAAACACTATCAAAATATAACTTTATCTCAAAATTTTTATACTTTTTAATGAAAGTACGTACAACCGTCCACCTAAACACTATCAAAATATAACTTTATCTCAAAATGTTGATTCTTTTTAGAGAAAGTGCTTACAACCATCCACCTAAACACTATCAAAATATAACTTTATCTCCAAATTTTGTTACTTTTTAAAGAAAGTACTTACAACCGTCCACCTAAACACTATCAAAATATAACTTTATCTCCAAATTTAGATTTTAAAGTAAAAAGATTACAAAAATTATAAAAATTATAATGGACCTAGGTAATTATTTTTCTAAAAAGGCGAATTAAACGAAGTTCCTTGTGCTATACGGTTTGCAATAAAAAACCCGAAATGGAAGCTTGAAATATGACTTAAATTAGTTTCAGGATTTCTCTGTTCGTCCTAGATTACGATAAACAGAGGAAAACCTTGTATCACTTTTGGAGCAAGCTTGTTTATTGCGTTTTACGCCGCGGATGGGTGGACTGGCAGAAGAAAATGATGACTTTAAATTAGCCATTGTTGGCGACGATAAGAATCGCTCTTTTTGGGTGAAAAACGAGTTCACGCGGGAAATAATTGCGCGATTTCAAATTCTAAAGGTGAGAGCATTTGCCATACTAAGTTTCACTTGGCGTGTTGCGACAGCGAGTTTTCGAAGTGGTCGTGAACCTCCGGGTCAAAGGTTATAATATAAACTATGGGAAAATTACCTGACCCGCATTGCCGGTTCTTGTCGGGCTTTGGAGCGAGACAATATTACTATTCATCATTTTATTAAAAGTGACCTACACATTATATTTCAACGGCATTAATTCTTCATTTTGATTGAATATTTTACCAATATCGGCTTAAACGAAGCCGATATTGGCCGATACCGATATTAGAAAAATAGGCCAATATAACGATGCATCCCTATTCGTAACACGAACCAGGAAACATGATAGTGTCAAGGTTATAGTTTACTGTAACGCACGCTCTTTTGACTATTTTTAAATTTGTCATGTCGTTAGAGAAATTAAGTCTGATACTAACGTTGTAAGTCTACTGAGAATACGTAGAAGTGTATTTCTCTAAATAAAACCTGATTTATATCATCACGAGTGTTAAGCTAAGCAGACGATTTGTCCTTTAAAAATGGAAAATCGTCTACTTAGCAGACGAAAATCCGTTTGTGTTTCTCGGGTTCGTCACTACGTGGCCCTATGTAAATTGAAAAGGTTAATTGAAAAATTTGGCCAAGCGAGCGAGTACAATTAGTATATTTGAAATGCGTAAATTTTAGCAATTCATTCATTGATGTAATTTATAAAAACACTTTTTGTTTTGTAAAAAAAAAACTTCGTATAATTTTTTTTCGGAAATTTAATAATACGTTTCTTTGTCTTTTGACTAAGATCAAAGTGTAGTATCTTTTAGAATCTGCAAGTCCACCATTAAAACTATATTGTTCTAACGGTACATACTCGTTCAGACCAATCGTATTATCGTAAATTCAACTTAACCCTGGTTACGAAACACAATAATTTCTGGCTCTTAAGTTGATTTCACATTGGACGGAGTATGTGAAATCAGTTTATTTCCAATTCTTGATCCAGTGACGGTCAATTTATAAATTTTATGCAGGGTGTTTCAAAAGGTTATGCAAAAATTTGAAGGAGTTGTAACGGGTTAAAAGAGCGCCAGAGAGCTTCAAACTGCAGCCTACTAGCCCAGTAGCCCCTGGAAGTAGGCTGCAACGAGCGCAAAACCAAGCGGCATGGAAACGCGAACAATAAGGTTTGAGTTCGTGTGATAGGTGAAAAAGGACTTTGTAAACAAATCGCGGTAACCGGCGTAAAAAACTAAACTTAAACAGTATTTAAAGTCCCTGCTGCTTGGTTTTGCGCTTGTTGCAGCCTACTTCCAGGGTATGGTAGGTCACATTTTGTAGTTCTCTGGCGCTCTTTTAACCCCCTACAACTCCTTCAAATTTTTGCATAACCTTTTGAAACACCCTGTATAATGTTTAGTCGAGGTTTAATAAATTCCTGTAGCATTCGACATCTAGATTAATCTAGACATAATTCACGTTCTTGGCATCTCGGTATTACAAATAAAAGTTTAAAATTGGAATGAGGAAATGCAATAACGGTATACGTCGCTAATATATACTATTTAAAAACACAAATGTAGATAAATTGGAAACAGCGCGACCAGTGGACCAGCATTGCTGCATAATTTGATCATTTTTCGGCAAAATATTTCCCATTTCTGGAAGCTAAGCTACCGTATGGTACTAGGAAGAAGTTAGGCGGGACGTGATATTGAAAATGAAGCTTATAATTATCGGTGGACGGGTGCCTGGGGCGAGAGATTCCAACGCGTGAAGGTAATTACGGAGATCACTCGGTTACGAGAAACAGACATACCGAATAAATACATTTGATGGCCTGTGGACAAAATTAATCGGGGAAAAGTTCCCGATCTCTTCCGGTGTTTTTAAATTAAGAAGAAAACTTCATTAATTTAAATGCCAGCTCAAGCGGGGATAAATCAAACTAACTTGTGAGATTAATGATTTGGTCTTATCTAAGATCATGCACGGAGATTATCGAGCTTATTTCTATAGAAGGTTAACAAATATTTAGAATTAGGGATCGTAAATTTACATTTTTTTCTGTACTGGAAGTTAGATTTTTTTTTAAATCCTAGATTTTTTTTAATATGAAATCTTTGGTTTTTTATGTAAATTTTGGAAAGTGTTCTGTCAATTTTTTGTGAGGCAGATACAGATCATGGTTTTAAAATAACCTATCGTAAAAAACGTATTTTAATAAATGTTATATAATTATAAATGTAATTAAATTATCGATACAATTAAATTTCATTTCATTTTAAATTATATAACCGATAGAACCACAGAATCAATGAAACTGAAAATAAAGCTAACAATTGTTTAAAAATCAAGAAATTCGAGATAATAAAAAAATAATAATATCTTAATATTTAATCTAATTTTATTTTATTTTTCATCGTTATTCTTTTGTGTTACTTTTTAATATTTCATTAATGCTCTGTTTCTTCTTTATTTGAGCTTGTATTGTAAAACACCGAATTAGAAGCAAGGGCTTACAAGTCAGACATGACTTAGCCCTATAGCAATTCTTACTTCAAATGAAATATTTAATAAAAAAATTGAAATTGAAAATTGAAATTGAAAATTGAAATTGAAATCTTTTGATTTGAAAGAAATTTCTTAATCTATGCGAATGCGTAGATTACTTATTCTTAGATAATAATAGCTACTAATCAAAAAGGACATAAATAATAGAATATTTTGTAAACTAACGTATTTATGTTCATATTCTTGAAATATTTCAAAAAATGTTTTTTTAATCAGATGATAGATCGAAATAAAAGTAGTCGAGGTTACAATTTCTAACCCCACATCAACACAGGTCATATTTCCAGAAACATCAGAGTGTTGGATTTAAAAAATTAGCCATCCTTCATCCAAATTTTTACAACCATCATATCTCTATAAGTATGCTAATTAACATAATTTCACCGAATACAAAATATTCCACATTCCAAACCATAAAGTTTCTAAAATTATCATATTAAATATTTTTCTCCGCGTAAGTTATTTCAAGTCGAACACCACCTGTCGCAAAATCAAGCCCAAAAACTTGGTGGTTTTTTTTTAATTTTATTCCCATTTCAGATAAGTTACCAGCACCACCAAAAAAAAACTCAAACCGGAGATGGTCTTTTTTCCCAAACTCCCCTTTCCCTAATAATTCCCACCCCCCATTCAACGGCGGACCCAACTTAAATCTACCAGCGCAACAAGTTAGCCTGTTAGTCCGTAATAACCCTAAACAGTCTACCTTTACCGCGAATGACTGTGGTTTCAAGTTAAATTGGTATTATTTCGCGTATACACGCGTAATGCCGCCTCCCACTCTATACGAAAGGTAGATGCCCTCGGGCTTTGTAGTACAGTCCATAAAGAAAGAACGCCTAGCAATTTGAGTATCGTCGCCGCGCGTAAACCGTACCCGGTATCGTCGACTTTGATCGCGTTGTCAGGTAAGGTGGCATTACGCGGGGCGTACAATGCGCTTGTATATTTTTATATCGCGGCAAGCCGAATTGTCACGCCAGCTTTTCTGCATGGCAAAGTATCGTGGGAAAAATCATTATTTTGGCCTAATTTTCGAGTGTCCCGCGCTTACGAAAAACTAGCTCGCGAACCAGACTGAATCGTTATTAATAGCATACTTTAAATGCTACGATCAATTTAATAATTTAAACCTTTACAAGGTTTAAAAAGGCTTTAACCATGGAACTAACTAACGCTAGGGAAAAGAGTTTTTTTCCCCTCCGATTGTCATCCCTCCCTTTCACAAACAAAATGAATCACCTATCCGGAGTTGCGCGTAATTCTCGCTAGGCGCGTTGTCAAAATACAATTTTCAGGTTTTCTTATTTGTGACCCGTCCCTGGCGTTAGTTAGTTCCATGCTTTAACTAAATTAGTTTATTCAAGGGTTTCTCGAGAATGCAGTACTACCAGACGAAAAAATAGTTTTGGCTAATTGTGTCGAATATAGTAACTTTAAATGTTATATTTTTATCTTTGCGGGATTCAATATATTATTTATTAAAATTCAGGCTTTTAGAAATATTACTTAGTCTTACAATCAGGGTTCCGATATCGGGTCCGGAGCCCCGGGAAAACAAGAAATTAGTGGCCCCATAACGGGTCCCGGGACAACAATAAATCAGGCCCCCAAGTAATAAATTATTACTAAAGATAATTAATAATAATCTAGCGACTTATATTGCCTTTAAACAGGTTATACGGGAGATAAACATAGGATAAGGGCCCCCAGAATTGAACGGGCCCCAACAGATCGATTATAAGCTTTCTAAGACAAGTATTCGATATTTAGATAAGTGTGGCATAATTATGTCACTGATTTATATAAATTAATCGATATTGACCAACGAAGATAAAAACAAAAAATATGTCGGAAAACGTAAATTTAAAGAATTAAAAGAAAATAGAGTAAACTAAATATAATAATTAATTGTCACAAGTCACTTAACAGGGTGACCACAGAATATTTTAAAATCCTTTAAAGGAATTATAGGAAATTTATCAGTGAAATATAGGAAGAAAATTGATTGAAAAAAGTAAAATTTAGGAAGAGAATTGAGAGATAAAAAGGAAAAAATAGGAGAAAATTAATTATACAAAAAATAAATCGTTTAAAGGGGTTATAACATTAATTATAAAGTTGATAAACGATAGAAATAGTTGAAAACTGTAGCCGAACAGTGTCGGAAATAAAGACTTCTAAGGGTAAAATACCAACTATTTTAATTTCATCAGACGTTTGAGTTAAAATATAGAGTATTATAGGAGATTTAATGAAATTATAGGATAAAAAAAGGAAGGATGTTAAATTAAAGGAAAAAATAGCAAATATAGGAACTGCGGTCACCTGTCTTAATTAATATAAAACCAAGTGTCTTTTCTCCAATGAAAATATATTTTTGGAATTATTCTTCAAATTATTAAAGCTCTTTTTCTGAAAAACAATAATTTAGGTTCAGCTTATTAAGATTTCTTTGAAGTACGTTCATCATTAACAGGACCGATAATAAATTTGGGAGGTCAGTACAAATTACCGGGACCCATGCAGACTGGGGGCCCTGCTTTGGATCCTTCACCCAAGTTTTCTCCCGAAAACTTATAATTATTTCAAGTAATAACGGCTATTTTGAGGACGGGAATTATTGTTTGACCGGGCCCGAGGCCCACACTCAGTGGTCTTGGGGATAGGGGTATAATTTTATATATTTCACAAGGGACTGATAACCCGGCAACCGGTAATTGCCTTCACAAGTCACTAGTTGACTTACAAAGGGAGTACCCGAGGTGTTTATGGCCGATTTTGTTCAAAGTCGGGCGTAATGTAGACATATAAGAGATATGAAATTTCCCAAAAGGAGACGTTGCACTACCCATTCGATTGGCCATGGCAACCGAAAAGGTTTCTGACCATTGGAAACAAAAAATCGATATTTAAAAAAGCAAGGGATTTTCTCGTTGAAAATGTTTTTGATAAATACGAAATGGGAAATTTTGGACCACATTTAGGTACATTTCATAAAATTTGGGTAAATTGGAACATTTATGGGGTAAAATTGTAAAAATGTTTGGGTAAGATAAGGAAATGGAAATTTTTTTTTGTTTTAGGTGGTCAAACACATTTTCGGTTGCCATGGCAAATCGAATGGGTAGTGGAACGTCTCCTTTTGAGAAATTTCATAACTCATATAGATCTACATTACGCCCGACTTTGAACAAAACCGGCAATAAACACCTCAGGTACTCCCCTCGTTAGGGTTGTGTGGTTCCTAGGGTATTAGCTTAGCTGATTGTTAGTAAACCTCGAGGGTCAATTCTCCAAACTATCAAAATAAAAATAAAACACTGACCTGAAACGAAACAGTTCGAAGTGGTCGAAGAAAGCTCGAAAATAACAATAAACGCTACCCGACGTCACGAAACCACAATTCCAACATGTTGATATCCCAGTTTATAAGAAACGGTACGGCTCGCGATTACTATCGAAATATCCAATGGTAAAAACAACGGGTCAAATAAGAAAACGAAAATCAATATGGGAACACGTTCGTCTCGTTAAAATCAAGAAATAAAATCGATTAATGAGGACGTCGTAAACAAAACAAAACGCTCGAATTTAAAATTCGCGTTGGGGAGAAAAAACCAGAAAATTCTCAACAACTTTTCGAAACGACGCGAAATCGGCGTCTGCTTACAGTTTCCGATTCTCCCATCGGTTGGGGGGGGGAGTCTGAGGGCGGGAGGGGCGGGAGGGGCGCTCCGAGAGGAAGTAGGGAATATAACGACGACACCTGGCGAGCGTTTCTCGTCCTGTCGTTCGGATACGGCTCAACGATTCGAGCGTACAACGCTTTTCAAACTAAACGCTAAAAAGGGCCTACGCTGATGGGAACCGAAGCGCTGAACCATGATCTCGGTACTACTGTTCCCCGAATATCTTCTGGTCTCCCGATGCCCAATTTACCATTTGAATAAATATATTCGACAATTATTGACAGTTGATTTCTAGCCACTGCGGTAGCGTACGATTCCTTCCCTTTAAAACGCTTATGAAGTTAAACGAAGCATTGGATGATACGATTACGACGATTTAGAGCGATCAAATTTGATAATTTTTGTACTTTCTATGTGGTTTTATAGGAAATTGTTAGGTGGAAAACTTTTAAAAAATTATATTTTTGAGTTTTTACGTTTTTATGTATAGGTATAAGTAACGTAATATCGATAAGTAAACTATTTATTCTTCTGATAATAATAATAATAATCATCATCTAGGCTAATACCCAAGGCACCACCTTAGGCGTAAGTCATCGAGCGACTTTTAAAGCCTTTAATTCAGGTGGCCGGGTTACAGTGCTTAGGATGGTGGTGGCAAGCCCTTTATGGCAGCCTAGGAGCAACAAACACAAGGAGAACGCAGCTAGCCTTTAAACACGCTAACGCAGTGTTGTGTACGAATTTCATTGGACGAACCTTTACGCTGAACATTTTACTGTACACAAGAAAATACACGACTTTTGACGGGTTGCCTTCTCCTTGTGTTTGTTGCTCCTAGTCCTAGATGGCAGCTAGGAGCAACAAACACAACACCCCACACCAGGAGAACTCAACCCGTCAAAGGTCGTGCATTTTTTTGTGTACAGTTTTCATTGGTTAGACGCTTTAGCACCTGCTGCCGTCGGAAGGGGAAAATTCGGAAATTGTCTCCCCCCCCCTGCCCGTAAAACGTTCAACGTAAAGGCTCGTCCAATGAAATTTGTACACAGCACTGCGTTAGCGTGTTTAAAGGCTAGCTGCGTTCTCCTTGTGTTTGTTGCTCCTAGATGCCAGGCGAGCTAACAGCTTCCTACACTCACTATTCCCGTTAGCTTCTACAAGTGTTTATGGAAGGGGAAACTTGCAAACTCAACGCGGAAGGAGTTGTTCCGATCTTTCACCCAGTGCCACAAGCTGGGATCGAACCAGGCTTCTCTTGCTGCGAGGCGAAAGTGCTAACCACTCCGCCACCCCACAAATAATAATGTGTCGTTATTCTAGAAAACTGGACAAGGTATGCTATTATTGTATCAATATTTGATTTTATAGAATAAAAAGTGGTCTTGCCCCAACGGGGTCTCGATCGAGAAAGGGTTTGAAAGAATTTTTGGATTGCCTCCAAAATTCGTCTGTTGCTGACGTCACCCAGATGAGATCCCATTGATTTTCAATAGGATCTCATCTCAGTGACATCATGATGTTCGTTAGCAACGAAGTTACCAACCTTAGCCCTTAGCAACCACAGCGTATCGAGGCAACCTTTTATAGCCTAAAATTTACTAACCTTGGTCTTTCCCAACTTGTTAAAATAGAGGTCGGCGTTGGAATAAGAAATTATACGATTGTTTATATTTATCCATAACCGATAATTATTCAGAAATATTCGAAAAAATGATTAATTTTGCATGTTAAATCGTTGTTTAATCGTATAATTTATTCATATAAAACAAATAATGCTAATTATAATGATAAATTGAAATTTTTGCGGTTAATTTATTTGTTCCGCCGACCTCTAGTCTTACATATAGCAATTTGCGCGTGCGCTAGAAAAAGCTATATTCCTCTGACGAGGACTTATAAAAGTAAGAGACTGTGACGTAAGAGCAACATTTAAACAATAAGGCAACGTTACTTTATAAAAATAACTATTGTTATTAAACTATTTCAATTTGAAATAATTTTATATTTTTATTACCACTTGAATAAAAGTAAGTCGGTCTTAAATATTATTCTTAGCACTTCCTACGATTAGTTTATATAATATCATTTGGCCGACCTGAGAAATATAGCAGTATATTTCACTTAGGGTATATTTAGACACTAGGGGGCGCTGTGTAAAACCGAACCTTGATTGCAAAATAACTCTGAAAATCAGTTTTGTGACAATGTTTGCTAATTGTCATACTTAATGTTGTTATGTTACTTATGATAATAAATATCTTACCAAATAAATATTTATCTTGCTTTTACTGCTAATAATACTCGCTTAAAACATAAACATTTCCTAACACAGTTTGATTTCTACATTTTACATAATTTTGATTCACTAGTGCTCCAAACCAACACATCGATTATGTTGTTTAAACTGGTATTCAGTTACCTGATAAAAGGTCTATAGAAAATCTCGACAGCTATCCGATATCTGAAGATAACTGATATCCGGTTTTAGATATAGGAAATATTAGTACAAATTAGAATTGATCGTACAATTTGGGTAACTCTTTAAAGCGAAAACCATGTAATTCATTTTACGTGAGTTTTGCTTTCTAGTGATGTGTTTAACTGTGTTTAACATTATATATTATTAATTAAATCATAATAGACAAACTAATCAACGTAGAAAGCAATTATTTAACACTCATCATACTATAATAAAGGTTATATGAAAACAGAATTATAGTCGTTTCGGTTCAATAACCATGTACATTGATCAGGGTCGAAATTGAACCAAAATTTCGGAAAATCTCCGAAAACACGTACGGGGAACGCGTAAGTAAAACAGTATGTGTACAATAAGGCTATATTTACACTCCTTCACGTTAACAATACACGTTTTAAGCGCGGTATTAACTATTGTTACAGTGTATCGATTGATTTCGAATAATAGAGAAAGTAAAGGTGGTACATTCTACGTAGAGGTCGGCGGAACAAATAAATTAATCGGCAAAATTTCGATTAACAATAAAAAGTTTGGTTAACTGTTTTTTATGAACATTTTATACGAATAAACAACGGTTTGACATGCAAAAATATTCGTTTTTTTCGTATATTTTTCGGATAATTTGCGGTTATGAATAAAAATAAATAATTGGATAATTTCTTATTCAAACGCCGATCTTTAATTCTACGTCGAAAAATTATCTGCTAACGTGTTTATAAGGTAAATATTACCTTAGTTTCTGTTAAAGGGAATATAACCTCAGGTATTTGGTGTGGAACACCAACGCTTGCAGCTTTGGCCGCTCTTGCCTTTGGCATTAGAAATGTTTGGCACCACTGTGCAGGGAAATTTGAAATATTGAAGGGGTCTTCCATAAAGATGGCTTCGCAGGTTATATTCCCTTTAAACCACCACCAATATGGAATTTTAAACACCTTTTAAGAGAACTTAGAGAAGCCAGGTAGAGCTTTTAATATCTTGACATCGCTGTCATTTGATATCGAATTTAAAATGACATTCTTCGCGCGTGACACTACCTCTATATGTGTCTTAGACAAGCAGTCGTATTTACCTGCTTTTTTGACCATAACATCTCAGTCTGAATTAGAACTCGGCGTTTGGATAAGAAATATCCGTTTTATTTGTTTTTATCCATAACCGAAAGTTTTCTGAATAAAAACTTATTTTTTTGCATATTAAGTCCTTTTACAACCGAGAATAATATCCGTAAATAAACAGTTAATCGAAATTTGTATGAATAATTTAAATTTTGGCGGTTCATTTATCTGTTCCGCCAAGTTCTAGTCGGAATTTTAAAATCTGTTACTGTCATAACGTACGTAAACCTTCACAAATATAACATAAAGTTTTAAATGGTGACATCTATCGGTAAAAATTGTAATTTCTTTTTCTTGGTTAGGTTTTAGACTAAAACCCACGCAATCAGGGCTGTGCAGGACGGGGAGATCTCGGGGGCCCGTCAGAAAAAGGGGCCCACAATCATGTATATTAGGGACGGTTATGACAGGGGCTCACCGCAGTCTACTTTCACAGATACCCCCCTTAGAAATTTTAGTCAGAAGGGCCCCCTATTAAAAAAATTGCTTCAAGCAGGGCCATGCTGAGGGAGGTAGGTACGCTTTTTAGGGGCAAGGTACCTCAGCACCCCCTTCCACCCCCTTGGAAATTTCAGTTAGAGGGGCCCACGATGATATAATTTGCCCCAAGGCCCGAAATGTCTACGCACGGCCCTGGTTCCAGGCCCTAAAAAGTATCTGCATGACCATGCTCTTGATAAACCAAAAATCACAGTCAGTGGCGTAGCTAGAAATATTGGGCCCCATTGCAAATGGGAAAATGGGGTGCCTCTATACTTAAGCCACTGACAGTCCACCAGTGGTAGCGGACAGATGAGCTTGTAACTGACGCGGACCCCAATACAACCAATTAGTTATGTATAGACGAAACGTGGTAGGTAATTAAAGCAAAACCAAAAATAATTGAAATACACGAACCTATAACAGAGATATCCAAAAAACGAAAGGCATCAAGGCGCTCGCGAAAAACAGATTCTCGAAAGCGACTTGAGAAAACTATCTCGCGAGAGGGTGAAGGTAAAAATGAATGGCTGAGCTTCGGGTTTCTCGTCGTCGCGATCAGCCAAGAAATATAATAACCAGATCTATGAGGAATATATAATTTGTTGACCCACATATTCGCCACCTACACCTCGCTCCAGAGCGATGGAGATGAGAAACTAGTCTCGAAAAGATATTTGAATTTTAACCCCTCTCTCTCTCTCCACAACAATGCGGCAGATTCAAAGAAGTTCCATTCTTCAGTGCGGAAATGTGCTAACTCAAAAGGTCAATATTTTTTTTAATTAAATTTATTTTTGGGGAAATTATGGAAAAAGATAAATTAATTATTAGTTAGTTCGTAAAGTAGGTATTTATTTTCAAGCTTTTAAATTTTCACGTTTCGGAAATCGATAAAGATTTTCAAAGACAGTGATTCCTTGGACCATATGTAACAAAATAACTCGTAAGTATGCCATGAAAGAATTTTAACAGTCTTACTAGATGGCGTCACTAATTTAAAACTTTTAAATTTTCTAAAATAGTGATTTGTCTTGTTCTTTTTTATGTAGAAATTTTTATAGTTTGTCATAAATTCTCGCTTAAAATTCAGAATTACATGCAGTACATTTTACGATATCAGTGGCTGAGCTAGGGGGTACGGCACATTTATTAAGGGATATTTTGGCTCGACAAACAGCCACAAAAGCCACTGATAATGAAGCTCTTCCAAACCGGTTACATAATAATAAAAAACCAATTGTTTTCATTAAAAGTGCAAATATAAAGAAGTAATTTTGTATTCTGAACCTAATTAACAGTATCTCAAATCGTGCTTTGAAGACATGAAGTTGCAATGTTTGCTTAACATTTAATGTTACTTTTCTATAACGAATAGTCTTAGTCGATAATTCAAAATAACGGTCAAAAATGCCGCCGATCAGTTTTGTAAAATATTTTCGGCGGTGTAATCGTCGGCCATTTTCGGTATGGAGATACAGGCCGGAAGGCAGGCAAGGCTGCCAGATTTCGATAGATCGAAAACGGCCAACTCTCTCAAATGTTTTCGTTTTCAAAACGAAAATTTTGCGGCGTAGCTATCGACTAAGACTATTTAAGATTTATGAAGGTAAGTTATTACGAACTTGAGAATATCGTTACTATAATTTTTCACCAATTTCAATTACCTCTGATTTTTTAAAATGCGTTTCTTACCGAAATTATTACATGTGGAAAAATATGTTAAAAATATAAATAAATATCGTAGCATTTTCTACATTTTACATCGTTAGTAATATTACTGCAGTAAATGCTAAAATGAGTAGGAACTAAATCAAAATATAATAATCAGCTAGGCACAATCCTAGGCCCCAGCCATCTAGTGACTTTTAAAGCCATTAATTCAGGTGGCCGGGTTAGGATGCGGAGGCTGGTGCCCTACACTTACTATTACCGTTAACCTCAACACGTTTTTATGGAACCCCTTTAACCAGTGGGGAGAGAACTTGCAAACTCCACGCAGAAGGAGTAGTTCCAAGTTTTCAACCAGCGCCATAAGCTGGGATCGAACCCGGCTCTTCTTGCTGCGAGGCGAAAGTGCTAATAGTCCAAGAGCCCATGACAAAATAAGCATGTGATAAGCATGTGATAAGGTTCACGATGGGTCAAGGTATTTTTTAATTAGGTTAGTGATTTGTAACAAAAAACTGTTTGTCTTACGGATCAAAGTGGGGGCTTTCCGGAAATACGAACCACGTGACGTCACTTCCGGTGACCTTGAAAATTGATATGACCCGATATTGGTATCATTCGATTGGTCTCAACGTGGCCTTACCAAATATCGCTAAATTAACCTTCAAATCTGAACCAAGAGGTGTATAAGATTAAAAAACTAATTTCGAGCCCCTCCCAAATTTACATGTATAAGACAAAATTACTTTTTTAGCCTTATACGGCGTTTGGTTCAGATTTGAAGGTTAATTCTCTAGGCTTTAAGCCGTGATGCTGTGCTATGTATTTAAAATTACACTATTATAAAACCAAGAATGACCATTTTGAGACATGTTTTAGCGTTGGACCCCATAAATAAATATAACTTAATTTGCACGAAGCGCTTACGTTTCAAGTACCCCAATTTAAAGTTTCGTTGCTTCCCCGTTCGTCGTTAATTATAAATAATTAGTAGAACGCCAAAACAATTTGAATTTATCGTGGTGATTGACGTCATTGACTACACGTTTTTTCTCATTGGCCGTTATCCCCAACATAGAGTTAGGCTTGGATACAAAATATAGATGCTACTGATTCCGTGGTCAAATCCGAAAACTCTCCTATAGAATTATGGGATTCTATACTACTGAATTTTGTACGCGGGTGCTTACACGGCTTTAAAAACACGCGCTCACGCTTATCCTTTAGAGCACGTGCTAAATTGGCATCGCCATATCATCCAGCACGGCCAACTTTGATCACGCGCTGTTCGCGCTACTACGGCCAACACATTCGTCGAAATTCCGCGAGCAAGGATTTTCCCCCTATAAGCTGTACTATAATGTGTAGGAGTTCAGCGCCACGCTCGGTGGTTATATTGTCCCCAATGTAAAAACTATACTAAAAATAATAATCCGCTAGGGGCGCCGACGTCATACACATCTTTTGCTCATAGATTAACACAGAAACGTCAACGAATGAGATGGCCGCTGTAGCGCGAGAGATGCGCGAGAAATCAAAGTTGGCCGTGCATCCAGCAAGGATATTACAAGAATCATCTTAGTAGGATAGTGAGAAGTGGGAATTATGTAATCTACTAGATGCAGAGAGAACCATAGTCCTTTCTTATCATTCAGAATAATAGCCGCACGTAAATTTAATTTTAATTTTAAATAAACTTAGCCACGGTATTTCCTCAAGTGAGTTACATTTTCGGAAAACCCATCATGAAATGAACGATAAAAATATAAAGTAGTTAAGTTTCTATTCCGAAAATCTATTTGCAACTCACTCTTTAAGCAAGTACCGTCATTTTTGGGTTAAAAGTCAAAAAAAATTATCTATTTAAATATTTTTATCATTTTCAATCAAATATTCTGAGTTACTATATTTTTGCACTTGGCAAGATATTTATCAGTTTTATATATTTATAAACAACACTTTCTATCCACTTTTAAAACAATAATGTTCATTTCGTGATAATCAGCGCACGACGATTTCGAAGTTTCTCAACACCTCCGAGAATCTGATAGATAGTGAAAATATGAAGGCTATTTACTGTTATTTATTTTCCTTCTGGCATAAAGATGTCTATTTAAGAATTATACGTTTTCTCGAAGTTCCCCAAAGAAACCAGTCTGATTTTATACTTTGTTGTTTTCCTCGACAGAACTGGGTCTCGTTGACCTTTGACCTGACCTATTCTCGTCTTGAAAGATGAGTTACAAACTCAAAATGGAAAACCGTCCGTGTTTCCGTACCAAGACGATTTATTACAAATTTCTTATTTTAGACAATGGGCATGTTAACCAATGCCATGATAATATTTTAACAGGGAAATAAAAATGCTTTGATACTGCTGCCAATTTAACTTTGCGAATCTTTTGCGATGCTTAAGGGAAAACTGGACGTTGGTCGTTTAACCTCTGTAATAATTAATAGTTTGAACTTGGTTTCACCATAAGTAACATTTTATGCATAAGTATGACACTGAACGATTTTGCTAAGTGAGAGTCTGTCGCGAAATGATTGCGTAATATCAGAAGTAAATGAACCGAAGTTATCCGGCTGCAATACTCCCCATGTTGGAGGCGTTTTCCTTATGAAGTCACATTTTTACCTCGAATTTGAAATTTTGCGCGCTCCTAGACCGAAAAAAAATCAGTTTTTGTTTTTATGAAACCATTTTTTATACCTAGTAATCGCTATACCCACAATTCCCAAGTGCAATTTATCGCGTCAAAAGATGGGGATGTAAATTAGCTTTTATTTGATTCAATTTTCTCATCATTTTCATAAGGAAAACGCTCTCCGATTCTGAGCGCTATTTCGGTAACTTCGGTTCATTTACTTCTGGTAATAGCAAGTTTCGTAAGAGGAAACTCTTGAAAATATCACTGCCGGGTTAGTGTGATGTTAAGAGATACGATCAAAAAAGCGTTAGGGTCCTAAATTCGAAAATAACTTACTTCAGAAACGAAAGGTTATATTATAATAATCAATTTTATCTTCCGATTCCATAATTTATATTTATTTTGCCAAAATAAAGGTTATTTTTACTGTTACAAGCGTTTCAATTTTCAATAAGCCTTGGGTGATTCTTTAAAGGGGAAAGGTCAAGGTTTAACCAGTTAGATAGCCCTATAGCCCGTTAAAAACTAAAATTTATGGCGAAAACCGCATCAAACAATATTAAGCGGTTAAATTTTAATAAAATGAAGAAATTTCGGGAAATTGAAAAGCGCGCGTCCGCTGCGACACCTGGTGAGAAATCGGTGAGACACTCCTTGCTTGATTGAAATTGAAAAACAATATAAAAGCGCGCGCTGCTGAAGACGCGAAATATTTGTTGTTTTTCTTTATTTTGTACGCGCGGCGCGTTCCAGTTATACGAGACCTAAGACTAAATGGACGCTTCAATAAAAGATACTCGGTTTTTACTCCCCTCTCCAAATTCATCTGGGAAGGAGCTATTTCCGGTCGGTCGGTTAAACGGTTAGAATGGCTAGCCAAAAAGTCATATTTAAGCCGATTGGAGACGCGTTTTTGCCCTCATGAGAATTTTGCGTCAGATAAGAAACGCGTCGGCTCACGTGTATAAGGAACATACTAATGTTAATTTTCGATAATATATTTTAAGGTAAAATATATAATGTAAAAAAAAAAAAAAACCATAAGTTAAAAAGCATGGGATTTTCTCGGTTTCACAGGGGGGGGGGCTACTTGATGAATTTCACCCAAAATTGTTCAAATTTAGCATTTTAAATGGAAATTTAAATTTTTAATTTTTTTGGGTTTTCAAAAATTTTCAGAGGGTACCCCCCTGTGAAACCGAGAAAATCCCATGCTTTTTTAAATGTAGATTTTTTCATTTTAAGTTGTCAAAAACATTTTCGGTTGCCATAGCAAAACGGAAGCCCAGCGTAACTTTTCCCTTGGTGAAAATTCATGTTACCCCAAGGTCTACATACCCCCCGAGTTTCATCAAAATCGGTGATTTACACCTCGGGTACACTCCTCGTAAGTATAAGAAGGTAATATTATTATTATCGTCCTCTTATGGTATAAATAATTAAAATTATGTGTAATATTTTTATTTCGTATAAAATAATCTTTTGGAAAAAGATGAAAACTCATTCCTTTAGAAGTAAACATATTACTTTTGCAGTACGGTATGCAACAAGTGTTTCCTTTTAACCAGGTAACTTTTTTGGCATGTTAAGGCTTAGCAAAAAACCGATGTTACATTCGAGAAAGTTTCCAGCTTTCTAATATTTCAACAAGCACGATATAAATAATAACTTATGAGTCCTGGATGTCGGAAATATTACTTCTGGGCAATTTCTGGGCAGATGTTTTATTTAAGTGCCTATGGCGCGATTTCAAAAGTTCGGCTAGTTCGCAAATCGCTCACTAAGGTCGTGCTGGCGCTGGCGATACACCTTAAGATGGCGGCGAAAATTCAAACCCAAATACTTGGCGTTAATTTGCGTTTCAACTTTTTTGGCCAAAAACTATTTTTTCAAGACAAAATAAGGTACATTGAACGTTGATCTTTTGATATGCAAATAAGGCGATATTTGGACAAGCTCGGTCGTTTCCCTTTAAATAAGCGGTTTTATCTTGGGCACCGTTCCTTGACACTTTCAAAGACTAATAATTACAGCTCGTGGAGAGTTATTATTTATATGGTCTTGGCGAAACAGACTATAATTACAAAAAGCATTATTAGAATAGGAGGTGTCATACTTATGTTAATTATGTTACTTATCTTTCCACCAAATTTATTTTGAATTGAAATTCTAGAATTTCTGGATATCTTGTTGTACATGTATTTTTGATGTCAACGTAACAACGCTTGAAATACTTCACTGATTTTCTGGTCAATAATCCTTTAAATAAAAGATCTATAGCCGACTATAGAGTTTGTGCAGCTGCGACTGGACATATAACAAGTTTGTCTATGGTTTATCTTTATACTGCCAAAGCTGAGAATTTTCTACGCATCGATCTGGCAGCATTTTTCAACAGGGGGGCAAGACAGTCAGAGAGGGGTTTATTTAACTGCCTATTGCACAAAGGTAGAGCTAGAATTTCGAAGAATTTGATGATTCCATCACTCTATTCCGAGGGGTCGGACACTTGCCATTATTTTGTACGGGATTTCGGGATTTCGTAGAGATTTTGGCGATTTTATCATTACATTTTGAAGTGATTTTGGGACTTCAATGTTAATTTACCACAAAGAGAGTTAAAAGATTTTGCGATTTAAGACAAAGTGTACGGGATTTTGATAAATGTCCGACCCCTCGTTCTATTCTCTAACATAATTAGCGCGGTAAACCGTTAACAAGCTAAGAGTATTTTTACTACATAGAAAAATCCATTACAACTATCCCTTAAACACCCTGTCCATTAATTAGGAACAATATTTCAATTACCTTTTACTTAATAAACGCACTATAATAGATGGCCTTAAACGCACTATCGCCAACTGAATTTTCTCACATAGGTAGCTTTTAGTTCTTTTATGAAAAAGAGATGGCGATGGAGTCTATCGCGACGCGTGCTACGAGCTATTCCAATCTCACTTCAATCTTTATGGCAAGGAATGAACTATATGCCCCAAAGAGTTAGAATTCAGTCACTTAAGGGGGCTGAAAATCCTCTCCCCGCTACCTTTGACTGTGCAGCGTAATTAGAAGAAACCTCCGCTACTCTCATTGCCGCTACTATCTAATGGCCAAAAATTGAAAGAAAATAAGTAGTCCCGAACTCGACGCTAACACAAATTTTGAGCTTGCTTCCGTTTTTAAAGGCGCAATTTTCAAATAAGAACACCTACAGATAGAAAATTACCTACCAACTTACGGGCTTTGCACTCAAGCTCGCGCGCTAAAATCATCGTCTTAATAGGCGCTAGCATAAATTATTCGTGTCTTATTCAACTTGTTAAAATGTTCCACGCGCTCTTTAATATTTTAGCGTAAAAAGCTCGCGCATTTTTTTATTTCAGGGAGCACGCGCGAAATCGCTCGAGCCCGTTTACGCTAAAATATCAAGACGCGCGTGGAACTTTTTATCAAGTTGAATAAGACATAAATAGAGTTTATGCTAGCGTCTATTTACGTAGAAAAATTATCGGTTTTCTGTCCAATTGACGGATTTTGAAATGACGTTTAAGCGCGCGACACTACAGGTACATGTCTTGGGCACACAGCCTTCTTTGCGTGCTTTTTTTTACCATAACATGTAGAGGTATTTTCACGCGCAAAATGAATTTTAGAAGCCGTCACTCGTTAGTCCTTAGTTGTAAAATCTTTCCAAACAGGGTTGCCAAGATCTTTTTAATGTAGAAACGGATGTTATTTCGAATGACGGGGGTTGATTTACGGTGTTACTTTCAATTCAACTTTTAAGAGGGAAAATATTTTTATGAAAATACTAATTTTTTACAGGCCTTTTAAAGACAATAAATTTCACCTAACTCTAATCTAATATTATATTTCACATAGATCACTTTATTTAGGTGTTGTTTTTGTTTAGTTTAACCTAATTTATTTTCAACTTTAATCCGTTCTTCGAGACTCCTACGTTATTATGACTAAATATATTTTAGGAAATTGGTGCAATATAATATGATGTACATTATGCAGATTATCTCAAGACGTTCGGCCAGAGATTTTTCTCAAAAACCATTTAAACTAGAGTTCTGAAATGTGCACGGTATATTTATGACCGATAGGTGACAGACAAAACGTTTCAATGAGAAATTGTAGAGCGTACTTTCGAACCAACAAATAATTATTTTTCCATCAGAAAATGTAAATTTTCAATTAGATATTACGCCAAAAACCAAAACAAGTTGGTATTACCTAAAATAGCTTTTGCGAAGCCATTTCTAAATTAAGTTATAAACATAACACTATTCAGTGTACCAAAGTTTTTTATTCAATCAAACAATAAGACATTTAAGACCTACTAGATTCATCAGGACATACTATTTGTCCATGAACAAAGCATAGTTATATTGTGTTTTATTGGCATTAAACTGAAGATATTAAGGAAATAACGTTCAAATGAGTTTAAAGGTCAAAATAATTAGTTACAGGTATGGTTCAATATTTCATCCTTCAGCTGCAAAATGACCTCTGAATCATATCAGGTGTCACGAGACAGGCGTTCGATATAAGTGGTCCGAGATGAAAGCCCACTGGAAGAAGTCGAGCGGGCTTAAGTCTGGCGACCAGGGCCGGCTCAAGAAATTTTTTTCACCCGGGCAAGGGGGATTTTTGGCGCCCCTCTTATTTTGAGGCTAAATTAAACTACCCCCCCCCCCCGTAAAAACATTACCGTGTCCATGTTATAAATTTACCGTTTTCATAACAATAAATAATCTCTTTCTAAATACTTTGTGTAAACATATTTAATACCTTCTTTATGGTACATGGCCATTTTACATGGAGTTTGAAACACTAGGTAAGGTGGCAAGACTAGTATACCTTAAGTACTTTACTTATAATCTCCATGCTGAATAGGATTATCGTTAATATATAGGTTGTCCTAATTTGATCGGCCCAGGCGTTTATAAGAAAGGACCCTTTTCTTTTGGAATTTTCAGAAAAATCGTTAAATTTTTCACCGTTTTGAAATTTTTATTTTTTGAACGATAATTATAATTATTATTGAGAGGAGGCGGGGAGGCATGAATGCCCAACCATGCACTTCGACCCTAGGTCCATTGTTCTCCCCTGACCTATGACTTAGAAAAGTCCTATCTCCGACACAAACCTTAAGATACTTTTGGCTGGCATATTAAAGAAGTCGTTAGTTTCCAATTGATGCATCCCAAGATGCTCTAGCCTTTGAGCCGCATAAAAATCGCAGCTACAGAGAACGTGAGAGGCACTCTCCTCCACGGCCTTGCAGGCCCTACATAGTGGGTCATCGCTGATACCAATAAGATTTAAATGTCTGTTGAGCTGTAAGCAGGCCAGTAACCCACCTTATACTAGATTTTGAGAGCGAAAGCAGTTCTTTCGCCCTTTGCCTAGAGGGGCCAGGAATAAACTCCTTAGCCTGTCTTTGGCCATCCATCTCGAGCCAGAGCTCAAGTTGATGGTTAGTCATGTACTTGGAAACCAGGCTGCGTATCAAGCCACGGGGGATAGGGACAGCAGGTTCTGGCCCACAGAACCCAGCCGTCGCACCCTCCCTGGCTAAGATGTCAGCCTTTTCATTCCCATGATACACCTTATGTCCTGGGACCCAATAAAGTGGAACCTTATTAAGCGTACCGAGATTGAAAAGGAGATCCAAGCAGCTAAGAACCAGTCTGGAAGAAACACTAGACTGGTTTAGAGCTTTTAAAGCAGCCTGGCTATCCGAACAAATTTGGATAACTTTCCCGCGATAGTTCTTCTTAAGACAGAAGTCAACACAGAAGCAGATAGCAGAAATCTCTGCCTTAAAGACACTTGCATAAATCCCAAGGCTCTCGTAGAAGCCGTATTTGGTCGTTAGGCAGTTCATCCCTGCGCCCGCACCTAAATGGGTTTTAGACCCATCGGTGAAATAGACAACTTCCCCTCTGGTACCGAGGGTAACATTTAACCATTCTGCGCGGCTAGGGAAGTTCACGCCGAAAGGCTTACTAAAACGAAGTTTAGCAGCCATGTTGTCAGAACCCATTGAAAGAACAGGTAACCGACTGGAAATATCCCTAAAAAGCGTAGTGTGGCTCTTTTCCCAACTATTGGCCATCCACCACCCGTTTTGGTTTAGCCTATAGGCACCAAAAGTAGCAGCTTCCTCTATAAACAAATGTAGAGGAAGAATATTCAGTAGAATTTCTAGAGAAGCAGTTGAGGCTGTTCTCATAGCTCCTGTTTTGCCAACGCAAGCTAGCCTTTGAAGAGTGCGCAGTTCTGACTGCACCGTTTTAAGAGTAACCCTTGGCCACCAGACTACAGCTGCATAGGACAGTATAGTATTGAACGATAGGTGGTAGACGAAAATTTTCAATCAACAAGTTGTAGAGCGTACTCGAACACCATTAATGAAATTGGTTTGGTCAAAAACGGACAATTTTTCATTGAAGTAATACGTCATGAAAAAAACCAAGTTGTTACTACCCAAAAAGGTTTACGACTCATGAAAAAGAAAGAGAAACCTATCTAATTTGAAATGATCGTATGTTGGTAAAGATAAAAAATAGGGACTGCTTTTTAAGCCAAATCATTTTAAATCTTTTTTTAGAGAAAATACAATTTACATAGTAGCAATTCCAGAATTCACGCGTCTTATTTGACGAGTGTCTCAATCCCGATCCTGTACGCATCTCTGATTCGCTGTTTTTCTCGTCTGCTTTCGTGGCGTCGTCTGCTTTTTGTGGTTATATAAACGACTTTTTAAAAACACGTTTTTATCTTGAATGTATAAGAACTTGACGTGTTAATATCTTAAACACAATTAAAATTTTCTTATGAATATTCAACTTGATTTTCTGTTTATTATATTATCATAGGCGATTTTCTTATTAGTATCAAAGGCTCAACCAA
Source organism: Leiobunum rupestre (assembly GCF_980474605.1). Taxonomy (NCBI): domain Eukaryota; kingdom Metazoa; phylum Arthropoda; class Arachnida; order Opiliones; family Sclerosomatidae; genus Leiobunum; species Leiobunum rupestre. The sequence goes on from NC_143392.1 coordinate 42,541,940, forward strand.
ATCTGATGGTTACTAACTTTACCAAATGTGATAATTTTTGACTTTACTAAGTTCATGTCAATAAAATTTACAACTCAAAAAAATATTTGCTAAATTTGGGATTGAAATTGATGAAGACACTAATAGGCTAGTGTAGATGTAATATTTAAAACTATGATAATTTTGTTAAAATATCAGTAAATTTTAATTTTTTAGTCTTTAACTGTCACAGTTTGTCAGTTTACTAATCTATTTTACAAATATTTTTAATTTTTTTACTTTTTTTTCAATGGTGTGCCCCCCCCCCCGAAACAAAATCCTGGCTACGCTACTGATATTATATGAATTTAGTCTTCCCTACACAGTTTACTGACTTTATTTCCTAGAAATTTTCACCCTTGAAATAGAAATTTAGCTAAAATTTAAATTTGAATTTGAAGAAGTCCGTTAATAGCGGAAAATGCTATATTTTTAAGACATGATTCTGTACATATTAGTTTTATTAGTCCTTCCTAAACTGTTAGAAATTATTGAGGTTATATCAACGAAAACCAAATTTTACTCTGATTAAAATAAATCAAGAAAACGCGACGGAGACAAAAATACACAAAAAGCAGACGATGCCACGAAAGCCACGAGAAAAACAGCGAATCAGAGATGCGTACAAGATCGGGATTGAGACACTCGTCTTATTTGGGGCAAGAATGTTGCAAGAAGTCCACGAAACCGTCTAATTTATGCCAACTGAATTTCCCACGTGTTTTTTATTTTGCACTACTCTGTCGCTTAAAGTGTGGTTCCATTTTATTATTTAAAGAGACAGCTTCGTTTTAAAATCATTCTCTGAACGTACTCCAGTAAAATAAAAAGATGCCTCGTTATACCTGTAAACAGCGGTCCAGGATGGTCGAATTATACTACGGAGATGGTCAACGAAATGTACTTGAATTGAGTCGATTATTTCAAATGTTGTATCCTGACAGTGTGTCAGAATTTATAGCCCGGTGTACCTACACCTCCGACTTCGGTCAGGTTTGGGCTGGAAACTGAGCTTCGGGTCACCCTAACGGAGATGGTCGGTGCAAACTGGCCACCTCGGCGGATTGGGTAGCCTGCTGTGGGGTGGCGGGCCTCCATATGAGGGCACGGTGGTCCTGTTTCCTGGCCTTTTGGAGCACACCGGGATCTACGGTGCCAGCTGTGCCGGGTTATGTGGACTGCTGTGTTCCCGTCGTTCCCCTTTAGGAGCTCTCTCCAAAGGGTATGACCTACGTAGGTAGGTTGTCAGCTGGAGTTGTTGCTATAGCATCCACTCTTAATCCCACCACTGTGTGCGAAGTGAGAATTGGTCAACCCATTGCCGCACCTTTAGCTGGGTTGAGTGGTTTGCATCAAAGGTGCGACCATCATTAGTAGGGTACTACTACCCATGCTGGATTTGTCACCTGTCCGGGCTTTGGAACGCTGGCGTAGGGCACTATGATGATAGGCCTCCGGAGGTATGGCCCCTGTTACTAGGTACACCGGGCTAAAAATTCTGGCACACTTCTATTCTTGTATATATTAAACTTATTATTTACCATGGTGAATATTAGTAGAAATTATGTTTAATTCAGAGAAAACGGCATGGTATTAGAAGATAAAACTTATTTTATACAAGACGTTTCGAGCCGAGGCTCTTCTTCAGTCGTTCGTTAGTTTTAATTTGATTTAAAATTTTACCACGCGCCATATTCAAGTTCTAATATCACGCGAGCAGAAGGTCAGCGTGTTAAAAAATAAACAAAAGTTTTACTGATTTTAACAATTTACGTGTGTAATAGAATCAATGTAACCGATAAATCCAAAGTATATGTAAGTCAGTGTGAATTATTAAAATATAAATATAAAATAAAATAAAATTTTAAATCACAATATTACCCCAATTAGTTACTTCTTGACATCCTTTATCTAAATTTAAATTACCTAGTTTACGAATATACAATCCTTCATAGAATTTTCTTTTGTACCAATTGGTTTCCCGTTTTAAAATTTTGTAATCATCCCATTTAATAGAGTGGTTTAACGTAGACCAAATATGTTTTGAAATTCCGTTATTCATATCGCCCTTAGCCACGCAGGATTTATGTTCACGTATCCTGTCTAAAATGGAACGTTTTGTTTCACCAATATACGTTTTTCCACATGAGCAAGGGATTTCATAAATAACGCCTCGAATGGCGGAATCTTCTATTTTAGGTTTTAAATGAGAAATTTGATTTTTTAGTATATTAGTGGTTTTTGATACTAAGTTTATTTTATAATTTTTCAAAATACGTTTAAGTTTCTCTGTGGTTTTAGGTATATAGGGTAAAACTAAAACCTCCTCTTTAGGTTTACTTTTCATATCAGAAGGCATGCTGATTAAGTTTCTGTCAAATATGGTTTCTATAAGTGTTTTTGGATAATCTGATTCAATTAACTGATTTTTAATTTTTAATTTATCCGTAATTGGGATATGGATTCAATATGGTGTTTTAAACCTTTTACGACTGATGTTTTTACATGGTTGGGGTGGTTTGAATTAAAGTTTAAAAAGGTTTTTGAATGAGTAGGCTTTTGGAATAATGAAAAGGTTAGTTTACCATTAAGATTTTTAATAAATAGGTCTAAAAAAGGAATTTCGTGGTTAACTTCTAGTTCAAGAGTGAAGTGAATAGAGTTATGTAAATTATTTAAATCATTGTGAAAAGTCGTTAATGAATCCAAGTCTCCCTTCCATACAAAAAATATATCATCCATAAAACGAAGCCAGCAAGCCAAATGATTTTTGTCCATGTCCGACCCAAAAATGGTATCCTCTAGATTTTCCACGAAGAGATTTGCTATAACCGGTGATAATGGATTCCCCATTGCTAGGCCGTCTTTTTGTTTATAAATTTGGGAATTAAAGTCAAAATAAGTACTATTTAAATATAATTCCGAAAGCTTAAGAATTGTATTGATTTTAAGAGGAGATCTTTGTAATAAATTAGGGTCATTTCTCAATTTAGATTCCAATAATTTAAGGGCTTCATTTATAGGGATACTACCATACATATCGGTTATATCAAAACTCCCTAAGACGTCATTCTGGGATAAGACAGGGCAATGGGATTTTAGTTTTTTAATACAATCTTCAGAGTTTTTTAAACAAGAAATATTGTTTCCAATTAAAGGGGAAATTATATTACATAAAATTTTTCCCGTGTTGTACGTTGGGTTTCCATATGAAGCTACTATAGTTCGTAGTGGGTTATTCGGCTTATGAATTTTGGGTTTTCCATAAATATGAGGGGTCTGAACATTGTCATTATAGAATCTAAATCTCTCCTTTTCCGTAATTTCTTTTGATTTCACCGCTTGATTTATAATAATCCTAAGTTTCCTATCAATGTCCTGAGTACAGTCATTTTTTAGCTTTAAGTAATTGTTCTTATCTAAAGACTCAGCCATCTTGTGAACATAATCAAGTCTATCCATAACAACTACTTTTTTACCCTTATCCACTTCTAAAACAATAATGTCCTTATTTTCTTTAAAAAATTTGAGAGCTGTTCTTTCAATTTTGTTTAGATTTGATGGAGTTAAGTTTTTCACTTGTTTCTCGTGTTTGAACGAATTTTTGATTAGACTCCTTATTTCCTGTTTATCTTGATCGGATTGTTTTGAAGTGCGTAAGAAATTTTCAGTTGTAGCATAGATATCATTGATATTGGGATTGGTTTGTGTTGGTTTGAAGTTAAGACCCTTTTCTAGTAGCGAAGTTTCGCCGGTTGTCAATTGTCGATTAGAAAGGTTGGTGATAAATAAGTTTTATCTTCTAATACCATGCCGTTTTCTCTGAATTAAACATAATTTCTATTCTTGTAGTATCGCCCAACCACTTTTTCTTCTTATTATTATATACCCTGGTTTATAATGTTAATACCAGAAAAATGCTTCATCCGTCAGAATTGCAAAATAAATTAGTAGCAAAAAAACGTTCATCGACGATGTTGGACATTTTGGTTGGGAAAACGATTTGTATTTCTAATTAGCTAAAGATTTTTCAAATTATGTTACGCTTTCATTAAAAAATTTATAAACAAATCCAATTCTTGGTAAACCAAAAAGGCGCACAACTCAATTTCGGCGCCCCTCTCGAACCGGCGCCCCGGGCAAGTGCCCGGGTTGCCCGGCCCTTGAGCCGCCCCTGCTGGCGATCTTGCAGGCCAAGGAACGGGACCGTTTCGCTGAGGGAGTTCCACAACATCACGCTGTTGATGTGCTGGAACCAAAGTCGTCGAGCCTTGGCCAAATGGAAGTTCTTCCAACTCGTTCGCAACTAAGCCCCGACTAAGCCTCTCATAGTGATAGTTGAATTTCAACTATCACTATGAGAGGCTTAGTCGGGGCTTAGGCCTTGGAGTAGACTCCAAGCTTAGCTGCTTAGGAGACAGTACGTGCGAGAAAGTTAAGTTAGGCTTAGTTCATAAAATTTTTATAAGTTTATAAATAAAACGGATTCCAGTGAATTTAATTTAAAAAAAACCTCAGCCATACGCGGTTTACTGGTTATTTTTATTTAACACAATGGTTAATTACCATTACTTAAACTTTTAAAGAACCGATTTCCAAAATAAACGGTCTAAAACTTACTAAGCCTAATCATTAAACCGATAACAACGGCGCCATTTTGTCGAAATTGAACGTGAATGCTCCAGCTTCTCTACGAAACTACGCCGGAAATCGACTTAAGCGACGTCAAGTTTGCCCACATTGAACTAAAATGAACCGTGATTTACCTTTTCCCATAATTAACGCGTGCTTTTTAAAGCCTGAACATTGGAATAATCTTAGATTATTGGTCCATGCGCCTGCTAAGTCCCGTTCTCTAAGGCTCTGAAGAGAAGATTAGCAAAAAATATGTACAGTGATACAGAATGTATTCTTTCGCCGCAGTGGCGACATCTATCGTTACTTATTTTAGTCATAACTTAAGCTTTTGCCTAACGGATTGGCATGGATTCGAGAACATATCTGCTGCTCGCCGTGCTCGGCTATGGGGCTGGCGCCAGGATTTTCAGGCCCCAGGTAATTTTTACTCCAAAATTTGTTTTTTTGGAAATAGTCAGATAGTTTTAGTTAGGCACCCGTTCCGGCGGACCCCTTTCGGAGGCCCGGGCCCGGGGTACTTTTGCCCCGCTTACGCCCCCTAACACCGGCCCGGTGCCGACTGCCGAGCACAACGTTCAGGCCTCTCTGCCGACATGATTCTTCATAAGCGGGAAAGGGCGCTCTTCAAGACATTGATCAGGGAGACGAAGAGGAACAGGTGGCGGGCCTTCTGCAATCGACTCCATGCTCATACGCCACTGACACAAGTCTGGTCCCAGGTCCGATGGTTCAAGATGGGAGTTCTCGAACCGACGCTCCTCACGCTACAAAAGGGGGCTGATATTATCACTGACCAATGGGACGTTGCGGAGGGCCTAGCGTCCAAAGCTGCGGCGAATTTTCATCCTCCCCCGGACCTCTCACCGGACTAAGCGTACGTCGCGGAGCCTTTTCTAAAAACACCAGCCCAACGTTTCCCGCAGCTCTACTTAGGCTCTACAACCGTCTCGGGATAGAAAGGAAAATGGTACATCAATCGAAGGATGATATCATGCGCTAGCTATTGTTGGAAATGTTTTTGGCAATAGGGGCCCCAGAATATCCAGTATTTGAACAATTTTTTTTCCATTGGAGGTCAAAGTAATTGTTGAAAATTCTTCAACTAGCAGCAAAGCACAAACATGAAAGAGATGACCCAAGACAATTACTCGAACGTAAAACTTATATTATTGATTTATTAGCTTTTAAACAACTTTAAATTAGTTAAAATAGCAACATCGAACGTTCTGTAGAACTGCTTATATACAGATTAAAAATATATTACAAAAAATGGAGGAAAAAACTATTCTTCGCTTGGAACAAGCATGACAAGCAATATTTCATGTTGCACCAGCTCTTGGACGTAATACTGCCTGATACTAATATGTTTCATACGGTGGTGGAACTCTGGATTTTTGATGAGTTTGATTGCACCGGTGATTCGTTGTCTCGGGTGATGCCCAGGTCAGCTTTGATGTTTTCTATCCAAACAACGTCCATTGCTGCTTTCGGGGCGGTAACCAGCTCAGCTTCGGTAGTAGACAAAGCAACAGACTGGTGTCAGCTGGCCCATGTAACTGTCGTTGATCCCAACAGACAGACTATCGTGGAAGTTGAACGACGAGTCTTTTCGCAACCACCATAATTTCCAATGGGGAATTGTCATTACAGTACCATAAGCTTTGAACAAGAGACCCAGGATTGATGTTTCTAGCAGGTAGTGAAAAATACGTTTGACGGCCTTCCAATCAGCTACAGTTTTATTTGCCCTTGCTTCCGAGGCTCGATTCACGGCAAACTCGATGTCGGCTCGTGTGCGTGGGGCAGCGCAGCGTACTCTTCCAAAGTTCCAATGCCTAAAGAGTATACTATCGTTGCGCCGAATTTCACGTGACTTCTTCGCTCGTGTCCGGCGCAATTGCTGGCGTCTTTATAGGTTTACATTCTAGCATATTGAATATTTCCAGAACTTTTCAATGTAAGCGCTCTGAGCAGGAAGATTGAGCCGTCTTTCGTGAAGTCTTCAAACCAAGGTAATTAGTGGCGGCTCCAGAGACTGTCTCGAACTCATTGGACAACTGATGGAGAAAGTCATCAACGGCATTGGCTCTAGTTTCAGCAAGAAGCCCCTTGCCGATGTAGAGTAGAAGAACGAGGTGCACGTCTCCCTCTGAGAAGATATATAGGCAACGATCACCATCCACTCCTTTGAAACCATACTCTCGTAGGACTTTGTATGGGGCGCCAAACCGGAAAAAACTAAACAAGATAGTTCTAGATATATTTCAGTTTTCTAGGAATATTTCAAGCGTTCTAGACATATTTCAAGCGTTCTAGACCCATTTCAGTTTTCTAGACACATTTCTGTTTTCTAGACCCATTTCAGTTTTCTAGACCCATTTCAGTTTTATAGACCCATTTCAGTTTTATAGACCCATTTCAGTTTTCTAGACACATTTCAGTTTTCTAGACACATTTCAGTTTTCTAGACACATTTTACGAAGCTCTCTCTAGGTATTTTACGCGACGTTCTCTCTGGATATTTTACGAATCTCTCTAGGTATTTTACGCGACGTTTTCTATGTAGTTTAGGGTTAGGGACTTCGAAAACTTTCGCCTTCGCCAGTGAGAGAGAGGGAAAACTGCATTCAACGGTTTCAACCGCGTATTCAACTGAACGATCGCGCTTACCAAAAGAACGCGTCGTCGCGGTGACTGATAAATGCATCTCAGATAAAGACTATAGATGGCAGACACGGGCTTCCATTTTGGAGGATCGAATGGTACCGTTGCGGTGGTATTTATTATCTGAAGTCTTAAACCTTTAATAGGTGTGACGTAATCCATAAGGTCATAGATAAGTCTGAGAATTAGCTGAAATCTTTGAAGCAACCCGCGGCTTGATTAAGGGTACTTTAATATCGAATAAAGAATGTTGGTTTTTAGTGTTGTTTAAACTTAAAATTAGCTATTTTCTTGACCTAATTTTGGGTTAGCTGTGGGCTGGTGGCGACTCATTCGCCATTTTGTCGAAAACTGTTTGTTAACTTTAACATTTAATTCACCTTCCAGAAAAAAGCTTTTTTAAGGGTGAAATTAAGAACCTTTAACAATGAGCAAAGTTTAAATTGAGAGAAACCCGACAGTCTATCGAGATCGAAACGGAACGAAAATTCAAGGTCGTAAGCTAGAGAGGATAGACAGTAGATTGGTCTACTTTTATTACAAGGGGTGATAATATATTCAACGGAATGAGACGTGTTTCCGTTGTTTGAATTAACAATTTTCAGTGTTATTTCGAAAGCTATTTCGGGATTTTGAAAGCGATTTCGGAATTTTCAACGTGGTTTCGAGTTTTTGTGTGAATTTTCAATATCATTCTAAACGATTTGATGATTTTGAGATTTTGACGTTGATTTCAAGATTTTTAAAATCAACCTTTTGCGATGTGTACGGGATTTTGGCCAATGTCGGTGCCCTCGGACTAAATAATGATATGGACTACAAGACTAGTACAAATGCGTATCAAAACGGCCAGCACGATAATCTATAACATTTAAATTAACGCGAGCATTGCTATTGGCTACAATAGTATCACGTGACCCATTTGTTTTGTATTCCGACCGCCTAGCTCTCATTAAAGCAAATCGCGGTTTGGTGTAACTCTATTTTCGTTAATGGAGGTCATCACCGTAGAAATCTAAACAATCACTGCCCTAATCTGCTATTGGTTCAAATTATGACACGTGTACCAACAATTGGTTACAATATCTTAGAAAGTAGAAATTGGTAAAATGGGTATATGCCGACCAAGAAAATAACTAATTTTAAGTTTAAACAACACTAAAAACCAACATTCTTTATTCGATATTAAAGTACCCTTAATCAAGCCGCGGGTTGCTTCAAAGATTTCAGCTAATTCGCAGCTTATCTATGACCTTACGGAAGTGAAGAGAAGCACATTATAGACTTGTAAAAATCCAGCTGAAGAAGGAGGAACAGTTCCTCCGAAACGTTGGATTTTTCAAATAAATAAATTGTGAATTTTAAAACCGTTTTAAGTCTCTTTTCATTTATGACCTTATGGATTACGTCACACCTATTAAAGGTTTAAGACTTCAGATAATAAATACCACCGCAACGGTACCATTCGATCCTCCAAAATGGAAGCCCGTGTCTGCCATCTATAGTCTTTATCTGAGATGAATTTATCAGTCACCGCGACGACGCGTTCTTTTGGTAAGCGCGATCGTTTAGTTGAATACGCGGTTGAAACCGTTGAATGCAGTTTTCCCTCTCTCTCACTGGCGAAGGCGAAAGTTTTCGAAGTCCCTAACCCTAAAATACATAGAAAACGTCGCGTAAAATACCTAGAGAGATTCGTAAAATATCCAGAGAGAACGTCGCGTAAAATACCTAGAGAGTGCTTCGTAAAATGTGTCTAGAAAACTGAAATGGGTCTAGAAAACTTAAATGGGTCTAGAAAACTGAAATGGGTCTAGAAAACTTAAATGGGTCTAGAAAACTTAAATGGGTCTATATAACTGAAATGGGTCTAGAAAACTGAAATGGGTCTAGAAAACTGAAATGGGTCTATATAACTGAAATAGGTGTAGAAAACTGAAATGGGTCTAGAACGCTTGAAATGTGTCTAGAACGCTTGAAATATTCCTAGGAAACTGAAATATATCTAGAACTATCTTGTTTAGTTTTTTCCGGTTTGGCGCCCCATAACTTTGTCAATCCGATAGTTCCAACAGTGCGGTGACTGCTTCATACCATACAAGCTTTTCCGGAGTCTCCAAATTCTTCCGCTGCCATCGTCAAAACCATCTGGTTGTTTCATGTAAATTTCTTCTTCTTTCCGTGAAGAAATGCAGTCTTTACGTCAAATTGCTTAAGATGGAGTCGTTTCTGGGCAACAAGGCCGAGGAAGATTCTGAGCGTCTCGAAGCGGGTAACTGGAGCAAACGTTTCGCATTATGTTTGGCACTCATTTTGATACGAAACACCCATCTGTTTACAATGATATTGGGCCCTTGATGAAGTTCAACCAGTTCGTAGACGCCGTGTTCGTTCATGAACGATAATTCATCAATCTTCGCCTTTTGCGACTTGTCTGAATCGATACCCAAATGTGCTTCTTCGGTTGTTCGTGGCAACGCATCACAGCTAGACCAGGAACACTTTATTCGTAGGAGAAGAGCTTGTGCATGGGAGAGCTTTCTTTAACTTTGAACGATCTCTTCGAAACGAGCCGGCAGCTGGTTCTTCCGGGGGGTAATGGACGGGTCTGAGTTTTACGTCTTTTGAGGACTTGTCGATCGGAAACTGTAGCGTCATATGTCTGCTCACGATGACTGGAACCTCCAGCGCAGTCATCATTGATGGTTTCGGATAACTGCTCGCCCTGGTTCTTTATATCTTCGGATTTTTAAACCGGCTCACCCTGATTCGACATGCCATCAGAGGTAGGCGATCGCAGAACATCATCAAGTTCCGGAACGTAGACTATGTCCATCGTATCCAACGAGAAGTCCCTTGTAAGCCTTTTTTGACAGCTTTCATCTTTTCTCTTTCGGAATATGCATGAAGCATTCTGTTCCAAAAACTCGGAGATGCTTCATTGACGGATCTGGCTTTCCCGTCCACAGCTCGTACGGCGTCTTACCAGGAATTCGGGTTGGTGCTGAGCGATTCAAAATGTACGTCGTCGTGTTGACCGCTTCAGTCCTGAGCTTCGGTGGTAACTCTGGCTTCGAATGTAGCATCGCTCGAACAGAAGATTGTACGATTAGCTCTTTCAGCAACTCTGGTCTGCTCGGGAGTGTATGGCATTGAAGTACGATGATTAAGGCCCTCCTGCGCTGTCATTCGATGCAACTCTTCATTGACTTTCTCTGGGCCGTTATCAGTGACTAGTTCTCGTACTGAGTGCTTATATTTTCTGCACAAGCCCGGAAAATCTTTGAAATGATCGACGAATTCCGATTTCTTCGTCAGACAAAAAGGTCGACATCGTTTATGTTTAACAGTAACCGAATTGTTTAATGAGTTGTTACTTTTGGTAGTTTTAGTAATAGAGGTTTTTATTTAAAACATTCTAATACTAATTGTTCTCTAGATAAATTTTGAATTACCTTGAAGACCTGGTTCAAGGTCATTGAAATTTTCATTTACGTTTGTCCCCCCGCACGCTCTATGTAATCAGAAAATTTCCAATTCTTACCTGAAACGTATTTTGAGTAATTTTTTTTGTACCGCTGCCTGAAGTCTAGGAGGGTGAAATGTACTCCTGTACCCCTGGTTATTTAATATTCGCTATCCGAACAAAACACTAAGTCGTAAGGCCTTTTCACACGAGCCAACTTTTGGATCCAACTAGAGGAGTCAACTTGAGTTGAGTCAACTAGTTGGTTCGTGTGAATAAAAGTTCGATGAGTTGATCCACCAAAAAAGTACGCGAGAAAAAAATGGATCACTGATCCATTTTTGCTGACTCAGCATTTTGATTTAAAAAGTTGGCTCGTGTGAAAAGGTCTTTAATACCGTTCTCGGAGCTGTTCGAGATTTCATCCACCATCGAGATTTCATCCACCATCGAGATGTCAATCCCAGGTTCCGTGGAGTAGGTCGTCTAAACATCGACATGGATGATACTGTCCTGGTTTACTATGTTGCTTTCCATCTAAGCAGTATCAGAACCCTGCGAAACCACAACTTCCATCCATTTTGAGCTACTTTTCACCAAGAATTTCGCGATGGTGACTTTTGTAACTGCATGGCTGAGGATCATGTATGAAGAACACTTGAATTTTCTTAATCTACCTTGGTGTACCATGAATGTTAGTTTTCCAGAGATGACCATTTCAACCACCAGAATAACCACAAGTGGGATGATGTTCATCATCACTGCATGGGGATTCTCAGCTCTTTCTGAAGATTATCAAAACATTCACATCTAATCTAACTTCGAAAATTGTAGATGACTTGAACAAGTCCGAGTAATTCCCTAACCGGCAATATACAGGGTGTTTCAAAAGGTTATGCAAAAAATATAAGGAGTTTTAGGGGGTGAATTGAGAAGTATGCCGGTTTTTTCCCATTTTCCTACGACGAGTGAAAAGAAAAAACAGGTATACTTCTCAATTCACCCCCTACAACTCCTTAAAAATTTTGCATACACTTTTGAAATACCCCGTATTAGAGCAACATTCAACCAAAACTAAATTTAACCGATCGGTATAGCAATGAACGTACGGACAATTTCCACCTACTGCCTCGTCTATTTTGACCCTCACCCCTTTTACGTGTCCAACGTAATTTAAAATTTTTAAACCACCCCTTCAGAAGGTTGATTACGGCCAAGCTGATGCCTTCAGAGTCGAACTTGTGTAAATCTGTGTATCCCAAAAATATTTTATTACGCCAATTTATGTTCTAGTATACCCAAAAGTGGATAGATATCTATCCACTTTTGGTATACCTAAGGCAAACACTCAACTGCTCTACTCCAGCATTATCTCGAGATTCATCGGCAATTACAGAATAAAATCCACCTAATTCATTAACCTCCTGTACCAAATTTCCAATAATTTTAATTAGTTTACATTGAATAGTACTTGCTAGGCTGCTATAGGCACGTATTTGGCAATATTGGGCATACTATCGCACTTAGCTTTTAAGTCAGGAAAATTTCTCTTCAATAAATCAAAAATGTATACGAAATTACCTCTGTATAAATTGTCTTTGGTTAAATCTGCTAAAGCCATTGTTGCCATTCTAACATGTGGTCGAGCCATTCCATTAAATTAGTGTTAAAAACCTCTACAACATGGCGCTGTTTTGCGGAAGTCGAGACACCCCAGCTTTGTAAAGCAAATGGGGGCTCTATCATTGCCACCTGTATTATGGAAAGGCCCCTGTTATTAGAGATGACCGGCCCATGAATCTATCCGATTCTTCGAAAAACGCGACTTTACTGGAGAGCGTGGTGCCATCTATTTATGGCAAAGGGAGCTAAAATTCAAAATAGTCAAATGATAACGTCGTCAGAGAGCCTTTGTAGAGTATTATAGTTAAACAACTTATACTCTATTTAGTGGACTTAAATTTTGTTTATAATTGCTGTAATTTATGTTTTTGACCAATTTACAAAAGATCCAGTCAACGCGAGGTGTACCTATAAGTACCGGCTTTTTTATTTCAACGCTAGCGACATCTATTGAAAATAGAGCTACTTCACGTCGAGCCGCCAATTGCTTTAAAATGTCGTAACTCTAGTTATGACTTTTTTAAACTAAGGACTGTAGCGATTATCGGTCACAGACGAAAAAAAAACAATTAAAAGGGACTAACATTTAAGGAAAAGAAACATCCAATTCTTCATCGTCAACAGAAGAAAAACAGCTCCACAGGCGGCGATTTTAAAAACATTTATATTTCTTATTTACTTTAACTCGAACTGTTCACCGATTCTAATGGCGGAGTGGACCTAACCTCTGAAGTTTGCGGGTAGAAATAAGGATAACATAAGGCTTTTTGATGCGGTCAATCGTGGTCGTAGTAGCAGGTCTCGCCTGTTCTGGGATTTGGAAGTAGGGTAGCTATCGTAGTTGTTTGACTTCATTTCCATTTAATTCAAAAATAAGAGCTTACTTAAAGGGAATATAACCTTCAACCATTTCTTTACGAAAGACCACGACAGATTCGGGGAGTTTCTCCGATAAAAACCACTAAGCAGCGCCAAAAATGTTAAACCTTTTGGAAGCGACAGAAAACTTCATAGACTGTTAAGCGGACGACCAAATCTGATTACTCTCTTTAAACCATTTTTATGTTGGAGTACAAAGTGTAGCATTAACTTTCTGGAACAAACGAACAGTTTTGGGTGCAGAATAATTCTAACCCTGGAACAGGCAAACAGTTCATTTCTTTGGTATTGGAAGTATACGACGACTAAGTACAAATACGCAAATTGGGCGTGCTAAGCAATAGTTAATCCAGATGATATTGTCTGTTTGCAGCGAAGTTGAGATTTCAAATATAGTCGGAGGAGGTTCATTTTCGCGACGTGGTTCTACCAGAATCTGGTGGGTGCCCAAAAGCGACCTTTCCTCGCAGCCGTCCAAGGTTATCTGGGTCGAAGATTGACTGGAAGAACACCACCGTGCCTCGAAGGCGAATTTCTTGGACCTCTTGGGCCAGAGGACGAGATGGCCTAGAGGGAAATCACGAAACGGCTACGAACGACGTCCATGGTAACAGAAGGCCCATCAACATTTCCGCGGGTGATGGTAGGTTGCCTATTTTAGTTGACCTATACTCCATCAAAAGATAATAATAATAATAATAATAATAATCAGCTAGGCTAATACCCAAGGCACCACCTTAGGCCTAAGTCATCTAGCGACTTTTAAAGCCATTATTTCAGGTGGCCGGGTTACAATGCGTAGGAGGGTGGTGGCAAGCCCATCATGCCACGCGAGCCAACAGCTCCCTACACTCACTATTACCGTTAACCTCAACAAGTTTTTATGGAATGGGGAAACCGAAGAGCTCGGGGGAAAACCCCTTAAACCAAAGAAAACTCAACACATAAGGAGTTGTTCCGAGTTTTCACCCAGTGCCACAAGCTGGGATCGAACCCGGCACCTCTTGCTGCTAGGCGAAAGTGACCACTGGAGCTAGGTCTTTGCCTACTTGCCCAGCTTTGGTAATCATGTTTTTGATTGGTTGGATAGTGTGCTCCGTCATGTCATTAGATTGCGGGTAGTGCGGGGTTGAAGTAATGTGGTGTACGCCTCATTGTTCAAGGAAGTGGCAAAAAGCCGCAAAATTGCGTGTGAGGTGAATGGGGGGGGGGGGCATTGTCCGAGATCAGTTTTTACTGTGCACCATGTCAGGGAAAGTGAGGATTCAACTTCAGCATCCGTGGTTGGCAGCTCAGCTGCCTCGACAAATTTGGAATAACTTCAATCGGAAGTGATAGGTTCGCTGGGTCTGTAACACGGCAAACAGAACAAGTACGAACGTATTCGGTTATATAGGTCGTCATCGAAGGCCAAAAGATATGAAGCTTTGCTCTGGTGATGCATCCAGAGACACCTTTTAAAAGATGTAGGCCCGGACAGTCTGCGGGACGAAACGGTGGTCACTGCCTTACAGAAAACCGTCTGATTCGTTTAGTTCTTTTTTATGAACCGTAAAAGGGCGCAGAGTGACATTAAGTCTGTCGATGCAAGTGGGCCATCCTTGACGAAAGTAGAGGGAGATGGACTGACACAACGGGTCCTCGATAGTTTAACGGCGGAAAGCATCCGGTTTTGGCGCTGAGAGGACGGAAAACGTGTAGTGCTAGGAGCAACAAACACAACACCCCACACAAGGAGAACGCAACCCGTCAAAAGTCGTGGATTTTCTTGCGTACATTTTTCATTGGCTAAACGCTTTAGTGCCTGCTGCCGTCGGAAGGAGAAAATTCGGAAATTGTCTTCCCCCCCGCCCGTAAATCGTTCAGCGTGAAGGTTCGTCCAATGAAATTCGTACACAACACTGCGTTAGCGTGTTTAAAGGCTAGCTGCGTTCTCCTTGTGTTTGTTGCTCCCAGAGTGGCCAACTCCGCGGTTTTTCGCTGGTTCGTAATTTCATTCGCGGGTTAAAAATTTCGGACCGCGGATTTTCGTAAAATATAGCCGCGGTATTGCGGTTTTTTTTAAACAAAAATAAAAGTTGTTTGATATTTTCGGTTATAATTTTTTATCGTGTTTTATCCTGCCATAACGCGTGGGACGAACTCTCTTTACACTTTCAGTTAGCTGCCTATAACGAACGTTGTTATACCGCGAACCTATTAGCTGCCATGTATAAAGATTTGTCAAACAAAGCCAGTATAATATTTATGAAATCAAACAAATTTGCTATTTCAGTCAGAAAAGGCAACACATTGCAAACAATTTGTAGATTTACAACACTTTATAATTTGCTATCGAAAATCGTAATCCCAAGTTTTTTAGAACGTTGTAATGCATTTTGACTCCTGAAATTATGGTTATGAATTTCAAGAAGTAAGCATGGAATTAAACGTCGCCATAGTATCAAATTTGAAAGAAAAATGTCCATTACAATTTGTTGATAAACAAACTTTAAGTTTCTGAATACGAGCCAACTAAGGATACGTTTTGAAAAGCAAATTCAACAGTAAAATATACTGTTTTAAATAAAAAAATAAAGGATAATAAACACTTGAATTGTTAAATACTACATTCATTCATTTATTCATACATCTTTCGCCATTAATTTTGTAATTTAAAATGCCGCGGGTTATATTTGATTTCCGCGGGGTTTTTCCCCGTTGGCCGCGGTATAGGCTCTCCGAAAGTTGGCAACTCTGGTTGCTCCTAAGTGTAGGGGAAATTTGTAAGAGTGTAAACGTAGCTTTATTGTGAAAAAATTCACTAATACGCGTTTTCGAAGGATAGCTCTGTCTAATATATTTCGCGTTTTTTAATTAAATCAAAATGTCTGCGTTTAAAGCTGCCGGCGCCATCTGGTGAGAGTTCGGGTATTTAAAAATTGGCCTCTAATGGAGTTACCCCTGTAAAAAGAACTCCCCCTTTGACAAATGTGGAATTTCCTCTGTACAAATAACGTTGGTAACGTTATCTATGATTCGTTTCGAATATGGTATTTAAACAGAGATTGCAATAAAGAGCCTTGATATTTACCATCATTTCAACTTTATTTACAAAGATAGTTTTTAACATAAGTTTAATTTAAAGACATAATACTTTTTACAACCGTTTTAAAACTCCTGAAATGTAAAAATAGCTTTGTAGTTTGTGAGTTTTTATCAATAATTCTTAATATAAAATATTTTTTCTTTACTTAGAATTGATTGGATCTCCTGGAATGTAAAAAGGATTGCACAGCATATCGGTATAAGCAGCATGCAAACGACGGAACATCTATAAAAAAATAATTATTATAGTAGTTAAACACCTTTATTAATTAATAATTCCAAATACTTGACGTATATCGTTATCCCTAATTTGGTTATTTGCAGAGTCCACTATAACTATGAACTTGATTTTTGTGTTGGTAACATACCCATATCTGAAAATTCAATTTGTTTTGAAATACCCTTCTATATTTACAAGGAAAATATTCTTGTGATAAGTCAAATTCAACATACACTTTAAAATCTTCCGTCGGGTACAGTAGTCCTAGATAAAGTTCACGTATATCAGATCCACTTTTGCCAGCAACAGAAACTTTTTCTTCCACTACATCTAATGATGTATGAATAATGTACAAGTAACGCAAATCATCAGTCGGGTGAACCGTTTGAACATACAGAGGGTGATTCTGAAATAGTAATAAAAAGTTTCTAAACAAACCTAGTCAAAAGACGAACAAAATTTACGTATTCATAAGACGGATTTAATTAGTCGACTTCCAAAAGACAAGGCCCGAATAGAATTTCGTTAGAATTAAATGTTAACACAAAAATATGGTAAATATTTCACCTCTTTTCCTATAACCGCCGTTGCAATCGCCATTATGTGCTAACCATATAAAAATTAATCTTAAACGGATATAATTTTACATACAAATCAAAAATTTACGGGGAGTGATATTTAGACAACTTTTGTTTTCGGTAGCAACGCGAAGGCTTGTTTACATTTTCTTTTTCTGAGCCCTACGAACTTTGACCTCGAATCAGCTGTCATATTCGTAGTTTTGGACACAACGGCATAAATGACTGAGTAAGGCTGCTTTTAAAAGTAATAATTTGATCAGAAATATTAACACGTAATATTCCATAGTACTCAAGAACGAAAATTAAAAGACTTAAAGATGAAAACAGCCGTGAACCAAAAACTAATTGAAACGGGTGAAAGGGAAAGGCTGAAGGAAATTTTGCGTACCCGCCTGATAGAATGTGGCTGGAGGGATCAATTGAAAGCGTATTGTAAGGAAATCGTAAACAAAAAGGGTGTGGATAACGTTACCGTGGATGATTTGGTCGTGGAAATAACGCCGAAAGGAAGGGGTAATTAATTTAAATAATTTTTAACTATACACGTCCCTTTTTACTGAAGTAAATTTACCTACGTAGCTCTTGTCCCGGATACTGTGAAACGTGAACTTCTTCAAAGGATTAAAACCTTCATTGCTAAAGAAGTTGGGCAATAAATATATCATGAAACATGGCCATTTATAAATAAATCACCCATTTTATCATCAAAATAAGAAGAGTTTTTTTTATTTTTATATAACATTTTAAAGTAAAAAGTTACAACAATATGGCAATAACAATTCTAGCTGCAATTTTTCAAATTTTGATTATTCTTCCTTTAGAAATCCTTAAAAAGTAAAATATTAAAAGCAAAGTTCAATTAAATGTATCTTGATTAAAAAATCTTATCTAAATTTATCCCTCGATTATAAATAATTCTAAGAAAACAAAGCTTTGAATTAGACTTATTTACAAAAACTAAAAGCTTTACGGAATGTTTATATTGTTAATTGAAATCAATGATAGCCAGTTCAAGACTGCAAGGCAGGTTCCCATATTGCAACTCTCCCATCTTTGCCACCTGTTACGATTAATTCGCCTCCCTTAGATGCGCATAAACTGGTAATGGGACCATTTTGAGCTGAGATACTGCAAATCTGACATGCCCTTATTAAATCAAAAACCATTAAGTTTCCATTTGCACCTCCGGTTAAAATTGTAATTCCATCCCAACATAAACATCTAGGGAATAAATGAAATTATCACTTCATTAACTACAAATATATATCTTGTGTTGATCATGTTTTACATTAATGGTTCTCCAGCATCTTTACTAAACAGTAGTGTTCCAGTTGTAACGTCTAAAACTATCAGAGTTCTATCCTTGCTACACGAAACAACTTTTTGTTCATCTAAAATTATTTCAAAAGTTAGTTTATCATTTTAAAATGATAAACTAAGTTATTTCACCTGGACTGAAAGATATTGCTTCTACAACATCATTGTGAGCTAAAAGAATGGCAATTTGAAATTGGTAGAGTAGAACGTTAACCGCAAAATAACAGCTAGCCTACTTTTAACATTTAATTGTAAAATGAAAGAGTCCATCCTCCAGAAATTGATGCAGCCATCATTGGTCCCTGTAGCAAGTAGAGAGTTTGACCCGTTTAAAGCCACACATTGAACTCCAGTTTCGTGTTCTAGTTCTACCTAATAGACCCATATTTAAATATATTAGATTGACGATTAAAAAATGTTAACAAAGGAAATAATACCAATAGCTCCCCAGTGTGATAGTGTCGTAGAGAGTCATTTGGGTTGTATTTCCAGACTTTAGCAGTCGAATCCCACGATGCGGTCGCTAATAAACCCTGATTCCAGCTAATGTCCACCACAGCATCATCGTGCGCCATTGTACTTCCCAAAACTTTTCCAAATTCAATATTATAGACATAACTGTAACAGAAAATTAATTACTAAAGAGGAACTTGGAAATGGAGTTTTAGATAAATTAACGTACACATAATTATCCCAGGAACCAACAATAATTTTGCATCCATCCTCCATGAGCACGCATGATGAGAGAGCTAGATTAGAAATACTAACGCTACGTAACTGTTTCTTCTCCTCAACCGAATACATTTTTAATAATGTATCTTGGGAGACTGAAAACACTGTTTTCAAGTCCTCAGAAACAGAAACAGCTGTAACTTCACTGAAAATTAACAAAATATCTCGTTATTAAAACTATTAAAAAACCATGTTAAATGTATAATATTAGATGTACCATTTATGCAATTTATATTCACTATGGAAATTTAATTCCGAAAGGTTTTGTTTCCATTTGAATGCTACAGTTTTTGATTGACGTCGTTGTGGCTCTTCACTGCAGTTATTACTATCTATTATATCACTACTCGCACTCGTGGTCATTATGGATATATTGTTGGTTTCTATCGGATAAGAATTTAAGGCCAGCTCCTTCATGACGCTGGGTAATTGTCTTACAGGATGGCCGAACTTAAAAATTTGCTTCGGAATTTGTCCAAACTCCATGATTTGCACTTCCATAGAATAGCGTTCATTCAAATCTTTAATTCTATAATTAATAACAAAATTAATATCAAATATATATTTTAAATCGATTAATTTTATATATTACTTATCCAGATCAACCGCTCCTTCATAGGTTAAATGATAAAAAACTAGACAAAAAGTTATTTAGTTAGATTCTGAAAATTTGGAATTGCATATTTATTTTTACCATTGTAAGCTCTCTCAGCTTGAAGCCCCCTTTGTTTGTACCCAAATATTAAATCAATCCAATGATGGAGATTATTAGAGACGTATTCGCTTTCTAACGCTTCTCGTAATGTCGAAACAAATTTTGCAGGACCTAGTTAAATATAATATAGAACAGTTTTTCTTATTTTTAACCGTAACTCACTATTATTGGCCCATGGAGGCAGCTCCACGTCGTTAACTTTTAGTCCATTATGTCTTATTCCAAAATTTAAACTCTGAAATTCAAAAATCCATTACAATGATTGGATTTGTGTTATTTTGGAAGAAATATTACCTGTAAATTGACTAGAAAACTTCCCTGATTCTCAGGTTCGTAAAATTGCGGAATAAGTTCCTTAAAATCGGATGAATTGTGAGTTACGTTTCTCCACGTATCCTGAATACTAAAGAACAAAGAATATTGGATATTTTGACCACAAACAATATATATTATAAATTTAACCTGTTAAACATTCGATCAGGATGATCAAATCTCCCGTATTGCAAACACAACATGTATTGTGGCACTAAAATTACAAAAGTTTAATGAATATCAGAAATTCATATATCTTCGAGATAAATATGCACATCTCAATCACTGCAAATGTTATTTGCTAGAAACATGTACCTTTGCAGGCTTGAGCAGATTTTTATAAACGTGTTTTGGAAGAAAAACTTGTGCAACAAGAAATACTTCACTTAATTGTTAGTTAAAAGTAATATTGTCTGTAAATATCCAGCTATTATGTGGAGTACAAATTCGTGGTTTGACTCAAAAATGACCCACTGGAAAAAGCAAATAGCCTACCGAAATACAGATTTCATTTCTTATATTTGCTACCTGAGATACGTGACATTTTAAAGAAATTCTATATAAGAACCCTCAAGTATTGTTACTTTAGACTCATTACCTAATTATAATGTTGATTTAACTTTCTTCTTAGTACATTTCATAATTAATTGCTTTAAAAGTTGCTTGATGACTTAGGCCTGGGTATTAGCCTAGCTGATTATTATTATATTATTGCAATTATTCTAGATATATAATAAGGGTTACAAGTCGATTGGGCTCATTCGAGTCTAGAGTCCTGGAAAAAAACAGACTTGCTCGAGTTCTTGAGACAAAAAATGGTTTCTAGTCCTAAATTTATCCCTAAGCCATTTAAATTTAAATTTTTAAACTAATTAATAAATATAGGTTTAAAAAAAATTGTATTAAAATTATTTTAAAAATGTTGGAATAGTCTGATGTCTATCTACTCATATTATAACTACCCTGGAGGCATCGAAAAGAACTTTTACACTCTTATTGCATATTATGTATATATTGTTTTGCTATATAAAGCGAAAGTTGCAATTCTTTTTACTCTAAGTAGTTCTACACACTCAATAATCTAACTATGTTGTGTTTATCTTGCTTGTGGCACTTTATCTACAACTATGCCGCCCTAGCTTAAATTCTATCAAAAAATGAGAAGTAGAGTTCCATCAAAGAAACCTTCATCCCTAAACTTGTCTAGTTTGAGTAATTTTTAGCCCTTACTGAAGGATTTGAGTATTTGCTTGAGTCCTAGAAGTACCAGTTTCGCAGACCTCTAATATAAAACTAAAAACTCGCTTATCACAAAAGTGGGGCTTTTTTGACTGGCTTGACTTTTGTTCTCCGGTTTTGTGAGAGATATTGGTTGAGTTCAGTAACTCTAAAAAAGCTCAGTGTTGAGCTCAATGGTCAGCGGTTTTTAACTGAACGGGTTTTCTGATTTCCGGTTTTGACGTCACGTGGCCCGTCCGTTGGGCAACGAAGTCATTGGCTGTAAGAGTAGCGGTCACATGACGCCGCAGCCGGGAGTAAGGCCGCAACAGACGATATTTTACAAAAATTTACAACGTTTCACAAAATCCTACGTCCTGTTAGCAACGGTCTCAACAAAAATAATTTTTTTCAGATACTTTGTTGAGTTACTGAACGCAGCCATTATATACTTCTGATAACATTTACTTAAAGAGAAAAAATCTACAAAATTAGATAATTACTTTGTCTAACTAAATAATAAAGCACAAAACCCGGAGTGGAATAATGAGATCCGTAGAGAAATTTTGGCTCGGGCATATCTTTAAACCTTTCCTGCAATGATCAAATTCAAGATTAAAATGAAACAATTTTGTGGTTTGGAAATTAAAAATTTACCAATAGTTTTTGAAGCCTGTCCTCATTTAAGGCACCTATGGGTTTGGTTAAGTCTCTGTAACTCGAGATATTTTCAAGATCTAAAATTAAGAGTTTAAATTAAGGAACTGGAACATTATATTAATTTTATGAAAAGAAATTACCTAATTCAGAACTGCTATAATCAGAAACTACCCAAGGAAACACTGGGTACTGAGTTAAATCATTGAAACTGCGATCAGCCAAACTAAAGATGCGTGTTAAATGTAAATTTTATTGAATTTTGTGTAGTTTCAATTTTTTTTGAGAATTTACCTATTAAGATAAAGAAGGTACTCGTAATTGGAAATAACACCATTCTGCCATAAAAGTGTCATATTTTCCTGTCTCGTATCCTCTAATTGCAAAGCTGTTCAATTTCAATTTATTAGCTTAAAATGATTAACGTAGTTAATGGGATAAAAATACCAGATTGATCTTGCATAGACATGTAAAGCTGATTTCTTTCTTTGGTGCTTTTAAATGACAGAAAGAAATGTTTTAGCGGAGCCGTATCGTTGCAATAGAACTCCAAACCCTGTTAAAAATATGCAAATTAAAAATTAATTCATAATTTTTTATTTTTGCAATCGAAAGACAACTACTTACGACTTGTCTCAAGAGAAATCGACGCCTAACCATTCTTTTAATATCACAGAGTTTTATTTTCAAAATAGGCCACTTGATTTTAGAAATTTATTAGAAATGTTTAAATTGAAAAGATTGAGAGCGTACTTACTGTAACATTATCGGGTTCTGCGTTGTTAAATGGTTGAAAGTACAACCGTGAATTCGTTAACAAAATTCGACCGGGGTTAAGCACCAGAGGGGTAACACGGTTTCCCATCGTCTCTAGAACGATAGTTTCGTGTAAGTCTTCCAACCAAGAAGTATTAAAAGACACTCTGGACTGTCTAGAGAGCACTATCGCCGCAATCTGTTATGAAATTCAAAAATAAATATTATAAAATTAACTAATTGTCCATTTTAAGCAATTTAAACTACCATGGCGGCTTGATCTGCGGCTGGTAATGTAGCTGCTCTTTGAAGCTATAAAAAAAATTAGGTTTTATAAAGGGTTTAAATTATTAAAAAATCTTTAGTGAATTTTCACCTGACACATTTGAGGTAAACAAGCGTCAATTTTAACGTATGTTAAACTAAAGATGTAAGAATTTGTCTCCTGATAATGAAGAAAAATTTATTATATCCTAGTTTAGCAGCTAGACAATTATTTGTCATACCTTTTTGAATTTGTAAGGAGCAATGATGTTCCCTTCAAGCATATGAACCACTTGATGACATTTCAAATGAATCAGATTATTTCCTAATCTAATGAAAATGTTTAAGAGTGAAAACCAATATCCCAAAAATTAAATTATCATGCTTTTTTATTACTTTGATAAGAGTGGTCCACTCCATTTTTCAATAACTTCACAGTCTCGCAGAGGAAACTAAATTAATAGTCCAAATTTATCGATGCTGTTTAAGACATATTTTAATTTCATTACCTTCAAAACAGGGAATGTGAAATCCTCTGGATCAAAAACAACTGATTTAGAACACACTTTCAAACGTCCTTTAAGATTCCTTCATAAATAAATTGATATTTAATAGATTAGCAAAGTCATAAATGAAGTCGCAAATGCAAACCATTTCGAAGCGCTTTCATTATCCTCCTTTCTATGTATATGTGCGCTGAAATCTTCAAAGTATATTTCACCGGGTTCTAATAACAACAGGGAAAACCTACAGAACCAACATTTAATTAGGATTAATTTTTGAAATCAATTAATATGAGTAGTGAGTCATCATTGATGGATAGATTACTGGGGACTTGGGTGGTTTTTAAATTATGTTTTTCGGCACTTACCGGTCTTTATTACGACTGTCTAAAAAAGCCATTGAAAATATGCAGGTAAAATCAAATGGGCGTGACGTTATGGGTTACTAATTTCTTTTTTTGAAAAATTTTAGTCCTTTGATTGCACTTCCTGCTTGCTCATAATCCCTAATCAAATATCAATCGAAAACCAGCTGGAGTGAAAATTTGAATTTGTTTTCAATTTGCTATTGTAGATGGCGATGCTGGGCCCATTTGCGATTCGCGAGAGCAGGCCCATCTTAAGCGGGAGGTTTGGAATCTACTACTTGCTTGCCTAGAAAGGCTAGAATAGACCCCCTCGCCGCCGGTGTTTTCTCGGCGCGCTACCGACGGTTTATAATTTTGTTTAACAGGGCTACCAGATTTACCGTTGATACCAGTCTCTTGGCAGCTTTAACAGAAATGTAGTTCTTTCTTTATTACATTTCAATTATTACAATTATTACTTTGGTAGTGCCAATTTCATATAAACGGTGCGCCACGCCAACACCCACGTTAAATTTTGGCTCTACTCCTCCGCCGACAATAAAGTCGATCGCGCCGCCGATGTACAATCACCGGATCGCCGCCGCCGGTCAAAATTTCGTGGCGTCGGGGTTTAGCCTAGAATCATACTTTCTTCTTATACGTTCATCATAAAGTCCTCCTAGCGTAAACGTTTTTTGTTTTCAAAAAGCACTTATACGTTGTACAGTGGTAAAAGTGGTAGCAGGTGGTAGGTTTAGTCATAAGTCTATACAAGAATCCTGAACTCGGTCGCGTTGTGGATTATCCTAGTTTATTATTGAAGGCTTTTAAAATTCATTTTGTGCGTTAAAATACCTCTACATGTTATGGTCAAAAAAGCACGCAAAGAAAGCGAGCTGTGTGCACTTGTAGTGTCGTGCGCTAAAACGTCATTTCCCCTTATGAAAAAAACAATGAAATCTCATTGGTTTTTTCAAATTGTCAACAACATGGTTTGGACCAATTGGTACAAGTTGTTTTTTTGGACCAATTCCATTTGGTTACAAATGGTATTATTGATGGTTTGAATTGGTTTGTTATTGGTTCTAAATGGGATATTTTGTTTTTACAATTGTTGAATGTATTTTTTTCCAATTGGTTTTGTTTATTGTATTTAAATGGGATATTTTGATTTCCAATTGTAGAGTTTATTGGTTTTGCTTATTGGTTCTAAATGGGATATTTCATTTTTCCAATTGTAGAATTTTTTTCCAATTGGTTTTGTTTTTTTTTAAATGGGATATTTAGATTTTCCAATTATAGTGTAGATGTTTCTAGTGGTTCCAATTGGCGGTTTCTAGTGGTTCCAATTGGAGGTTTATAGTGGCCCGAATTGGAGGTTTCTAGTGGTTCCAATTGGAGGTTTAAAGTGGTCTCAATTGGAGGTCGATAAGAGTTTCAATTGCATTTTTACAGAGGTTCAAATTGGTTTTATATCAACACATTTACCAAAGACTATATAAATTCTTCCAAAAAAAAAAATATTCCACCCACTACGATAGATGATAGAGACAGTAAAGAAAGTAAGGAAGATTTGGACATTAAGGCTCAGATAAAATATTTACAATTTTGCATACAGTCCTACCCTTTTAAAGATAGAATTCAATAAATTCAGTCAATCGAAAATGGAAAAAACAATTTAAGTGAAAAACCTTATTCTGGTAAGATCATTTTTTACAAATTTCTGTCTTCTCAGTACTGAAACTTGTTTTTCACAGACGAGGAATTGGTGGAACAGGGACATAACAACTGTAGATGTTGCTGAGAAGTAGGAAGACTAAAAAAATTAAATACTAAATTTTGTAAATTTAGTATAGAATTTCCACCATGGTTATAAAATTAAATATTTATGATTAAAATAATTAAACTTATTAAGATTAAACTGGTTATGAAAATTGGTTTGTTAGCCTATACATTCGTATCAACTGAGACAGTAATTAAAGTTACCGAATGGCTTTTACTGAAATGCTAAAGATCTAAAAATAAAGGTCCTGCTTGGAAGAACATTTGTATATCCATTTTTTTTTCAATAGCATATATTATCTATAATATTTATACAATTTTTTATTTCTTTAGTTAATTATCATATGGAACTATGACTATTTGGAGAAATTGTGTATTGCAATTATGTTCTCAAATTATAGCTTATAGTTGAAAATAAAAAAATAGCAGATATCTATAATTTTTATGTTTTTTAATTAATATTCATATGTAACAATGACTTAGTATCACTTAATAGTATAAGAATATAATTTATAGGCATATAGGAGTTAGAAAAAATTTAATTCAAATTCAATATTTTTACAGCCCTTTTTCTTGTTCTCCAAAGAGAAGATAGATGGCAGAACAGTTACGTTATTTTAGTTCTATCCACGGATACTACGTGGCGCTAGGTGCAAAATTGTCAACCTTTTTAGAGCATAGATATTGGAGTTTTAAATCCAATGTTAATCAGCAAAGCTACACTACACTAACTAACTAATGAAACTAGTGAGAAATCATAACGTAGTGATTTAAAAAACAAACGTTTATTAAGAATGAGTACTTTACAAGATGAACGACATATTAGGAGTGACGGTAATAATAAACGCTGTAAGCGAATATATATACACATAAGGTTAAAAAATAGTAATATAAGATTAGTGATTAAAAATATATCTTATTTACAATAAACATTTTTAACCTATTAAAAAAAACTAAACGAGAAAAGCCGATAACGCTTTTTATCTTCAACACTCGCCCTCGTTGACGACTTTCTCGTACTGCCGTAAACTGAGATTCTGACGGTGGCGGGTGAAGATTTCTTTAGGTAGTGGCTTAGTGAAAATGTCGGCCAGCTGTTCTTCACTCGGGACATACATAACGTCGATGACGCCCTCTTCGACCAGTTCACGAATGTAGTACTGGCGAATACTGATATGTTTCGTTCGGCGATGAAACTCAGGATTTCTGATGAGTTTAATGGCCCCTGCATTGTCGACTCGGAGTACGGGTACATCATCGTCTACGTTGAGACCCAGGAAAGACTTGATTCGTTCAATCCAGACGACATCTTTCGCCGCTTCAGTGGCAGCTACCAGTTCAGCCTCCGTGGTTGTTGCTTTCTGCTCGCCCAAGTAACTGGAGTTGAACCAATTAGGCATACGATCCCAGACGTTGAACGTCTTGTTTTCTCACAACCACCGTAATCAGCGTCGCTGTAGGGGATGGTTGTCATGGAATTCTCGGACTTGAATAAGAGACCCAGTGACTTGGTCCCTCTGAGATAACGAAAAATTCGTTTAACTCCATTCCAGTCAGCGACCTTTGGATTCGCCATTGCTTGGGACGCTCGATTGACTGCGTATTCGATGTCAGGTCGTGTTCCTGTTGCTGCGTATCTGAGACTTCCAATGGCCGAGGCATATATGGTCGTTGACTCGAAACTCTCCTGACTTTGGTTGGTCGTGTCTGGACTGCCGATAGGAGTGCTCACTGGTTTACAGTCTTGCATGTTGAACCTTTCAAGAACCTTCTCGATGTAGGCGCTTTGGTGTAAGAATACGGAGCCGTCGCTTAACTGATCGATTTTAAGTCCAAGATACGTTGACGCTTTTCCGGTTATGATTTCGAATTCATCGCTGAAGTCGTGAAGAAAGTCATCAACTGCTTTGGTGGTACTGCCGGCAACCAATCCATCATCGACGTAGAGGATCAAGACCAAGAAAACGTCATTGGTTGAGTAAATATATAGACAGTGATCTCCATCAGCACTCTTGAAGCCATGGTTCTGAAGCGATTTGTCAATTCGTTCATTCCAACATCGTGGAGACTGTTTAAGACCGTACAGACTTTTCTTTAACTTCCAGACTTGTCCACTACTATTGTCGAAACCTTCAGGTTGACGCAGATAAATTTCTTCGGATAGCTTCCCATGAAGGAATGCGGTTTTTACGTCGAATTGCCTGAGGTTGAGATTTTTCTGGGCAACTAGGTTGAGAAAGATTCGTAGTGTCTCGAATCGGGCAACTGGAGCGAAAGTCTCATTGAAGTCGATTCCCTCTCGTTGCGTAAAACCTTTTGCGACAAGCCGGGCTTTGTGCTTGACGATCGTCCCATCTTCATCATTCTTTGTACGAAAGACCCAACGATTTCCGATTATCTTGCGACCAGGTGGAGGATCAACCATTTCGTAGACGTCGTGTCTTTTCATTGCCGAAAGTTCATCTACCATCGCTTTCTCCCACTCGGCGGATTCGTTGCTTGAACGTGCTTCTCGTGCCGTTTGTGGTAACATGTCGCAGATGAGGAATGCTTTATTTGCTAGCTGGCAGCTCTGACATGGTTGGACTTTCCTTAGTGTTGAACGATCTCTAAGGACTGGACCGCTCTTCTCAGGTTGATTGTCCCGGACATTGTCAGAAAGAGACACTGTTGCCTCATTATGTCCGGTAGCCACGTCTTCCGACGCTTCGACGGATTTGGTTGTCTCGTCGTTTGAGTAGTCGGCAGCTCTGGTTGGCATGCCCGATGTTACATTAGTGGCTCTGGTTGGTCCGTCTTTTGATGAGTTGGTGGCTCTGGTTGGCCGGTTTTCGCAAACGAAATCGTCGGTCAATTGCTCGCCCTGGCTGGAGGACTCCCCAGAGACAGGAATCCAGGAATCAGGAACGCACGTCTCGGGATTGAATTTGACATCTCGAGATCTTAGTACGTCGTCCAGCTCTGGAACATAAACTCGATATCCGTCTGCATTGTCTTCATAGCCAACCAGGAAAGCTTTATACGCCTTCCGAGACAGCTTCCTTCGCTTCTCTTTGGGTATGTGGACAAAGCACTCAGTGCCAAAGACACGCAAATGCTGGATCGATGGGTTTGTCTTCCCCGTCCATAACTCAAACGGCGTCTTCCCAGCAATGCATGTAGGTGCTGTTCGGTTCAGGATATAGACGGCCGTGTTCACCGCTTCAGCCCAGAGTTTCGGTGGTAAGTCCGATCTGGAATGCAACATGGCCCTTACAGACTCCATAATCGTACGATTTTCTCGTTCAGCGACCCCGTTCTGTTCAGGCGTGTATGGCATGGACTTGCGGTGATGTAACCCTTCTTGAGACGTCCATTGACGGAACTCTTCGTTGACATATTCAGTCCCATTATCCGTGACCAGCTCTTGTATTGTGTGATTGCGGGTTCGGCAAAAGGCAAGGAAATCTTTGAAACAATTGACTACTTCGGATTTCTTCGTTAGGAAATATACGGCTCGAACACTGGAATACTCGTCTTTGAATAGGAGGTAGTATTTCTTCCCTTTCATGGACGGTGTTGGTGATGGTCCCCAGAGATCTGAATGGATCCTTTCACCTGGTTTCGTAGCCTTCTCCAAACGAGTGCCGAAACTGTGCCTAGTCATCTTGCCGTAGATGCACCCTTCACAGAGCTTGTCAGACGTCTGATTTAGAACTTCGTATCCGAGTCTCCGTAACGTCGCTGCTACATGCCGTTTATCCTGATGACCCATGCGTTCATGCCAGATTTGGAGATCTGCTTTCCGGTCATTTCTCGGATCTGCTGCGATGTGAGCGGAGCATGATGGCTGCATGACTTTAATATCCAGACGATACAGACTCTCGACCTTGCCAGGTACACAAAGGTTCCTTTTGCCTCCGACAACTTCATAGAGACCGCAAGAATTTGCTGTGACCTTGAACTCCAGATTCTTGTTTCTCTTCATTGCGCTTTTTAGCGAGAAAACATTGCAGGCAAAGTCATGGATGTGCCAGACATTGTGGACTACCTCTTGATAGAGTTTCTTTCCGATCCGGAAGTGAATCCTTATGTCTCCTTCACCATCCGCTGTCACCTGGTTCTTGTTTCCAATCTGAAGAGTCGCTGGAGTAGCGAACTTGCGGAAGTTTAGGAACTTTGTGGCGTCGTTCGTGATATGCTGTGTAGCACCCGAGTCAAAGTACCATGCTGCTTCAGACGATGAGCAAGCAACGAGACCATTTGCTGCGATCAGACCCCCGATGCTGGTGCGATTACTTTCGTCAACGCTCGTCCTTCTAGGAGTTTTCCTTTGTCCTCGGCAGTCTTCTGCTATGTGACCAAACTTTCGGCAATTGGTACATTTTGGCTTACGTCTTACGGTTTTCTTCTCATTTGAGGTGCCAGAGTAACTTCCGTTACTGCGTTTTACCATAAGACCAGAGGAATCTCCAAACGCGTCGCCCTCTCGAGTTGCACGGCCGATTAACAGACGTTCTAATTCTGCGACAGTTTGTTTCTCTGTAGGCATCGTATCCCAAAGCATACCAAATTCTCGGTATTCGTCCTGCGGTAGGGACTCGAAAATACATGCAATAAGGATGCAATCGTCGAACGTTACGTCCTTTTCTGTCTTTGCCGTTGACAAGATATCTGTCCAGAGAGAACACATCTGGGCAATGTGGGTGGCCATATCGACGTCCGGTGACTTCGTAGTTCGCATGAGCTGCGCCAGAAGCTTTCGGAGACGATTTGAAGACTTCTGCTCGAAAATTTCAAGTAGTTTGTCCCACATCTCCTTTGGTGTCTCGCAATTGGTAATCATGTTTTGGACCTTCTTGGATAAGGTTGACCAGATGATACCCCGGACTGTACTGAATGCCACTCGGTATTTTTTCTTGTTTGAAGTGTATTCAGATCTCTCTGCTACTGTTAATGGTTCCGTTGGTTCAAGCCATTCGCCAGTAAGGATCTCGTATACGTCTCGTACGGTTAGAATGTCGACGATTTGTCTTTTCCAACTCCTCCAATTCTCCGGACCTGATAGTTTCTCGACGTCTTGACGAAAAAGACTATCCATGGTTACTAACGGGAACTGTTGACAGGATACGGATTACGGTGATGGTAACTGAAACCGGGATACAGCAGACTAGATCATCAGCATAGTAGTGGCGCAGTGGGAGCGTGCTGGGCCCATAACCTATTGGAGTTTTAAATCCAATGTTAATCAGCAAAGCTACACTACACTAACTAACTAATGAAACTAGTGAGAAATCATAACGTAGTGATTTAAAAAACAAACGTTTATTAAGAATGAGTACTTTACAAGATGAACGACATATTAGGAGTGACGGTAATAATAAACGCTGTAAGCGAATATATATACACATAAGGTTAAAAAATAGTAATATAAGATTAGTGATTAAAAATATATCTTATTTACAATAAACATTTTTAACCTATTAAAAAAAACTAAACGAGAAAAGCCGATAAC
Organism: Leiobunum rupestre; assembly: GCF_980474605.1. Lineage (NCBI taxonomy): Eukaryota > Metazoa > Arthropoda > Arachnida > Opiliones > Sclerosomatidae > Leiobunum > Leiobunum rupestre. The sequence goes on from NC_143392.1 coordinate 42,573,213, forward strand.
GCTTTTTATCTTCAACAATAGAGTCTCCAGTCTATGTAGCGATAGCTTACATAGTCTTTGACATTTACGCTATTTGTACACTTGTCGACGAACCCCAGTTAGAGAACAAAACATGTTTTTCATGTTATGTGATTTTCTTACTTACACTGGAATTAAACATTACATAGTATATTGATTTACCACAATTGCTATGGTATTATCATAGTTCAGTAGTTATTGAACTGAGTAACACTTTGCCGATGAGATTATATTTTTACAGTTTACGTTAATGAATATGACTGTGACAATACAAGAAATGTAATTAGGGAGAGCATTCGATTGGTTATTGTTTGCATTTACCTTTAAGACGGTTGAATTTGCAAGGAAATATTAAAGATAAATTTTATCTAATTTTATTACAGTCTGTTTAGTTGTATGATAAAGCAAATCTGAGGAGACTTTAATAGAAAAAAAAAACAAGTTGGGTATTTGTTTGATAAATTAATTTTACTGACAGTAATTATGTCTGAAAAAGTATGGCAGTGGGCCATCACTAACCAAGGGCTGTAGCTAGAATTTTCACTAAATTGACATTTAAAATTACATTGAAATATAATAGGTGATTTAAATCAATGATTAGAGCCCATTAGGTTTCCAAATGGTACTCTAAAGAAAACCCAGTCGCAGTCGGAGCCCATTGAGTTCCAATTGAAACCATTAGAACCCATTTGGTTTACAAACAAACTTTAACTGAGTGGAGGATGCATTAGTTCCAATTGGGATGATTTTTCGAAGTTGGGTATTGTATTTCCAATTAATCTCCAATTAGAGCCATCATATTCCAATTGAGCCAAATGAGAGACCCATTGGCTACAATTTGAAACCAATTGGTGTATATTGTTTTTTTCTGAAGGATATATTGGTACCAATTGGTATTCCACCATCCCAACCGGGAATTAATTGGACTCAATGGAGGATTATTGGTTCCAATTGGGGTACATATATTCCAATTGGAAAATCAATAATTACCACTGAGTTCCAATTGGTATATGATTTTTCCAAGTTGGGTTTTGTATTTCCAATTAATCTCCAATTGGAGCAATCATATTCCCATTGAGCCAAATGAGAGACCCATTGGCCACAATTTGAAACTACTACATCACAAAATTGAGCTTTGGTAATATAACGAGCGCGCGAGGAACCTCAGATTTTCACGTGCGTGTGCAAACCGCTCGTGTCAAAACTATTCTAACAAAGCTATGACCATAGATATAGAAATGAGACTAGTACCCATTTAATTAGGAGTAGTACCGCTAGAATGACAAACAAATTGCTCAAAATTGAGAAATCTATCATTTGTCGGCGGCGCCATCCGCTGTTAGCGGTGGGAACTATATACTATACAATTGAATTAATAGTACTAGTGTAATTTAAAAGTGATAGATGGCGCCAACCGTATAATGATTGAGTTGATGGCTGAGGCGCCGACTCGAAATTTCAGAATTTGTTTCGCGAGACCACGACTCCCGGTATTATTCCCAAGTCAATGCTAGAACCATGATCGGATTGGGGAGAGATGTACCAGCTAGAAGGCCGCCATTAGAGTGGAATATAATACAAAAAAATTAAACTAAATATGATAACGTGGAATAACGTCGTATTCAACGTCGTCTGGTTTGTTTATGTTCATCGATCGGTTTTCGACATTGTAGAGTTGTAAAAATAACAGATTTTTTATTTCAACGACATTAAATAAGTAATTTAAACAACTATGAAAATCATTACGTTCACAAGAATCTTCATTACCATAAATTAAAGTTTTATAAACGTATTAAATTTATTGGCTTTGAAATAAAATAAGCTTAGAGAGCTTGTCTAATTGCTTTCCCTTTCAATTAAAGGTATTGGTCCCTAGAAATTTTGTTCAGGCGAAATTTGACTTATAACATAATTATATTTATAATTAAACTATTGCGTCCAACATATGGTCTTGAACTTCGCTGAAAATGAAAAACACTTATTCCGAGATTAGTATAAAATAATTCCTATTATATTACATACTTATGAAATGAGCATTTTATTTACTTCCGAAATCGGTTAAGATTCAAGATTTATTGGTAAACCCGTAAAACGTATAACCCCTTGAAAATGGCGGATACAGGATTTTTTTCGAGGTAGGCTAGGAAGAGGAGCCGGGTTCGATCCCAGCTTGTGGCACTGGGTGAAAACTCGGAACAATTCCTTCTGCGTCGAGTTTACAAGTTCTTTCCCCACTGGTTAAAGGGGTTTTTCCCCGAGCGGCCGAGCTCTTCGGTTTCCCCTTCCATAAACACTTGTTGAGGTTAACGGTAATAGTGAGTTCAGGGAGCTGTTGGCTCGCGTGGCATGCAGGGCTTGCCACCACCCTCCTACGCATTGTAACCCGGTCACCTGAATTAAAGGCTTCAAAAGTCGCTTGCTGACTTAGGCCTAAGGTTGTGCCTTGGGTATTGGGCTAGCCTAGCTGATTAAAATGTTAAAAGTTAGCCCCCAACCACATATTATTAAAAAAACGAAATGTGAAAATTACAAAATTGTGGTTATCGAGGCGGCTTGTGTCTTCTTTGATTGCTCAATAGTTTTACATATCCAAACTTTACATTTATATTTTTAGGGGTATATGATTCGCATTTCATATATTACTCGATACAGATATATTAGCCAAAACAATACATTTGAATATTTTCGTATGCAAAAGTATTTTAATAAGATATTTTAGAAAAAATGGAGGCTTAAATCGAGGGGTAAGACACTCTGCGAACTCGGCGTACCTTTGACAGTGCTAAATGGAACTCGCGAACTCGTGAAAATATGTACCCTTAACGTGCTAAATGCACGAACTCGGTGTACAGATTATCTGAGAGACTGAGACTGTCTTACCCCTCGGCATAAATATCTTCGAAAAAATCACGAAGCTCGTCCGGGGCAGGACTCGTACCTGCAATATCCTGATTTGAATACTGACTAATTAACCATTAGGCCACTTGGACGGTGTTATGACGCAATCAGACATTGTTGAAAAAATGTAAGCTAAACAATCTAGGGAAATCATTATGAAACTCGTCCGCGGCAGGACTCGAACCTGCAAACTTCTGTTCCGAAGTCAAACGCCTTATCCATTAGGCCACGTGGACGGTGTTATGACGTAATCAGACATTGTATAAAAAATGTAAGCTAAACAATCTAGGGAAATCATTATGAAGCTCGTCCGCGGCAGGACTCGAACCTGCAATCTTCTGATTCGAAGTCAGACGCCTTATCCATTAGGCCACGTGGACGGTGTTAGGGCGTAATCAGACATTGTATAAAAAATGTAAGCTAAACAACCTAGGGAAATCATTATGAAGCTCGTCCGCGGCAGGACTCGAACCTGCAATCTTCTGATTCGAAGTCAGACGCCTTATCCATTAGGCCACGTGGACGGTGTTAGGACGTAATCAGACATTGTATAAAAAATGTAAGCTAAACAACCTAGGGAATTCATTATGAACCTCGTCCGCGGCAGGACTCGAACCTGCAATCTTCTGATTCGAAGTCAGACGCCTTATCCATTAGGCCACGTGGACGGTGTTAGGACGTAATCAGACATTGTATAAAAAATGTAAGCTAAACAACCTAGGGAATTCATTATGAAGCTCGTCCGCGGCAGGACTCGAACCTGCAATCTTCTGATTCGAAGTCAGACGCCTTATCCATTAGGCCACGTGGACGGTGTTAGGACGTAATCAGACATTGTATAAAAAATGTAAGCTAAACAACCTAGGGAATTCATTATGAAGCTCGTCCGCGGCAGGACTCGAACCTGCAATCTTCTGATTCGAAGTCAGACGCCTTATCCATTAGTCCACGTGGACGGTGTTATGACGTAATCAGACATTGAATAAAAAATGTAAGCTAAACAACCTAGGGAATTCATTATGAAGCTCGTCCGCGGCAGGACTCGAACCTGCAATCTTCTGATTCGAAGTCAGACGCCTTATCCATTAGGCCACGTGGACGTTGTTGTAGTGCAATCAGACATTGCATAAAAAATGTAAGCTAAACAACCTAGGGAATTCATTATGAAGCTCGTCCGCGGCAGGACTCGAACCTGCAATCTTCTGATTCGAAGTCAGACGCCTTATCCATTAGGCCACGTGGACGGTGTTATGACGTAATCAGACATTGAATAAAAAATGTAAGCTAAACAACCTAGGGAATTCATTATGAAGCTCGTCCGCGGCAGGACTCGAACCTGCAATCTTCTGATTCGAAGTCAGACGCCTTATCCATTAGGCCACGTGGACGGGGTTATGACGTAATCAGACATTGTATAAAAAATGTAAGCTAAACAACCTAGGGAATTCATTATAAAGCTCGTCCGCGGCAGGACTCGAACCTGCAATCTTCTGATTCGAAGTCAGACGCCTTATCCATTAGGCCACGTGGACGTTGTTGTAAGGCAATCAGACATTGTATAAAAAATGTAAGCTAAACAACCTAGGGAATTCATTATGAAGCTCGTCCGCGGCAGGACTCGAACCTGCAATCTTCTGATTCGAAGTCAGACGCCTTATCCATTAGGCCACGTGGACGGTGTTATGACGTAATCAGACATTGTATAAAAAATGTAAGCTAAACAACCTAGGGAATTCATTATGAAGCTCGTCCGCGGCAGGACTCGAACCTGCAATCTTCTGATTCGAAGTCAGACGCCTTATCCATTAGGCCACGTGGACGGTGTTATGACGGAATCAGACATTGTATAAAAAATGTAAGCTAAACAACCTAGGGAATTCATTATGAAGCTGGTCCGCGGCTGGACTCGAACCTGCAATCTTCTGATTCGAAGTCAGACGCCTTATCCATTAGGCCACGTGAACGGTGTTGTGACGTAATCAGACATTGAATAAAAAATGTAAGCTAAACAACCTAGGGAATTCATTATGAAGCTCGTCCGCGGCAGGACTCGAACCTGCAATCTTCTGATTCGAAGTCAGACGCCTTATCCATTAGGCCACGTGGACGGTGTTATGACGTAATCAGACATTGTATAAAAAATTTAAGCTAAACAACCTAGGGAATTCATTATGAAGCTCGTCCGCGGCAGGACTCGAACCTGCAATCTTCTGATTCGAAGTCAGATGCCTTATCCATTAGGCCACGTGCACGTTGTTATAGTGCAATCAGACATTGTATAAAAAATGTAAGCTAAACAACCTACGGAATTCATTATGAAGTTCGTCCGCGACAGGACTTGAACCTGCAATCTTCTGATTCAAAGTCAGACGCCTTATCCATTAGGCCACGTGGACGGTGTTATGACGTAATCAGACATTGTATAAAAAATTTAAGCTAAACAACCTAGGGAATTCATTATGAAGCTCGTCCGCGGCAGGACTCGAACCTGTAATCTTCTGATTCGAAGTCAGACGCCTTATCCATTAGGCCACGTGGACGGTGTTATGACGGAATCAGACATTGTATAAAAAATGTAAGCTAAACAACCTAGGGAATTCATTATGAAGCTGGTCCGCGGCAGGACTCGAACCTGCAATATTCTGATTCGAAGTCAGACGCCTTATCCATTAGACCACGTGAACGGTGTTATGACGTAATCAGACATTGAATAAAAAATGTAAGCTAAACAACCTAGGGAATTCATTATGAAGCTCGTCCGCGGCAGGACTCGAACCTGCAATCTTCTGATTTGAAGTCAGACGCCTTATCCATTAGGCCACGTGGACGGTGTTATGACGTAATCAGACATTGTATAAAAAATTTAAGCTAAACAACCTAGGGAATTCATTATGAAGCTCGTCCGCGGCAGGACTCGAACCTGCAATCTTCTGATTCGAAGTCAGACGCCTTATCCATTAGGCCACGTGCACGTTGGTATAGTGCAATCAGACATTGTATAAAAAATGTAAGCTAAACAACCTACGGAATTCATTATGAAGTTCGTCCGCGACAGGACTTGAACCTGCAATCTTCTGATTCAAAGTCAGACGCATTATCCATTAGGCAACGTGGACGGTGTTATGACGCATTCAGACATTGTATAAAAAATGTAAGCTAAACAACCTAGGGAATTCATTATGAAGCTCGTCCGCGGCAGGACTCGAACCTGCAATCTTCTGATTCGAAGTCAGACGCCTTATCCATTAGGCCATGTGGACGTTGTTGTAGTGCAATCAGACATTGCATAAAAAATGTAAGCTATACAACCTAGGGAATTCATTATGAAGCTCGTCCGCGGCAGGACTCGAACCTGCAATCTTCTGATTCGAAGTCAGACGCCTTATCCATTAGGCCACGTGGACGGTGTTATGACGTAATCAGACATTGTATAAAAAATGTAAGCTAAACAACCTAGGGAATTCATTATGAAGCTCGTCCGCGGCAGGACTCGAACCTGCAATCTTCTGATTCGAAGTCAGATGCCTTATCCATTAGGCCACGTGGACGGTGTTATGACGTAATCAGACATTGTATAAAAAATGTAAGCTAAACAACCTAGGGAATTCATTATGAAGCTCGTCCGCGGCAGGACTCGAACCTGCAATCTTCTGATTCGAAGTCAGACGCCTTATCCATTAGGCCACGTGGACGGTGTTATGACGTAATCAGACATTGTATTAAAAATGTAAGCTAAACAACCTAGGGAATTCATTATGAAGCTCGTCCGTGGCAGGACTCGAACCTGCAATCTTCTGATTCGAAGTCAGACGCCTTATCCATTAGGCCACGTGGACGGTGTTATGACGTAATCAGACATTGTATTAAAAATGTAAGCTAAACAACCTAGGGAATTCATTATGAAGCTCGTCCGCGGCAGGACTCGAACCTGCAATCTTCTGATTCGAAGTCAGATGCCTTATCCATTAGGCCACGTGGACGGTGTTATGACGTAATCAGACATTGTATAAAAAATTTAAGCTAAACAACCTAGGGAATTCATTATGAAGCTCGTCCGCGGCAGGACTCGAACCTGCAATCTTCTGATTCGAAGTCAGACGCCTTATCCATTAGGCCACGTGCACGTTGGTATAGTGCAATCAGACATTGTATAAAAAATGTAAGCTAAACAACCTACGGAATTCATTATGAAGTTCGTCCGCGACAGGACTTGAACCTGCAATCTTCTGATTCAAAGTCAGACGCATTATCCATTAGGCAACGTGGACGGTGTTATGACGCAATCAGACATTGTATAAAAAATGTAAGCTAAACAACCTAGGGAATTCATTATGAAGCTCGTCCGCGGCAGGACTCGAACCTGCAATCTTCTGATTCGAAGTCAGACGCCTTATCCATTAGGCCATGTGGACGTTGTTGTAGTGCAATCAGACATTGTATAAAAAATGTAAGCTATACAACCTAGGGAATTCATTATGAAGCTCGTCCGCGGCAGGACTCGAACCTGCAATCTTCTGATTCGAAGTCAGACGCCTTATCCATTAGGCCACGTGGACGGTGTTATGACGTAATCAGACATTGTATAAAAAATGTAAGCTAAACAACCTAGGGAATTCATTATGAAGCTCGTCCGCGGCAGGACCCGAACCTGCAATCTTCTGATTCGAAGTCAGATGCCTTATCCATTAGGCCACGTGGACGGTGTTATGACGTAATCAGACATTGTATAAAAAATGTAAGCTAAACAACCTAGGGAGTTCATTATGAAGCTCGTCCGCGGCAGGACTCGAACCTGCAATCTTCTGATTCGAAGTCAGACGCCTTATCCATTAGGCCACGTGGACGGTGTTATGACGTAATCAGACATTGTATTAAAAATGTAAGCTAAACAACCTAGGGAATTCATTATGAAGCTCGTCCGCGGCAGGACTCGAACCTGCAATCTTCTGATTCGAAGTCAGACGCCTTATCCATTAGGCCACGTGGACGTTGTTGTAGTGCAATCAGACATTGTATAAAAAATTTAAGCTAAACAACCTAGGGAATTCATTATGAAGCTCGTCCGCGGCAGGACTCGAACCTGCAATCTTCTGATTCGAAGTCAGACGCCTTATCCATTAGGCCACGTGCACGTTGTTATAGTGCAATCAGACATTGTATAAAAAATGTAAGCTAAACAACCTACGGAATTCATTATGAAGTTCGTCCGCGACAGGACTTGAACCTGCAATCTTCTGATTCAAAGTCAGACGCATTATCCATTAGGCAACGTGGACGGTGTTATGACGCAATCAGACATTGTATAAAAAATGTAAGCTAAACAACCTAGGGAATTCATTATGAAGCTCGTCCGCGGCAGGACTCGAACCTGCAATCTTCAGATTCGAAGTCAGACGCCTTATCCATTAGGCCACGTGGACGGTGTTATGACGTAATCAGACATTGTATAAAAAATGTAAGCTAAACAACCTAGGGAATTCATTATGAAGCTCGTCCGCGGCAGGACTCGAACCTGCAATCTTCTGATTCGAAGTCAGACGCCTTATCCATTAGGCTACGTGGACGGTGTTATGACGGAATCAGACATTGTATAAAAAATGTAAGCTAAACAACCTAGGGAATTCATTATGAAGCTGGTCCGCGGCAGGACTCGAATCTGCAATCTTCTGATTCGAAGTCAGACGCCTTATCCATTAGGCCACGTGAACGGTGTTATGACGTAATCAGACATTGAATAAAAAATGTAAGCTAAACCACCTAGGGAATTCATTATGAAGCTCGTCCGCGGCAGGACTCGAACCTGCAATGTTCTGATTCGAAGTCAGACCCCTTATCCATTAGGCCACGTGGACGGTGTTATGATGCAATCAGACATTGTTGAAAAAATGAAAGCTAATCAATCTAGGGAAATCATTATGAACCTCGTCCGCGGCAGGACTCGAACCTGCAATCTTCTGATTCGAAGTCAGACGCCTTATCCATTTGGCCACGTGGACGGTGTTATGACGTTATCAGACATTGTTGAAAAAATGAAAGCTAATCAATCTAGGGAATTCATTATGAAGCTCGTCCGCGGCAGGACTCGAACCTGCAATGTTCTGATTCGAAGTCAAACGCCTTATCCATTAGGCCACGTGGACGGTGTTATGACGTAATCAGACATTATTGAAAAAATGAGAGCTAATCAATCTAGGGAAATCATTATGAAGCTCGTCCGCGGCAGGACTCGAACCTGCAATGTTCTGATTCGAAGTCAGACGCCTTATCCATTAGGCCACGTGGACGGTGTTGTGATGCAATCAGACATTGTATAAAAAATGTAAGCTAATCAATCTAGGTAAATCATTATAAAGCTGGTCCGCGGCAGGACTCGAACCTGCAATCTTCTGATTCGAAGTCAGACGCCTTATCCATTAGGCCACGTGGACGGTGTTATGACGGAATCAGACATTGTATAAAAAATGTAAGCTAAACAACCTAGGGAATTCATTATGAAGCTCGTCCGCGGCAGGACTCAAACCTGCAATCTTCTTATTCGAAGTCAGACGCCTTATCCATTAGGCCACGTGGACGGTGTTATGACGTAATCAGACATTGAATAAAAAATGTAAGCTAAACAACCTAGGGAATTCATTATGAAACTCGTCCGCGGCAGGACTCGAACCTGCAATCTTCTGATTCGAAGTAAGACGCCTTATCCATTAAGCCACGTGGACGGTGTTATGACGTAATCAGACATTGTATAAAAAATGTAAGCTAAACAACCTAGGGAATTCATTATGAAGCTCGTCCGCGGCAGGACTCGAACCTGCAATCTTCTGATTCGAAGTCAGACGCCTTATCCATTAGGCCACGTGGACGGTGTTATGACGGAATCAGACATTGTATAAAAAATGTAAGCTAAACAACCTAGGGAATTCATTATGAAGCTCGTCCGCGGCAGGACTCGAACCTGCAATCTTCTGATTCGAAGTCAGACGCCTTATCCATTAGGCCACGTGGACGTTGTTACGACGTAATCAGACATTGTATAAAAAATGTAAGCTAAACAACCTAGGGAATTCATTATGAAGCTCGTCCGCGGCAGGACTCGAACCTGCAATCTTCTGATTCGAAGTCAGACGCCTTATCCATTAGGCCAAGTGGACGTTGTTGTAGTGCAATCAGACATTGTATAAAAAATGTAAGCTAAACAACCTAGGGAATTCATTATGAAGCTCGTCCGCGGCAGGACTCGAACCTGCAATCTTCTGATTCGAAGTCAGACGCCTTATCCATTAGGCCACGTGGACGGTGTTATGACGTAATCAGACATTGTATAAAAAATGTAAGCTAAACAACCTAGGGAATTCATTATGAAGCTCGTCCGCGGCAGGACTCGAACCTGCAATCTTCTGATTCGAAGTCAGACGCCTTATCCATTAGGCCACGTGAACGGTGTTATGACGTAATCAGACATTGAATAAAAAATGTAAGCTAAACAACCTAGGGAATTCATTATGAAACTCGTCCGCGGCAGGACTCGAACCTGTAATCTTCTGATTCGAAGTAAGACGCCTTATCCATTAAGCCACGTGGACGGTGTTATGACGTAATCAGACATTGTATAAAAAATGTAAGCTAAACAACCTAGGGAATTCATTATGAAGCTCGTCCGCGGCAGGACTCGAACCTGCAATCTTCTTATTCGAAGTCAGACGCCTTATCCATTAGGCCACGTGGACGTTGTTACGACGTAATCAGACATTGTATAAAAAATGTAAGCTAAACAACCTAGGGAATTCATTAAGAAGCTCGTCCGCGGCAGGACTCGAACCTGCAATCTTCTGATTCGAAGTCAGACGCCTTATCCATTAGGCCAAGTTGACGTTGTTGTAGTGCAATCAGACATTGTATAAAAAATGTAAGCTAAACAACCTAGGGAATTCATTATGAAGCTCGTCCGCGGCAGGACTCGAACCTGCAATCTTCTGATTCGAAGTCAGACGCCTTATCCATTAGGCCACGTGGACGGTGTTATGACGTAATCAGACATTGTATAAAAAATGTAAGCTAAACAACCTAGGGAATTCATTATGAAGCTCGTCCGCGGCAGGACTCGAACCTGCAATCTTCTGATTCGAAGTCAGACGCCTTATCCATTAGGCCACGTGGACGGTGTTATGACGTAATCAGACATTGTATAAAAAATGTAAGCTAAACAACCTAGGGAATTCATTATGAAGCTCGTCCGCGGCAGGACTCGAACCTGCAATCTTCTGATTCGAAGTCAGACGCCTTATCCATTAGGCCACGTGAACGGTGTTATGACGTAATCAGACATTGAATAAAAAATGTAAGCTAAACAACCTAGGGAATTCATTATGAAACTCGTCCGCGGCAGGACTCGAACCTGCAATCTTCTGATTCGAAGTAAGACGCCTTATCCATTAAGCCACGTGGACGGTGTTATGACGTAATCAGACATTGTATAAAAAATGTAAGCTAAACAACCTAGGGAATTCATTATGAAGCTCGTCCGCGGCAGGACTCGAACCTGCAATCTTCTTATTCGAAGTCAGACGCCTTATCCATTAGGCCACGTGGACGTTGTTACGACGTAATCAGACATTGTATAAAAAATGTAAGCTAAACAACCTAGGGAATTCATTAAGAAGCTCGTCCGCGGCAGGACTCGAACCTGCAATCTTCTGATTCGAAGTCAGACGCCTTATCCATTAGGCCAAGTTGATGTTGTTGTAGTGCAATCAGACATTGTATAAAAAATGTAAGCTAAACAACCTAGGGAATTCATTATGAAGCTCGTCCGCGGCAGGACTCGAACCTGCAATCTTCTGATTCGAAGTCAGACGCCTTATCCATTAGGCCACGTGGACGGTGTTATGACGTAATCAGACATTGTATAAAAAATGTAAGCTAAACAACCTAGGGAATTCATTATGAAGCTCGTCCGCGGCAGGACTCGAACCTGCAATCTTCTGATTCGAAGTCAGACGCTTTATCCATTAGGCCACGTGGACGGTGTTATGACGGAATCAGACATTGTATAAAAAATGTAAGCTAAACAACCTAGGGAATTCATTATGAAGCTGGTCCGCGGCAGGACTCGAACCTGCAATCTTCTGATTCGAAGTCAGACGCCTTATCCATTAGGCTACGTGAACGGTGTTATGACGTAATCAGACATTGAATAAAAAATGTAAGCTAAACAACCTAGGGAATTCATTATGAAGCTCGTCCGCGGCAGGACTCGAACCTGCAATCTTCTTATTCGAAGTCAGACGCCTTATCCATTAGGCCAAGTGGACGTTGTTACGACGTAATCAGACATTGTATAAAAAATGTAAGCTAAACAACCTAGGGAATTCATTAAGAAGCTCGTCCGCGGCAGGACTCGAACCTGCAATCTTCTGATTCGAAGTCAGACGCCTTATCCATTAGGCCAAGTTGACGTTGTTGTAGTGCAATCAGACATTGTATAAAAAATGTAAGCTAAACAACCTAGGGAATTCATTATGAAGCTCGTCCGCGGCAGGACTCGAACCTGCAATCTTCTGATTCGAAGTCAGACGCCTTATCCATTAGGCCACGTGGACGGTGTTATGACGTAATCAGACATTGTATAAAAAATGTAAGCTAAACAACCTAGGGAATTCATTATGAAGCTCGTCCGCGGCAGGACTCGAACCTGCAATCTTCTGATTCGAAGTCAGACGCCTTATCCATTAGGCCACGTGGACGGTGTTATGACGTAATCAGACATTGTATAAAAAATGTAAGCTAAACAACCTAGGGAACTCATTATGAAGCTCGTCCGCGGCAGGACTCGAACCTGCAATCTTCTGATTCGAAGTCAGACGCTTTATCCATTAGGCCACGTGGACGGTGTTATGACGGAATCAGACATTGTATAAAAAATGTAAGCTAAACAACCTAGGGAATTCATTATGAAGCTGGTCCGCGGCAGGACTCGAACCTGCAATCTTCTGATTCGAAGTCAGACGCCTTATCCATTAGGCTACGTGAACGGTGTTATGACGTAATCAGACATTGAATAAAAAATGTAAGCTAAACAACCTAGGGAATTCATTATGAAGCTCGTCCGCGGCAGGACTCGAACCTGCAATCTTCTGATTCGAAGTCAGACGCCTTATCCATTAGGCCACGTGGACGGTGCTATGACGTAATCAGACATTGTATAAAAAATGTAAGCTAAACAACCTAGGGAATTCATTATGAAGCTCGTCCGCGGCAGGACTCGAACCTGCAATCTTCTGATTCGAAGTCAGACGCCTTATCCATTAGGCCACGTGGACGGTGTTATGACGTAATCAGACATTGTATAAAAAATGTAAGCTAAACAACCAAGGGAATTCATTATGAAGCTCGTCCGCGGCAGGACTCGAACCTGCAATCTTCTGATTCGAAGTCAGACGCCTTATCCATTAGGCCACGTGGACGGTGATATGACGGAATCAGACATTGTATAAAAAATGTAAGCTAAACAACCTAGGGAATTCATTATGAAGCTGGTCCGCGGCAGGACTCGAACCTGCAATGTTCTGATTCGAAGTCAGACGCCTTATCCATTAGGCCACGTGGACGGTGTTATGACGTAATCAGACATTATTGAAAAAATGAGAGCTAATCAATCTAGGGAAATCATTATGAAGCTCGTCCGCGGCAGGACTCGAACCTGCAATGTTCTGATTCGAAGTCAGACGCCTTATCCATTAGGCCACGTGGACGGTGTTGTGATGCAATCAGACATTGTATAAAAAATGTAAGCTAATCAATCTAGGTAAATCATTATGAAGCTGGTCCGCGGCAGGACTCGAACCTGCAATCTTCTGATTCGAAGTCAGACGCCTTATCCATTAGGCCACGTGGACGGTGTTATGACGGAATCAGACATTGTATAAAAAATGTAAGCTAAACAACCTAGGGAATTCATTATGAAGCTCGTCCGCGGCAGGACTCAAACCTGCAATCTTCTTATTCGAAGTCAGACGCCTTATCCATTAGGCCACGTGGACGGTGTTATGACGTAATCAGACATTGTATAAAAAATGTAAGCTAAACAACCTAGGGAATTCATTATGAAGCTCGTCCGCGGCAGGACTCGAACCTGCAATCTTCTGATTCGAAGTCAGACGCCTTATCCATTAGGCCACGTGAACGGTGTTATGATGTAATCAGACATTGAATAAAAAATGTAAGCTAAACAACCTAGGGAATTCATTATGAAACTCGTCCGCGGCAGGACTCGAACCTGCAATCTTCTGATTCGAAGTAAGACGCCTTATCCATTAAGCCACGTGGACGGTGTTATGACGTAATCAGACATTGTATAAAAAATGTAAGCTAAACAACCTAGGGAATTCATTATGAAGCTCGTCCGCGGCAGGACTCGAACCTGCAATCTTTTGATTCGAAGTCAGACGCCTTATCCATTAGGCCACGTGGACGGTGTTATGACGGAATCAGACATTGTATAAAAAATGTAAGCTAAACAACCTAGGGAATTCATTATGAAGCTCGTCCGCGGCAGGAATCGAACCTGCAATCTTCTTATTCGAAGTCAGACGCCTTATCCATTAGGCCACGTGGACGTTGTTACGACGTAATCAGACATTGTATAAAAAATGTAAGCTAAACAACCTAGGGAATTCATTATGAAGCTCGTCCGCGGCAGGACTCGAACCTGCAATCTTCTGATTCGAAGTCAGACGCCTTATCCATTAGGCCAAGTGGACGTTGTTGTAGTGCAATCAGACATTGTATAAAAAATGTAAGCTAAACAACCTAGGGAATTCATTATGAAGCTCGTCCGTGGCAGGACTCGAACTTGCAATCTTCTGATTCGAAGTCAGACGCCTTATCCATTAGGCCACGTGGACGGTGTTATGACGTTATCAGACATTGTATAAAAAATGTAAGCTAAACAACCTAGGGAATTCATTATGAAGCTCGTCCGCGGCAGGACTCGAACCTGCAATCTTCTGATTCGAAGTCAGACGCCTTATCCATTAGGCCACGTGAACGGTGTTATGACGTAATCAGACATTGAATAAAAAATGTAAGCTAAACAACCTAGGGAATTCATTATGAAACTCGTCCGCGGCAGGACTCGAACCTGCAATCTTCTGATTCGAAGTAAGACGCCTTATCCATTAAGCCACGTGGACGGTGTTATGACGTAATCAGACATTGTATAAAAAATGTAAGCTAAACAACCTAGGGAATTCATTATGAAGCTCGTCCGCGGCAGGACTCGAACCTGCAATCTTCTTATTCGAAGTCAGACGCCTTATCCATTAGGCCACGTGGACGTTGTTACGACGTAATCAGACATTGTATAAAAAATGTAAGCTAAACAACCTAGGGAATTCATTAAGAAGCTCGTCCGCGGCAGGACTCGAACCTGCAATCTTCTGATTCGAAGTCAGACGCCTTATCCATTAGGCCAAGTGGACGTTGTTGTAGTGCAATCAGACATTGTATAAAAAATGTAAGCTAAACAACCTAGGGAATTCATTATGAAGCTCGTCCGCGGCAGGACTCGAACCTGCAATCTTCTGATTCGAAGTCAGACGCCTTATCCATTAGGCCACGTGGACGGTGTTATGACGTAATCAGACATTGTATAAAAAATGTAAGCTAAACAACCTAGGGAATTCATTATGAAGCTCGTCCGCGGCAGGACTCGAACCTGCAATCTTCTGATTCGAAGTCAGACGCCTTATCCATTAGGCCACGTGGACGGTGTTATGACGTAATCAGACATTGAATAAAAAATGTAAGCTAAACAACCTAGGGAATTCATTATGAAACTCGTCCGCGGCAGGACTCGAACCTGCAATCTTCTGATTCGAAGTCAGACGCTTTATCCATTAGGCCACGTGGACGGTGTTATGACGGAATCAGACATTGTATAAAAAATGTAAGCTAAACAACCTAGGGAATTCATTATGAAGCTGGTCCGCGGCAGGACTCGAACCTGCAATCTTCTGATTCGAAGTCAGACGCCTTATCCATTAGGCCACGTGGACGGTGTTATGACGGAATCAGACATTGTATAAAAAATGTAAGCTAAACAACCTAGGGAATTCATTATGAAGCTCGTCCGCGGCAGGACTCGAACCTGCAATCTTCTTATTCGAAGTCAGACGCCTTATCCATTAGGCCACGTGAACGGTGTTATGACGTAATCAGACATTGAATAAAAAATGTAAGCTAAACAACCTAGGGAATTCATTATGAAACTCGTCCGCGGCAGGACTCGAACCTGCAATCTTCTGATTCGAAGTAAGACGCCTTATCCATTAAGCCACGTGGACGGTGTTATGACGTAATCAGACATTGTATAAAAAATGTAAGCTAAACAACCTAGGGAATTCATTATGAAGCTCGTCCGCGGCAGGACTCGAACCTGCAATCTTCTTATTCGAAGTCAGACGCCTTATCCATTAGGCCACGTGGACGTTGTTACGACGTAATCAGACATTGTATAAAAAATGTAAGCTAAACAACCTAGGGAATTCATTAAGAAGCTCGTCCGCGGCAGGACTCGAACCTGCAATCTTCTGATTCGAAGTCAGACGCCTTATCCATTAGGCCAAGTGGACGTTGTTGTAGTGCAATCAGACATTGTATAAAAAATGTAAGCTAAACAACCTAGGGAATTCATTATGAAGCTCGTCCGCGGCAGGACTCGAACCTGCAATCTTCTGATTCGAAGTCAGACGCCTTATCCATTAGGCCACGTGGACGGTGTTATGACGTAATCAGACATTGTATAAAAAATGTAAGCTAAACAACCTAGGGAATTCATTATGAAGCTCGTCCGCGGCAGGACTCGAACCTGCAATCTTCTGATTCGAAGTCAGACGCCTTATCCATTAGGCCACGTGGACGGTGTTATGACGTAATCAGACATTGAATAAAAAATGTAAGCTAAACAACCTAGGGAATTCATTATGAAACTCGTCCGCGGCAGGACTCGAACCTGCAATCTTCTGATTCGAAGTCAGACGCTTTATCCATTAGGCCACGTGGACGGTGTTATGACGGAATCAGACATTGTATAAAAAATGTAAGCTAAACAACCTAGGGAATTCATTATGAAGCTGGTCCGCGGCAGGACTCGAACCTGCAATCTTCTGATTCGAAGTCAGACGCCTTATCCATTAGGCCACGTGGACGGTGTTATGACGGAATCAGACATTGTATAAAAAATGTAAGCTAAACAACCTAGGGAATTCATTATGAAGCTCGTCCGCGGCAGGACTCGAACCTGCAATCTTCTTATTCGAAGTCAGACGCCTTATCCATTAGGCCACGTGGACGTTGTTACGACGTAATCAGACATTGAATAAAAAATGTAAGCTAAACAACCTAGGGAATTCATTATGAAGCTCGTCCGCGGCAGGACTCGAACCTGCAATCTTCTGATTCGAAGTCAGACGCCTTATCCATTAGGCCACGTGAACGGTGTTATGACGTAATCAGACATTGAATAAAAAATGTAAGCTAAACAACCTAGGGAATTCATTATGAAGCTCGTCCGCGGCAGGACTCGAACCTGCAATCTTCTTATTCGTAGTAAGACGCCTTATCCATTAAGCCACGTGGACGGTGTTATGACGTAATCAGACATTGTATAAAAAATGTAAGCTAAACAACCTAGGGAATTCATTATGAAGCTCGTCCGCGGCAGGACTCGAACCTGCAATCTTATGATTCGAAGTCAGACGCCTTATCCATTAGGCCACGTGCTCGGTGTTATGACGTAATCAGACATTGAATAAAAAATGTAAGCTAAACAACCTAGGGAATTCATTATAAAGCTCGTCCGCGGCAGGACTCGAACCTGCAATCTTCTGATTCGAAGTCAGACGCCTTATCCATTAGGCCACGTGGACGTTGTTGTAGTGCAATCAGACATTGTATAAAAAATGTAAGCTAAACAACCTAGGGAATTCATTATGAAGCTCGTCCGCGGCAGGACTCGAACCTGCAATCTTCTGATTCGAAGTCAGACGCCTTATCCATTAGGCCACGTGGACGTTGTTGTAGTGCAATCAGACATTGTATAAAAAATGTAAGCTAAACAACCTAGGGAATTCATTATGAAGCTCGTCCGCGGCAGGACTCGAACCTGCAATCTTCTGATTCGAAGTCAGACGCCTTATCCATTAGGCCACGTGGACGGTGTTATGACGTAATCAGACATTGTATAAAAAATGTAAGCTAAACAACCTAGGGAATTCATTATGAAGCTCGTCCGCGGCAGGACTCGAACCTGCAATATTCTGATTCGAAGTCAGACGCCTTATCCATTAGGCCACGTGGACGTTGTTGTAGTGCAATCAGACATTGTATAAAAAATGTAAGCTAAACAACCTAGGGAATTCATTATGAAGCTCGTCCGCGGCAGGACTCGAACCTGCAATCTTCTGATTCGAAGTCAGACGCCTTATCCATTAGGCCACGTGGACGGTGTTATGACGTAATCAGACATTGTATAAAAAATGTAAGCTAAACAACCTAGGGAATTCATTATTAAGCTCGTCCGCGGCAGGACTCGAACCTGCAATCTTCTGATTCGAAGTCAGACGCCTTATCCATTAGGCCACGTGGACGGTGTTATGACGGAATCAGACATTGTATAAAAATGTAAGCTAAACAACCTAGGGAATTCATTATGAAGCTCGTCCGCGGCAGGACTCGAACCTGCAATCTTCTGATTCGAAGTCAGACGCCTTATCCATTAGGCCACGTGAACGGTGTTATGACGTAATCAGACATTGAATAAAAAATGTAAGCTAAACAACCTAGGGAATTCATTATGAAACTCGTCCGCGGCAGGACTCGAACCTGCAATCTTCTGATTCGAAGTAAGACGCCTTATCCATTAAGCCACGTGGACGGTGTTATGACGTAATCAGACATTGTATAAAAAATGTAAGCTAAACAACCTAGGGAATTCATTATGAAGCTCGTCCGCGGCAGGACTCGAACCTGCAATCTTCTTATTCGAAGTCAGACGCCTTATCCATTAGGCCACGTGGACGTTGTTACGACGTAATCAGACATTGTATAAAAAATGTAAGCTAAACAACCTAGGGAATTCATTAAGAAGCTCGTCCGCGGCAGGACTCGAACCTGCAATCTTCTGATTCGAAGTCAGACGCCTTATCCATTAGGCCAAGTGGACGTTGTTGTAGTGCAATCAGACATTGTATAAAAAATGTAAGCTAAACAACCTAGGGAATTCATTATGAAGCTCGTCCGCGGCAGGACTCGAACCTGCAATCTTCTGATTCGAAGTCAGACGCCTTATCCATTAGGCCACGTGGACGGTGTTATGACGTAATCAGACATTGTATAAAAAATGTAAGCTAAACAACCTAGGGAATTCATTATGAAGCTCGTCCGCGGCAGGACTCGAACCTGCAATCTTCTGATTCGAAGTCAGACGCCTTATCCATTAGGCCACGTGGACGGTGTTATGACGTAATCAGACATTGAATAAAAAATGTAAGCTAAACAACCTAGGGAATTCATTATGAAACTCGTCCGCGGCAGGACTCGAACCTGCAATCTTCTGATTCGAAGTCAGACGCTTTATCCATTAGGCCACGTGGACGGTGTTATGACGGAATCAGACATTGTATAAAAAATGTAAGCTAAACAACCTAGGGAATTCATTATGAAGCTGGTCCGCGGCAGGACTCGAACCTGCAATCTTCTGATTCGAAGTCAGACGCCTTATCCATTAGGCCACGTGGACGGTGTTATGACGGAATCAGACATTGTATAAAAAATGTAAGCTAAACAACCTAGGGAATTCATTATGAAGCTCGTCCGCGGCAGGACTCGAACCTGCAATCTTCTTATTCGAAGTCAGACGCCTTATCCATTAGGCCACGTGGACGTTGTTACGACGTAATCAGACATTGAATAAAAAATGTAAGCTAAACAACCTAGGGAATTCATTATGAAGCTCGTCCGCGGCAGGACTCGAACCTGCAATCTTCTGATTCGAAGTCAGACGCCTTATCCATTAGGCCACGTGAACGGTGTTATGACGTAATCAGACATTGAATAAAAAATGTAAGCTAAACAACCTAGGGAATTCATTATGAAGCTCGTCCGCGGCAGGACTCGAACCTGCAATCTTCTTATTCGTAGTAAGACGCCTTATCCATTAAGCCACGTGGACGGTGTTATGACGTAATCAGACATTGTATAAAAAATGTAAGCTAAACAACCTAGGGAATTCATTATGAAGCTCGTCCGCGGCAGGACTCGAACCTGCAATCTTATGATTCGAAGTCAGACGCCTTATCCATTAGGCCACGTGAACGGTGTTATGACGTAATCAGACATTGAATAAAAAATGTAAGCTAAACAACCTAGGGAATTCATTATAAAGCTCGTCCGCGGCAGGACTCGAACCTGCAATCTTCTGATTCGAAGTCAGACGCCTTATCCATTAGGCCACGTGGACGTTGTTGTAGTGCAATCAGACATTGTATAAAAAATGTAAGCTAAACAACCTAGGGAATTCATTATGAAGGTCGTCCGCGGCAGGACTCGAACCTGCAATCTTCTGATTCGAAGTCAGACGCCTTATCCATTAGGCCACGTGGACGTTGTTGTAGTGCAATCAGACATTGTATAAAAAATGTAAGCTAAACAACCTAGGGAATTCATTATGAAGCTCGTCCGCGGCAGGACTCGAACCTGCAATCTTCTGATTCGAAGTCAGACGCCTTATCCATTAGGCCACGTGGACGGTGTTATGACGTAATCAGACATTGTATAAAAAATGTAAGCTAAACAACCTAGGGAATTCATTATGAAGCTCGTCCGCGGCAGGACTCGAACCTGCAATATTCTGATTCGAAGTCAGACGCCTTATCCATTAGGCCACGTGGACGTTGTTGTAGTGCAATCAGACATTGTATAAAAAATGTAAGCTAAACAACCTAGGGAATTCATTATTAAGCTCGTCCGCGGCAGGACTCGAACCTGCAATCTTCTGATTCGAAGTCAGACGCCTTATCCATTAGGCCACGTGGACGGTGTTATGACGTAATCAGACATTGTATAAAAAATGTAAGCTAAACAACCTAGGGAATTCATTATTAAGCTCGTCCGCGGCAGGACTCGAACCTGCAATCTTCTGATTCGAAGTCAGACGCCTTATCCATTAGGCCACGTGGACGGTGTTATGACGGAATCAGACATTGTATAAAAAATGTAAGCTAAACAACCTAGGGAATTCATTATGAAGCTGCTCCGCGGCAGGACTCGAACCTGCAATCTTCTGATTCGAAGTCAGACGCCTTATCCATTAGGCCACGTGAACGGTGTTATGACGTAATCAGACATTGAATAAAAAATGTAAGCTAAACAACCTAGGGAATTCATTATGAAGCTCGTCCGCGGCAGGACTCGAACCTGCAATCTTCTGATTCGAAGTCAGACGCCTTATCCATTAGGCCACGTGGACGGTGTTATAACGGAATCAGACATTGTATAAAAAATGTAAGCTAAACAACCTAGGGAATTCATTATGAAGCTGGTCCGCGGCAGGACTCGAACCTGCAATCTTCTGATTCGAAGTCAGACGCCTTATCCATTAGGCCACGTGAACGGTGTTATGACGTAATCAGACATTGAATAAAAAATGTAAGCTAAACAACCTAGGGAATTCATTATGAAGCTCGTCCGCGGCAGGACTCGAACCTGCAATCTTCTGATTCGAAGTCAGACGCCTTATCCATTAGGCCACGTGGACGTTGTTGTAGTGCAATCAGACATTGTATAAAAAATGTAAGCTAAACAACCTAGGGAATTCATTATGAAGCTCGTCCGCGGCAGGACTCGAACCTGCAATTTCTGATTCGAAGTCAGACGCCTTATCCATTAGGCCACGTGGACGGTGTTATGACGTAATCAGACATTGTATAAAAAATGTAAGCTAAACAACCTAGGGAATTCATTATGAAGCTCGTCCGCGGCAGGACTCGAACCTGCAATATTCTGATTCGAAGTCAGACGCCTTATCCATTAGGCCACGTGGACGGTGTTATGACGGAATCAGACATTGTATAAAAAATGTAAGCTAAACAACCTAGGGAATTCATTATGAAGCTGGTCCGCGGCAGGACTCGAACCTGCAATCTTCTGATTCGAAGTCAGACGCCTTATCCATTAGGCCACGTGGACGGTGTTATGACGTAATCAGACATTGTATAAAAAATGTAAGCTAAACAACCTAGGGAATTCATTATTAAGCTCGTCCGCGGCAGGCCTCGAACCTGCAATTTTCTGATTCGAAGTCAGACGCCTTATCCATTAGGCCACGTGGACGGTGTTATGACGGAATCAGACATTGTATAAAAAATGTAAGCTAAACAACCTAGGGAATTCATTATGAAGCTGGTCCGCGGCAGGACTCGAACCTGCAATCTTCTGATTCGAAGTCAGACGCCTTATCCATTAGGCCACGTGAACGGTGTTATGACGTAATCAGACATTGAATAAAAAATGTAAGCTAAACAACCTAGGGAATTCATTATGAAGCTCGTCCGCGGCAGGACTCGAACCTGCAATCTTCTGATTCGAAGTCAGACGCCTTATCCATTAGGCCACGTGGACGGTGTTATGACGTAATCAGACATTGTATAAAAAATGTAAGCTAAACAACCTAGGGAATTCATTATGAAGCTCGTCCGCGGCAGGACTCGAACCTGCAATCTTCTGATTCGAAGTCAGACGCCTTATCCATTAGGCCACGTGGACGGTGTTATGACGTAATCAGACATTGTATAAAAAATGTAAGCTAAACAACCTAGGGAATTCATTATGAAGCTCGTCCGCGGCAGGACTCGAACCTGCAATCTTCTGATTCGAAGTCAGACGCCTTATCCATTAGGCCACGTGGACGTTGTTGTAGTGCAATCAGACATTGTATAAAAAATGTAAGCTAAACAACCTAGGGAATTCATTATGAAGCTCGTCCACGGCAGGACTCGAACCTGCAATCTTCTGATTCGAAGTCAGACGCCTTATCCATTAGGCCACGTGGACGGTGTTATGACGTAATCAGACATTGTATAAAAAATGTAAGCTAAACAACCTAGGGAATTCATTATGAAGCTCGTCCGCGGCAGGACTCGAACCTGCAATCTTCTGATTCCAAGTCAGACGCCTTATCCATTAGGCCACGTGGACGGTGTTATGACGTAATCAGACATTGTATAAAAAATGTAAGCTAAACAACCTAGGGAATTCATTATGAAGCTCGTCCGCGGCAGGACTCGAACCTGCAATCTTCTGATTCGAAGTCAGACGCCTTATCCATTAGGCCACGTGGACGGTGTTATGACGGAATCAGACATTGTATAAAAAATGTAAGCTAAACAACCTAGGGAATTCATTATGAAGCTCGTCCGCGGCAGGACTCGAACCTGCAATGTTCTGATTCGAAGTCAGACGCCTTATCCATTAGGCCACGTGGACGGTGTTATGACGTAATCAGACATTATTGAAAAAATGAGAGCTAATCAATCTAGGGAAATCATTATGAAGCTCGTTCGCGGCAGGACTCGAACCTGCAATGTTCTAATTCGAAGTCAGACGCCTTATCCATTAGGCCACGTGGACGGTGTTGTGATGCAATCAGACATTGTATAAAAAATGTAAGCTAATCAATCTAGGTAAATCATTATGAAGCTGGTCCGCGTTAGGACTCGAACCTGCAATCTTCTGATTCGAAGTCAGACGCCTTATCCATTAGGCCACGTGGACGGTGTTATGACGGAATCAGACATTGTATAAAAAATGTAAGCTAAACAACCTAGGGAATTCATTATGAAGCTCGTCCGCGGCAGGACTCAAACCTGCAATCTTCTTATTCGAAGTCAGACGCCTTATCCATTAGGCCACGTGGACGGTGTTATGGCGTAATCAGACATTGAATAAAAATGTAAGCTAAACAACCTAGGGAATTCATTATGAAGCTCGTCCGCGGCCGGACTCGAACCTGCAATCTTCTGATTCGAAGTCAGACGCCTTATCCATTAGGCCACGTGGACGTTGTTGTAGTGCAATCAGACATTGTATAAAAAATGTAAGCTAAACAACCTAGGGAATTCATTATGAAGCTCGTCCGCGGCAGGACTCGAACCTGCAATCTTCTTATTCGAAGTCAGACGCCTTACCCATTAGGCCACGTGGACGGTGTTATGACGTAATCAGACATTGTATAAAAAATGTAAGCTAAACAACCTAGGGAATTCATTATGAAGCTCGTCCGCGGCAGGACTCGAACCTGCAATCTTCTGATTCGAAGTCAGACGCCTTATCCATTAGGCCACGTGGACGGTGTTATGACGGAATCAGACATTGTATAAAAAATGTAAGCTAAACAACCTAGGGAATTCATTATGAAGCTCGTCCGCGGCAGGACTCGAACCTGCAATGTTCTGATTCGAAGTCAGACGCCTTATCCATTAGGCCACGTGGACGGTGTTATGACGTAATCAGACATTATTGAAAAAATGAGAGCTAATCAATCTAGGGAAATCATTATGAAGCTCGTCCGCGGCAGGACTCGAACCTGCAATGTTCTGATTCGAAGTCAGACGCCTTATCCATTAGGCCACGTGGACGGTGTTGTGATGCAATCAGACATTGTATAAAAAATGTAAGCTAATCAATCTAGGTAAATCATTATGAAGCTGGTCCGCGTTAGGACTCGAACCTGCAATCTTTTGATTCGAAGTCAGACGCCTTATCCATTAGGCCACGTGGACGGTGTTATGACGGAATCAGACATTGTATAAAAAATGTAAGCTAAACAACCTAGGGAATTCATTATGAAGCTCGTCCGCGGCAGGACTCAAACCTGCAATCTTCTTATTCGAAGTCAGACGCCTTATCCATTAGGCCACGTGGACGGTGTTATGACGTAATCAGACATTGAATAAAAAATGTAAGCTAAACAACCTAGGGAATTCATTATGAAGCTCGTCCGCGGCCGGACTCGAACCTGCAATCTTCTGATTCGAAGTCAGACGCCTTATCCATTAGGCCACGTGGACGTTGTTGTAGCGCAATCAGACATTGTATAAAAAATGTAAGCTAAACATCCTAGGGAATTCATTATGAAGCTCGTCCGCGGCAGGACTCGAACCTGCAATCTTCTTATTCGAAGTCAGACGCCTTATCCATTAGGCAACGTGGACGGTGTTATGACGTAATGAGACATTGTATAAAAAATGTAAGCTAAACAACCTAGGGAATTCATTATGAAGCTCGTCCGCGGCAGGACTCGAACCTGCAATCTTCTGATTCGAAGTCAGACACCTTATCCATTAGGCCACGTGGACGGTGTTATGACGGAATCAGACATTGTATAAAAAATGTAAGCTAAACAACCTAGGGAATTCATTATGAAGCTCGTCCGCGGCAGGACTCGAACCTGCAATGTTCTGATTCGAAGTCAGACGCCTTATCCATTAGGCCACGTGGACGGTGTTATGACGTAATCAGACATTATTGAAAAAATGAGAGCTAATCAATCTAGGGAAATCATTATGAAGCTCGTCCGCGGCAGGACTCGAACCTGCAATGTTCTGATTCGAAGTCAGACGCCTTATCCATTAGGCCACGTGGACGGTGTTGTGATGCAATCAGACATTGTATAAAAAATGTAAGCTAATCAATCTAGGTAAATCATTATGAAGCTGGTCCGCGTTAGGACTCGAACCTGCAATCTTCTGATTCGAAGTCAGAAGCCTTATCCATTAGGCCACGTGGACGGTGTTATGACGGAATCAGACATTGTATAAAAAATGTAAGCTAAACAACCTAGGGAATTCATTATGAAGCTCGTCCGCGGCAGGACTCAAACCTGCAATCTTCTTATTCGAAGTCAGACGCCTTATCCATTAGGCCACGTGGACGGTGTTATGACGTAATCAGACATTGAATAAAAAATGTAAGCTAAACAACCTAGGGAATTCATTATGAAGCTCGTCCGCGGCAGGACTCGAACCTGCAATCTTCTGATTCGAAGTCAGACGCCTTATCCATTAGGCCACGTGGACGGTGTTATGACGTAATCAGACATTGTATAAAAAATGTAAGCTAAACAACCTAGGGAATTCATTATGAAGCTCGTCCGCGGCAGGACTCGAACCTGCAATCTTCTGATTCGAAGTCAGACGCCTTATCCATTAGGCCACGTGGACGGTGTTATGACGGAATCAGACATTGTATAAAAAATGTAAGCTAAACAACCTAGGGAATTCATTATGAAGCTGGTCCGCGGCAGGACTCGAACCTGCAATCTTCTGATTCGAAGTCAGACGCCTTATCCATTAGGCCACGTGGACGGTGTTGTGATGCAATCAGACATTGTAGAAAAAATGTAAGCTAAACAACCTAGGGAATTCATTATGAAGCTCGTCCGCGGCCGGACTCGAACCTGCAATCTTCTGATTCGAAGTCAGACGCCTTATCCATTAGGCCACGTGGACGTTGTTGTAGTGCAATCAGACATTGTATAAAAAATGTAAGCTAAACAACCTAGGGAATTCATTATGAAGCTCGTCCGCGGCAGGACTCGAACCTGCAATCTTCTGATTCGAAGTCAGACGCCTTATCCATTAGGCCACGTGGACGGTGTTATGACGTCATCAGACATTGTATAAAAAATGTAAGCTAAACAACCTAGGGAATTCATTATGAAGCTCGTCCGCGGCAGGACTCGAACCTGCAATCTTCTGATTCGAAGTCAGACGCCTTATCCATTAGGCCACGTGGACGGTGTTATGACGTAATCAGACATTGTATAAAAAATGTAAGCTAAACAACCTAGGGAATTCATTATGAAGCTCGTCCGTGGCAGGACTCGAACCTGCAATCTTCTGATTCGAAGTCAGACGCCTTATCCATTAGGCCACGTGGACGGTGTTATGACGGAATCAGACATTGTATAAAAAATGTAAGCTAAACAACCTAGGGAATTCATTATGAAGCTGGTCCGCGGCAGGACTCGAACCTGCAATCTTCTGATTCGAAGTCAGACGCCTTATCCATTAGGCCACGTGAACGGTGTTATGACGTAATCAGACATTGAATAAAAAATGTAAGCTAAACAACCTAGGGAATTCATTATGAAGCTCGTCCGCGGCAGGACTCGAACCTGCAATCTTCTGATTCGAAGTCAGACGCCTTATCCATTAGGCCACGTGAACGGAGTTATGACGTAAACAGACATTGAATAAAAAATGTAAGCTAAACAACCTAGGGAATTCATTATGAAGCTCGTCCGCGGAAGGACTCGAACCTGCAATCTTCTGATTCGAAGTCAGACGCCTTATCCATTAGGCCACGTGGACGTTGTTATAGTGCAATCAGACATTGTATAAAAAATGTAAGCTAAACAACCTACGGAATTCATTATGAAGTTCGTCCGCGACAGGACTTGAACCTGCAATCTTCTGATTCAAAGTCAGACGCATTATCCATTAGGCAACGTGGACGGTGTTATGACGCAATCAGACATTGTATAAAAAATGTAAGCTAAACAACCTAGGGAATTCATTATGAAGCTCGTCCGCGGCAGGACTCGAACCTGCAATCTTCTGATTCGAAGTCAGACGCCTTTTCCATTAGGCCACGTGGACGTTGTTGTAGTGCAATCAGACATTGTATAAAAAATGTAAGCTAAACAACCCAGCGAATTCATTATGAAGCTCGTCCGCGGCAGGACTCGAACCTGCAATCTTCTGATTCGAATTCAGACGCCTTATCCATTAGGCCACGTGGACGGTGTTATGACGTAATCAGACATTGTATAAAAAATGTAAGCTAAACAACCTAGGGAATTCATTATGAAGCTCGTCCGCGGCAGGACTCGAACCTGCAATATTCCGATTCGAAGTCAGACTCCTTATCCATTAGGCCACGTGGACGTTGTTGTAGTGCAAACAGACATTGTATAAAAAATGTAAGCTAAACAACCTAGGGAATTCATTATGAAGCTCGTCCGCGGCAGGACTCGAACCTGCAATCTTCTGATTCGAAGTCAGACGCCTTATCCATTAGGCCACGTGGACGGTGTTATGACGTAATCAGACATTGTATAAAAAATGTAAGCTAAACAACCTAGGGAATTCATTATGAAGCTCGTCCGCGGCAGGACTCGAACCTGCAATCTTCTGATTCGAAGTCAGACGCCTTATCCATTAGGCCACGTGGACGGTGTTATGACGGAATCAGACATTGTATAAAAAATGTAAGCTAAACAACCTAGGGAATTCATTATGAAGCTGGTCCGCGGCAGGACTCGAACCTGCAATCTTCTGATTCGAAGTCAGACGCCTTATCCATTAGGCCACGTGAACGGTGTTATGACGTAATCAGACATTGAATAAAAAATGTAAGCTAAACAACCTAGGGAATTCATTATAAAGCTCGTCCGCGGCAGGACTCGAACCTGCAATCTTCTGATTCGAAGTCAGACGCCTTATCCATTAGGCCACGTGGACGTTGTTGTAGTGCAATCAGACATTGTATAAAAAATGTAAGCTTAACAACCTAGGGAATTCATTATGAAGCTCGTCCGCGGCAGGACTCGAACCTGCAATCTTCTGATTCGAAGTCAGACGCCTTATCCATTAGGCCACGTGGACGTTGTTGTAGTGCAATCAGACATTGTATAAAAAATGTAAGCTAAACAACCTAGGGAATTCATTATGAAGCTCGTCCGCGGCAGGACTCGAACCTGCAATCTTCTGATTCGAAGTCAGACGCCTTATCCATTAGGCCACGTGGACGGTGTTATGACGTAATCAGACATTGTATAAAAAATGTAAGCTAAACAACCTAGGGAATTCATTATGAAGCTGGTCCGCGGCAGGACTCGAACCTGCAATCTTCTGATTCGAAGTCAGACGCCTTATCCATTAGGCCACGTGGACGGTGTTATGACGTAATCAGACATTGTATAAAAAATGTAAGCTAAACAACCTAGGGAATTCATTATGAAGCTCGTCCGCGGCAGGACTCGAACCTGCAATCTTCTGATTCGAAGTCAGACGCCTTATCCATTAGGCCACGTGGACGGTGTTATGACGTAATCAGACATTGTTTAAAAAATGTAAGCTAAACAACCTAGGGAATTCATTATGAAGCTCGTCCGCGGCAGGACTCGAACCTGCAATCTTCTGATTCGAAGTCAGACGCCTTATCCATTAGGCCACGTGGACGGTGTTAGGACGTAATCAGACATTGTATAAAAAATGTAAGCTAAACAACCTAGGGAATTCATTATGAACCTCGTCCGCGGCAGGACTCGAACCTGCAATCTTCTGATTCGAAGTCAGACGCCTTATCCATTAGGCCACGTGGACGGTGTTAGGACGTAATCAGACATTGTATAAAAAATGTAAGCTAAACAACCTAGGGAATTCATTATGAAGCTCGTCCGCGGCAGGACTCGAACCTGCAATATTCCGATTCGAAGTCAGACTCCTTATCCATTAGGCCACGTGGACGTTGTTGTAGTGCAATCAGACATTGTATAAAAAATGTAAGCTAAACAACCTAGGGAATTCATTATGAAGCTCGTCCGCGGCAGGACTCGAACCTGCAATCTTCTGATTCGAAGTCAGACGCCTTATCCATTAGGCCACGTGGACGGTGTTATGACGTAATCAGACATTGTATAAAAAATGTAAGCTAAACAACCTAGGGAATTCATTATGAAGCTCGTCCGCGGCAGGACTCGAACCTGCAATCTTCTGATTCGAAGTCAGACGCCTTATCCATTAGGCCACGTGGACGGTGTTATGACGGAATCAGACATTGTATAAAAAATGTAAGCTAAACAACCTAGGGAATTCATTATGAAGCTGGTCCGCGGCAGGACTCGAACCTGCAATCTTCTGATTCGAAGTCAGACGCCTTATCCATTAGGCCACGTGAACGGTGTTATGACGTAATCAGACATTGAATAAAAAATGTAAGCTAAACAACCTAGGGAATTCATTATAAAGCTCGTCCGCGGCAGGACTCGAACCTGCAATCTTCTGATTCGAAGTCAGACGCCTTATCCATTAGGCCACGTGGACGTTGTTGTAGTGCAATCAGACATTGTATAAAAAATGTAAGCTTAACAACCTAGGGAATTCATTATGAAGCTCGTCCGCGGCAGGACTCGAACCTGCAATCTTCTGATTCGAAGTCAGACGCCTTATCCATTAGGCCACGTGGACGTTGTTGTAGTGCAATCAGACATTGTATAAAAAATGTAAGCTAAACAACCTAGGGAATTCATTATGAAGCTCGTCCGCGGCAGGACTCGAACCTGCAATCTTCTGATTCGAAGTCAGACGCCTTATCCATTAGGCCACGTGGACGGTGTTATGACGTAATCAGACATTGTATAAAAAATGTAAGCTAAACAACCTAGGGAATTCATTATGAAGCTGGTCCGCGGCAGGACTCGAACCTGCAATCTTCTGATTCGAAGTCAGACGCCTTATCCATTAGGCCACGTGGACGGTGTTATGACGTAATCAGACATTGTATAAAAAATGTAAGCTAAACAACCTAGGGAATTCATTATGAAGCTCGTCCGCGGCAGGACTCGAACCTGCAATCTTCTGATTCGAAGTCAGACGCCTTATCCATTAGGCCACGTGGACGGTGTTATGACGTAATCAGACATTGTATAAAAAATGTAAGCTAAACAACCTAGGTAATTCATTATGAAGCTCGTCCGCGGCAGGACTCGAACCTGCAATCTTCTGATTCGAAGTCAGACGCCTTATCCATTAGGCCACGTGGACGGTGTTATGACGGAATCAGACATTGTATAAAAAATGTAAGCTAAACAACCTAGGGAATTCATTATGAAGCTCGTCCGCGGCAGGACTCGAACCTGCAATGTTCTGATTCGAAGTCAGACGCCTTATCCATTAGGCCACGTGACGGTGTTATGACGTAATCAGACATTATTGAAAAAATGAGAGCTAATCAATCTAGGGAAATCATTAAGAAGCTCGTCCGCGGCAGGACTCGAACCTGCAATGTTCTGATTCGAAGTCAGACGCCTTATCCATTAGGCCACGTGGACGGTGTTGTGATGCAATCAGACATTGTATAAAAAATGTAAGCTAATCAATCTAGGTAAATCGTTATGAAGCTGGTCCGCGGCAGGACTCGAACCTGCAATCTTCTGATTCGAAGTCAGACGCCTTATCCATTAGGCCACGTGGACGGTGTAATGACGTAATCAGACATTGAATAAAAAATGTAAGCTAAACAACCTATGGAATTCATTATGAAACTCGTCCGCGGCAGGACTCGAACCTGCAATCTTCTGATTCGAAGTAAGACGCCTTATCCATTAAGCCACGTGGACGGTGTTATGACGTAATCAGACATTGTATAAAAAATGTAAGCTAAACAACCTAGGGAATTCATTATGAAGCTCGTCCGCGGCAGGACTCGAACCTGCAATCTTCTTATTCGAAGTCAGACGCCTTATCCATTAGGCCACGTGGACGTTGTTACGACGTAATCAGACATTGTATAAAAAATGTAAGCTAAACAACCTAGGGAATTCATTATGAAGCTCGTCCGCGGCAGGACTCGAACCTGCAATCTTCTGATTCGAAGTCAGACGCCTTATCCATTAGGCCACGTGGACGGTGTTGTGATGCAATCAGACATTGTATAAAAAATGTAAGCTAATCAATCTAGGTAAATCGTTATGAAGCTGGTCCGCGGCAGGACTCGAACCTGCAATCTTCTGATTCGAAGTCAGACGCCTTATCCATTAGGCCACGTGGACGGTGTAATGACGTAATCAGACATTGAATAAAAAATGTAAGCTAAACAACCTATGGAATTCATTATGAAACTCGTCCGCGGCAGGACTCGAACCTGCAATCTTCTGATTCGAAGTAAGACGCCTTATCCATTAAGCCACGTGGACGGTGTTATGACGTAATCAGACATTGTATAAAAAATGTAAGCTAAACAACCTAGGGAATTCATTATGAAGCTCGTCCGCGGCAGGACTCGAACCTGCAATCTTCTTATTCGAAGTAAGACGCCTTATCCATTAAGCCACGTGGACGGTGTTATGACGTAATCAGACATTGTATAAAAAATGTAAGCTAAACAACCTAGGGAATTCATTATGAAGCTCGTCCGCGGCAGGACTCGAACCTGCAATCTTCTTATTCGAAGTCAGACGCCTTATCCATTAGGCCACGTGGACGTTGTTACGACGTAATCAGACATTGTATAAAAAATGTAAGCTAAACAACCTAGGGAATTCATTATGAAGCTCGTCCGCGGCAGGACTCGAACCTGCAATCTTCTGATTCGAAGTCAGACGCCTTATCCATTAGGCCACGTGGACGGTGTTATGACGTAATCAGACATTGTATAAAAAATGTAAGCTAAACAACCTAGGGAATTCATTATGAAGCTCATCCGCGGCAGGACACGAACCTGCAATCTTCTGATTCGAAGTCAGACGCCTTATCCATAAGGCCACGTGGACGTTGTTGTAGTGCAATCAGACATTGTATAAAAAATGTAAGCTAAACAACCTAGAGAATTCATTATGAAGCTCGTCCGCGGCAGGACTCGAACCTGCAATCTTCTGATTCGAAGTCAGACGCCTTATCCATTAGGCCACGTGGACGGTGTTATGACGGAATCAGACATTGTATAAAAAATGTAAGCTAAACAACCTAGGGAATTCATTATGAAGCTGGTCCGCGGCAGGACTCGAACCTGTAATCTTCTGATTCGAAGTCAGACGCCTTATCCATTCGGCCACGTGAACGGTGTTATGACGTAATCAGACATTGAATAAAAAATGTAAGCTAAACAACCTAGGGAATTCATTATGAAGCTCGTCCGCGGCAGGACTCGAACCTGCAATCTTCTGATTCGAAGTCAGTCGCCTTATCCGTTAGGCCACGTGGACGGTGTTATGACGTAATCAGACATTGAATAAAAAATGTAAGCTAAACAACCTAGGGAATTCATTATGAAGCTCGTCCGCGGCAGGACTCGAACCTGCAATATTCTGATTCGAAGTCAGACGCCTTATCCATTAGGCCACGTGGACGTTGTTGTAGTGCAATCAGACATTGTATAAAAAATGTAAGCTAAACAACCTAGGGAATTCATTATGAAGCTCGTCCGCGGCAGGACTCGAACCTGCAATCTTCTGATTCGAAGTCAGACGCCTTATCCATTAGGCCACGTGGACGGTGTTATGATGTAATCAGACATTGTATAAAAAATGTAAGCTAAACAACCTAGGGAATTCATTATGAAGCTCGTCCGCGGCAGGACTCGAACCTGCAATCTTCTGATTCGAAGTCAGACGCCTTATCCATTAGGCCACGTGGACGTTGTTGAAGTGCAATCAGACATTGTATAAAAAATGTAAGCTAAACAACCTAGGGAATTCATTATGAAGCTCGTCCGCGGCAGGACTCGAACCTGCAATCTTCTGATTCGAAGTCAGACGCCTTATCCATTAGGCCACGTGGACGTTGTTGTAGTGCAATCAGACATTGTATAAAAAATTTAAGCTAAACAACCTAGGGAATTCATTATGAAGCTCGTCCGCGGCAGGACTCGAACCTGCAATCTTCTGATTCGAAGTCAGACGCCTTATCCATTAGGCCACGTGGACGTTGTTATAGTGCAATCAGACATTGTATAAAAATGTAAGCTAAACAACCTAGGGAATTCATTATGAAGCTCATTCGCGGCAGGACTCGAACCTGCAATCTTCTGATTCGAAGTAAGACGTCTTATCCATTAAGCCACGTGGCCGTGTTATGACGTAATCAGACATTGTATAAAAAATGTAAGCTAAACAACCTAGGGAATTCATTATGAAGCTCGTCCGCGGCAGGACTCGAACCTGCAATCTTCTGATTCGAAGTCAGACGCCTTATCCATTAGGCCACGTGGACGGTGTTATGACGGAATCAGACATTGTATAAAAAATGTAAGCTAAACAACCTAGGGAATTCATTATGAAGCTCGTCCGCGGCAGGACTCGAACCTGCAATCTTCTGATTCGAAGTCAGACGCCTTATCCATTAGGCCACGTGGACGGTGTTATGACGTAATCAGACATTGTATAAAAATGTAAGCTAAACAACCTAGGGAATTCATTATGAAGCTCATTCGCGGCAGGACTCGAACCTGCAATCTTCTGATTCGAAGTAAGAC
Organism: Leiobunum rupestre; assembly: GCF_980474605.1. Classification (NCBI taxonomy): domain Eukaryota; kingdom Metazoa; phylum Arthropoda; class Arachnida; order Opiliones; family Sclerosomatidae; genus Leiobunum; species Leiobunum rupestre. The sequence continues at coordinate 42,607,437 of NC_143392.1, forward strand.
GCCTTATCCATTAAGCCACGTGGCCGTGTTATGACGTAATCAGACATTGTATAAAAAATGTAAGCTAAACAACCTAGGGAATTCATTATGAAGCTCGTCCGCGGCAGGACTCGAACCTGCAATCTTCTGATTCGAAGTCAGACGCCTTATCCATTAGGCCACGTGGACGGTGTTATGACGTAATCAGACATTGTATAAAAAATGTAAGCTAAACAACCTAGGGAATTCATTATGAAGCTCGTCCGCGGCAGGACTCGAACCTGCAATCTTCTGATTCGAAGTCAGACGCCTTATCCATTAGGCCACGTGGACGGTGTTATGACGTAATCAGACATTGTATAAAAAATGTAAGCTAAACAACCTAGGGAATTCATTATGAAGCTCGTCCGCGGCAGGACTCGAACCTGCAATCTTCTGATTCGAAGTCAGACGCCTTATCCATTA